>NC_050517.1:10051457-10098326 GCF_002922805.2 Oryzias melastigma
AGTAATTACATTGTTTGAAAACGTCACATTATAAATTTATCAAAGTTACACCGTACAGCAGCAGGTTAAACATTGAAGTGCATGAAATCGAAAATTCCGACGGTCCTTGAACAGGCAACAACTCAGCGCTACAGCCTCTTTAAATGAAAATATAATATCGATACTTGGTGAGAACCCATCGAGAATCGATCGCAGGACTAAATATCGCGATATATCGCAATATCGATATTTTGGCACACCCCTAGTCAAGTGTGGCGCCGCTGTAGTGACCATTCATTGGTTGTGATGCTGTCGTAAACCCTGATTTAGAGCCTGTCGTGAATCTGACAGAATAACTCCCATGAAAAAATAGGAAGATTTGGAAATGGAACTCAAATATGTATTTATAACTCTGAAATTGAATACAAATGTGCAGATAAAATTTGAGATAGATTAATTAGCTATTATTTGTGGATTTTGAAACCCAGAATCCAATTGAGAGCAGAGAGCCGCCAAGTAAGGCTTTGAGAGCCGCACTTGGCTCGCGAGCCGCGCATTGAGGACCACTGCACTAGCTCCCCACTCATAACCTCTTAAGCACCTCATTATATTTATAATTTTTTTGCATCTGTTCACTATCTTATTAACATGCGCATTCCATGTCAGTCTAGTATCAAAAATTATTCCCAAATATTGAAAACTACTGACCTGTTCTAACTCTTCACCATATAACCTCAGGCAATATATTCTGCACTTGGTCCTTGTGAACACCCTTCTTTTTGTTTTCGCTACTGAAAATTTAAATCCCCATTCATAGGACCAGTTTTCAACTATATCCAGTGCTTCTTGCATCTTCTTTCTTATATGCTTAATATTTCTCCCCCTTTTCCAAAGCGCTCCATCATCTGCAAATAAAGCTCTTCCAAAATCATGTCCAACTTTCTGGAAAACATCATCTATCATAATAGAAAACAAAATAGGGCTAATTATACTTCCTTGAGGGGTTCCATTTTCCACTGTATATCCAGTAGAAAGTGCATTTCCTATCCTTACTTGAATCTTCCTGTCAAATAAAAAATCTTTAATCCAATTATACATTCTTCCTAATATTCCTAACCTTTTTAGTTTAATTAATAAACCCTCTCTCCAAACCAAGTCATATGCTTTTTCTATGTCAAAAAATACAGCTATTAAACTTTCTTTATTAATTTGTGCCTTCCTAATTTCTGTATCCAGACAAACAACTGAATCCATAGTACTTCTGCCTTTCCTAAACCCACTTTGGTGTTGAGACAGGAGTTTTTTACTTTCAATATAATACACAAGTCTGTCCGTAACCATTCATTCCATTATCTTTCCTATATGTGACGTGAGGGCAATAGGTCGATAGCTTCCCGGACAGCTTGAGTCTTTTCCTGGTTTGACCATTGGTACTATTATTGCTTCCTTCCAATGAGTTGGCAGCTTTCCCTGTTTCCAAATTTCATTATATATATCCAACAATTTGAGTTTCATTTGCTTCCCTAAGTGCTGTCGATGAATACTGGAGAGGACACACCTTAAATAGTGGCCTGAAGTTATGGATGATTGTAATCAGCTGGATCCAATCAGGAAGGGCACACTGGAGCCCAGGAGCGCTATGACACCCATCCCAAAATCAAATAATGATTGGTTTCCTCTTTTGATTTCTATTAACAGACAGCTTTGTGTGGCTCTGCATAGCGATCAGGATCTTTTGGCTCCCGAGAGGCTCAGGCTGTTTTGTTGATGTATTTACTTTATTATCTATTAAAGTATGCACTAAAGAGAAGATTCTTTCCTCTGTACATTGATAGAGCTGATATTCACTGTGATATAGAAGAAAAAATGTTGCCAGACAAACGTTAGAGTCTAGTTGTCCATGATTGATTTGCAGTACTGTCTTTTTTTTACAGTATTGTCAGTTTCAAAAGGTTTACTGAGAAAAAGGGAGTTTAGTTAAATTTTTTTCTTTCCATTTCCACAATGCTGTGAACAGTAAATAAACAGGGTAATTTTCATATTCAGTGTCTTTTTTAAATTGAATTCTAGTTTTCAGAATGTCATACATGACACACAGTAATGCTGTATTCACATTACACGATATTGGGATGCACTTCCAGAGTGATCAGTCTCAATGAAAACATGCTGAAATCTTTTGACTTGATCGTTCAAAGAAGCTGGAGTCTTGAGTCATCATTGTGACAACTCTGACACTTTCATTAACAAAAACTTTATTTTGAAGCATGAACTACACATTTTGAGCTACTGGGTTGCATTTTGATAAAGTGACTCACTTTTGCAGGTTATCTACCATGTTTTGCAGTTTGTACTGATTGTTTTGAGAAATGCCTTATTGGTGATGCAAACTTTAATATTGTGGTGAGAAATGTTCTAAAACGATTAAGGAAAAAAACTGTAAGGTTTGTAAACAAGATAGATGGACAAAGACAAGACAGTGAAAAAGCAAAACAAAACAAAAACAGTGTATGAAACAGTGGTAAAATAGTTTGGCGTCCAGAAATAACAAAAATATTTCATATTCTGTAATGATCCACTCTGTTCCGGAGAAAGTTGTTCCTCGGGTACAGGTTGATCTGATTCTGTATGAAATTATTTTCTTCCAGATTCTAATCTGCGTTTGTATTACTAATGAAAGTAAAATGGTTTCAGATTTTTTTTTTTTCTAGTGTTACTCATTATCTTTACATTTTTGTGTTGATGTGGTCTCTTTTTGTTGTCCCTGGCCCTTTATCTCTTCCTCATACTGGGTTCATGTGACGCTGCGCATGGAATGACCCACGGTGGGGGTTCATTGACGATATGTTGGCTCTCTGCTAACATGTATTGATCAGCCAAGTCTGGCTTGAGGAGAAAAAAAAAAGTAAGAGAGGATGTCCAAACTTCTAAAGTTCAAATCTTCGTAGAAAAATAAACCTAGATTTATACCATGAAATATAAGGTTTTTGGAGATTTAAAGGGGACTGAAGTGCTGTGTGTTTCTGCACAGGAGACACAGCACTGAGGATGTGGATTGACAAGGTCTCCAGCCAGTCAGAAAACCGAACAGGGTGTGCTGTATGAAAAAAAAACACACACACAAAAAAAGAAAAAACAAGTGGAAGCAGCATGACTGCACTTAAAAGAAAAACTGTCTGACCATGGAAGATGAACTGTGATTTAGAAATGGAACCCTGTATTCTGAAGGCAGAAGGCTGGAACCACATGGTATGTTCTATGTGGGTCCTTGATTGCATGGCCAGACTAAAGATAAATAAATAAAAATATCACAAGTCTCTATTATTGTTCACGGGCCAAGCCAAATGTAGAAATCGGCCATTGTTTGGGGACTCTGGCCTTATATGGTTATCTCCCCAAAATCTACATCTTGACTGGTCAGTGTCTGTGCCCGGAAATGTACTGATTATGTCCTTGAAGCATCCCCTAACTCGTTTAAACAGGTCTAGAACTCCATGTGGGTTAATGTAAAAAAAAAAAAAAAAAAACTTCATCACTGTGTAAACAACAAAGTATAATCAATCAATCAATCAAGATACTTTATTAATCCCCTGGGGGGAAATTCATTGTTTTTCAGTACAACCAAGAACAAACAGTTCAAGGTTCACTGCGGAAGCGTCCACTGAGCGGCGCCCCTTATTCAAGTGTAGCATAGAATAAAAGTATGAAAAAGCCTCCATTTAATTAAAAAAAAAAAACTTTCAAACACTTGCCACAAAGATGCTACATATATAAATCTATACATTTATATATGCAATATATAAACTGTAATGTATATGATAAAGTTGTTATATGGTTTGCATAACTGTCTGATGAATATGCAGTTTAGGTGTCTAGCACACATGGGATTACTTAAAAAAAATAAAACAGGATTTTAGCTTTATCTACCCTGAGTTGAAATTTACTTAATGATTTATGTGGGTGTCAGTGCCTATTTACTACCTGTCAGCTGGGATTTAATTTTGGTGTTCTGAATAAGAGGGCAGGCTGAGTAAGAATGCACAACTAATACACTCAGCTTTCCTCCCTAACTAGCTCAATCTTGGATAACATTAAAGCTGTGGCTCAAAGCCTTGACATCTATGCAAAGCAGCATTGTTTTCATCATGTCTAATTCTCTACAGCAGAGTCCAAAGGTTCTACCTCCATGTGAGCAGTACTTCAAAGAGAGGGGCTTTGACTTCAGTTTTTCCAGCGGACAGATAGTCTTGGTTCAGAGGGCTCATCAACTTAGAAGCCCTCACAAGAGGCAGCTTCAGGTGAGATTAAATATCTGTTTAACTGTCACTTAAAAAAAAAAAAGGTTAAAGAAATGGTTACAGCCCAACAGGTCTAATGCCTCTCTTCCTCTACAGAACATTATCCCCCTGGTGCCAGGCTATGCCTCTCAAATCATTCCAGGTCAGAAGTCATCTGATCAGAAAGTAAAGTCGACAGGCCTTGGATTGGTCAGAGTGTTGGAGGGAACTGGGCTCACGTTCACTGTTGACAACCTCCCTTCATCAATGAAGTATCATCTGGTAATCCACTATGAGCAAGAGGTGAGAAGGCTTTACGTTTCATTCATTTGAACTTTTTCTTTGCTTTTGTGCGCAGTACCACTTCTCTAATTAACGTGAATTTGTTGAACTTGCCATAAGTACCTTAGAAAAAAAATATTAACATCGAATTTAAGTGTTGGGTGACTGTGTGACGAATCCTCCAGTCAGCATGAAACCCAGAGGGTTGAAGAGGAACAGTAAGTAGTATGAACTAACAATCAAATGAATAACTGTGGGGGCAGCAGTCTTCTGATCTCTTGACAGGTTCAGCATTTGTTACAATATAACCCTTGTAGTGGGAGGGCTACAGCTGTAAGTCTTCCAATAGTAGCCCCAGTGTTTTTTTCCCAAACATTAGCAGACAGCCTGCTGTTTATTAGAGACTGTTATTAGAGACTGTTTAATAGACATCTATTGGAGACCAGGTATTCTTCCATCACAAAGAGAACAGTGATGACTAACAGGTTAATTTGGCAAAGAAGTGCAGACAACACCAGATGAATATTTCAGACTTTGTTGTTGTGATGAGCTGTGACTGTCTTTTTTTTCTTGAAGCATAATTAATCTCCATATCAAAAATCCTCCTCTCTTTTATTGAATCATTTTCTTGGTGTCATGTACACCTTTTTGTCTTTGCTCAATGATCTATGTTCAAATCTGTTCATTAATTGCTTTCTTTGTACCTCTACCAGCCAATCGTTTGCTTGCTTTTCCTTCTTCTGCATACCTTTTCTAAATGTTACTCCTCTGCTTGCACCATTTTTTGACTCGTTTACGATCCACCTCGCAGTGTTGTGCAGAATTCTTCCCAGGCTGCACGGTGGTGCAGTGGTTAGCACTCTTGCCTCACAGAAAGAAGGTCCCCGCTTGAAAGTAGCGGCTGGGGGACTTGAAACAGAAACATCAACTGGAGATCTTTCTGTGTGGACTTTGCATATTCCCCCTGTGCATGCTTGGGTTTTATCTGGGTACTCTGGCTTTCTCCCACCGTCCAAAAACATGCTCCATATGTTGCCCTAAATTACCACTAGATGTGAACGGGTGTATGATTGAGCCTGTAACATAAAAGTCCTGAAGTAAGTCCAGGATTGGTCAGTCATCATTTATTACCTCCAGTTTTGACTTAAAATCAAGTTTTTCAACTTTAAATCAAAAGTTTTAATTGATGTTATATTCGCCATTTTCAAAAAAGTTAGAAGCATGGAAAATTGACATGATTAAAGAAACATTTATGAAGACGACTGGGAAATGTCCCGTTTAAAGCTATCAATCGACATCAAATTTAGACTACTATAATTTGGTTAATTTGCATTTATCTTAGACCTTGCACACTAAATTAAATATTTCCTGACATTGATGACATCTGTGTGAAGTGCCAAGAGGACAAGGGAACTTTAATCCATTGCTCCTGGGAATGCACAAACAGTTTTTTAGCAAGTATCTTTGTGTGTATACCGTTTATATAAATGGAGAGAGCGTTCCGCTGAGTGCAACACTTTGTGTGTTCGGTATAAGCCACAAACAGGCAGACAGCTGGTTCTACTTGCAGCAGGTTATTACTTCAGACAATAACTAAGCACAGCTCAAAGTCCACAAAGCATCGCACAGGAAGAGGTCAATCATGAGCATGGGAATCTCGAAGAAGAGGCTAGAGTTGTCAGGATCCAGGCAAGGGTCATGGCGGGCGGCAGGAAATCAGAGATCAAGAGGGGTCAGAAACACAGTGGATCAAGTCTGGATATAAACACTTGGTAATGCAGGCATGGTGGAAGAAACAATAATTTACCCTGAGTGAGACTGTGTGCAAGGTTGTCAATGAGTGGCATCTATACATAACAAATTTAAGATCTATTATTTAATAAAGGATAATTCACATGTTTACATGTAAGTAATAAAGTAAGAAAGTATCTGAATAAGTCAGTCGGAGTGTTGGTTGGTCGGTCGAACCATTGACAATGTATCTCATTTACAACGCATGAAAGACGTGGAGGATGTTTAGAGATGACATTTATTTATTTTGAAGAGATCCACAAAAACATTGGCATGTCTTAGTTCATGATATCATCTATTTTTCATTAGTCTTTTTACGGCAATATTTCCCTGCTGCATTGTCTACATCAGGGATAGGAAACTCCTGGCATGATCTTCAGTCACGCAGACAATGCGGGCCTCGAGGCCTGGAGTTGCCTTTTTCCTGGGGCCCGTTTTGAAAAGCAGGTTAAACAAATTCAGAGTCCAAACCTGAACACAGAGTTAATATACTCAGAGCTTGCAAACTCGGAGTCAGGTGCAAGGGTCACGACGATAAAAAGCCCTGAGCAACAGAGCAAAGATAAATTATGTATATGAGCTAATACTTGTTTTTTTCAAAGTCACGCATAAGTTGCTTCCGACCAAACTATGCAAAAAACATAACTTGCACTTTGAACAGCTGTAATTCTGTCTGGATACTCCTGCAGACTCTCTCTGACTGGTTGGCTACAATCAGCATCCGGATGTTGTTACCAGGGGACAAAGGTTGCAGCAAAGATTCAATTGAAAGAATGCTTTTGAATCTCCCGGACACCTCTAGGTAAGACAACATCAGGTAATATTTGAATGTCCTGCTGGAAATGTGTTGCACCACTCAAAAAAGTTTAAGAGCAAACGCTTAAGCACATTAACCCTTGTGTTATCTTTAGGGGGTCCAAATGACCCCAGCCTTATATTGATGTGTTTTCCTTTCCATGACAAATGTGGACAGAATTTTACGTCTGCCACGGACACCAGTGAATATAAAACATCCTTGGAAAAAAAAAGCTCAGTGCACTGTCTTGTGGGATCCAGATTGCGCCACTTTTAATGTAAACATGCCAAAGATAGCAAATTCATTTTTTTTTTTCACATACATTTGCTATCCTACTTTCAAAGCAAATAAATACAAACAAGCTGGGTACGAACATTATCTGCTCATGAAAACTAAAAACTAACCTGGGAAGAGGCTGGGAAGACTTGGCAGACCTAAACACACTATGAGAGTATGCTTGGAAAGCCTGCTTGAGCCCTCTGTTGTAGAGGTCGTTAACTCCTACATCCGGGAGAACTTCAAAAGGAGAGGGAGGCCTATGAGTATGAGTAGACCATGTTCTCCACCTCCATTGTCTCTGCTGCTTTCCGAAACTGTGGTTGCAATGTTTTTGGTACCTGTCATGGTGGCAACCTCCGAACCCGGTGGTGGACACCAGAAGTATAAGGATGCTGCAAGCTGAAGAAGTAGTCCTATCAGTGCAGGTGGGGAACTGTTGACTTCAACTGGGGATATTGTCTAGTGGTGGAAGTAATACTTTGGGGTACAGAGTACCTCAAGTCTCTGGATGCTGTGGGAGTGTCTTGGCTGACTCTTCTGCAGCATTGACAGGAAGACGGGAACCATACCACTGGACTGGTAGACTGGGGTGCTGTTTCCCCTTTTCAAGAAGGGGGACCGGAGGGTGTGTTCCAACTACCAAGGAATCACACTCCTCAGCCTCCTGGGAAAGTATATGCCAGGGTACTGGAGAGGAGAGTCCGCCCGATAGTCGAACCTCAGATCCAAGAACAACAGTGCGGTTTCCGTCCTGGTCGTGGAACAGTGGACCAGCTCCACACCCTCTTCAGGGTGCTGGAGGGTTCATGGGAGTTCGCTCATCCAGTCCATATGTGTTTTGGGGATTTGGAGATGGTGTTCAACTGTGTCCCCTGTAGTGTCCTGTGGAAGGTGCTCTGGGAGTGTGGGGTCCAGGGAGCCCTACTCAGGGCTGTCCGGTCTCTGTATGACCTGAGCAGGAGCTTGGTTCACATAGTAAGTCAGATATTTTCAGAGTGCATATTGGACTCTAGCAGAGCTGCCCTTTATCACCGGTTTTGTTCATAGTTTTATGGACAAAGTTTCTAGTTGCAGGGATCAGGTTTGAGAACAACATCATTTATATCTCAGCTATTTGCTGTTGGCTTCATTGAGCCGGAACCTCCAGCATGTATTGGAGCAGTTTGCACCCGAGTTTGAAGCAGCTGGGATGAGGGTCAGCACTGCTAAGTCGGTTCTCCAAACGCAGGGTGGAGCTCAGGAATCTCCTTCCACTGAATCGGGCCTCCTCATCCTCCTCCACGGGCCAGGTGTTTGTGAGATCGGCTCTCATCAATGTCAGATCTCTTGCCAACAAAACGTTTATCCTGAATGACTTTTTCACCTCCCGGGAGCTGGATTTTATGTTCCTGACGGAAACATGGCTTCAGGATGGAGACTTCACGCCGTTCTCTGAGCTTCTTCCTGCTGGGTGTGGATCCCTTAGCTCTCCTCGAGCTGCAGGTAGAGGTGGAGGTGTTGCTGTGGTCTTCCGTTCTCACTTCTCCTGTCGACAGCTTCCACCGGTCACTTTCTCCAGCTTTGAGGTCCAGCTCGTGGAAATTAAACGCCAGTCTCCGGTTCTCTGCGTGCTGATCTACAGACCGCCCAGGTACAATAAGGACTTTCTCCAGGACTTTGCTGCCTTATTGTCAGATATCATTTTAAAATATGATCGTATCTTAATTCTGGGGGATTTAAATATTCATGTGTGTTGTGAGAATAAGCCACTAACAAAAGACTTTCTGGACTTGATCAGTTATTTTAATCTGCAGCAGTTTGTGCGCAGCGCAACACACGAGAAAGGACACATTCTGGTTCTGGTTTTAACTCTGGGTTTACATGGAGATGTCAAGGAGATTGTTACTTCATGTTTCTCTGATCATCTACCCGTTTTATTTGACTGTGATCTTTCACTGCTGCCACCTGACTCGCGTGCCCCTGCGCGGTTTCGCCGTCTGACTAACGCGCAGACTGCGCAGCAGTTTTCAGCTGCCTTTTCATCCTCTGAGCTCTCCTCCCCGGATGTCCAATATGAAAATGTTGATCAGCTCTTGGAGGTTTTTAACACAGTCTGTACGGGAATTTTAGATGCAATCGCTCCTTTTAAGACAACACGCTGTAAACCTGCTCCCGAGCCTTGGATCAATGAGCATACGCGCGCGCTCAGGCGCTCCTGCCGGCGCGCGGAGCAGAAATGGAATAAAGACAGGCTCCATGTTTCTTTAGAGATTTTTAAAAACTCTTTGACTGAGTATCAGGCTGCTGTGAAAAGTTCAAAGACTCAGTTCATGTCCAATATTGTGTCTGAGAACATTAGCAAGCCTAAGATCCTTTTTAACTCTTTAAAATCTCTTTTAAGTCCATGTGATTTACCTTGCCTGACTCCATCTGTTTCACTCTGTGAACAGTTTTTAAAGTTTCGTATTGACAAAGTCAGTGCTGTCAGGATTTTACCCTCTGCTTTTACCCCAGACCCTTCTGTTTTAAGTTCACCACCTGCTGTTTTAGAGCACTTTGAGCCTGTCACTCTCTCCCAGCTTTCTGAGATTATTCAGCACCTGAGGCCCTCCCACTTCCCAGGTGACTGTATTCCCCCCAGACTCCTGAAGGATGTCTTTGATACTGTAGGCCCCTGGATTCTTTGTCTTATTAACACTTCTCTTGTCTCGGGCTCTGTACCAGCTGCCTTCAAACATACTGTTGTGCAACCCCTTTTAAAAAAGAATAACTTGGACCCTAATGTTCTCTCAAACTTTAGGCCAATCTCCAAGTTATCTTTTATTTCCAAAATCCAGATTGGAGCAGTCTGTTGGTCTGAAGGGTTCAGCGCTCAGCTGGTTCAGGTCTTATTTATGCGGTAGGAGTTTTTCTGTCCAACTTGGGCAGTTGTTTTCATCAGAGGCTCCACTCAATCATGGTGTACCCCAGGGCTCAGTTTTAGGTCCTCTTTTATTCCTACTTTACCTGTGGCCACTGGGGTCCATTTTCAGAAAACATAATGTCTCGTTCCACTGCTATGCAGATGACGTCCAGATCTACCTTCCCTTAAAATCTGGTGGAGCTGGATGTCTGGACAATCTACAAAGATGCCTAGCAGACATAAAGTCATGGATGGAACTGAATTTCCTCTGCCTTAATGAGACCAAGACAGAGGTTTTTGTCTTTGGCAAAACCGACCAGCTGACAGGTTGCTGCAGTGCTGTTGGCCCCCTGAACCCTTCAGACGCTCTTTTTATCAGAAATCTTGGGGTAAATCTCGACAGGCATTTTAAATTTGACAAGCAGGTCAGTGCAGTAGTCCAGTCCAGCTTCTATCACTTGAGGCTAATCAGTAAAGTTAAGCCTTATCTTCCTCCTCATGCATTGGAACAAGTGATCCATGCGTTAATCTTTTCCAGACTGGACTACTGCAACTCCTTGTACACTGGCATTGACCAGTCTCTGCTCCGCCGTCTACAGCCGGTCCAAAATTCAGCTGCCCGCCTGCTAACGGGGACTAGACGGTGTGAGCACATCACCCCAATTTCACGCTCTCTTCACTGGCTGCCTGTGTCTTTTAGGATTGTTTTTAAGATTTTACTTTTGGTTTTTAAATGTCTGCATGGTCTGGCCCCTCTTTATCTTTCTGAACTTTTACATTTTTACCGTCCACGCCGAGTCCTCAGATCTGAAGATCAGATGTTGTTAATGGTTCCCAAGACTCGGCTTGTCTTGGGAACCAGGGGAGACAGAGCCTTTTCAGTTGCTGGTCCCAAGCTCTGGAATGCGCTCCCCCGTTCTGTCAGGTCGGCCAGTTCTGTCAGTGATTTTAAGTCACTTTTAAAAACGTATCTTTTTAACCAGGCTTTCAACTCCAGTGTGCAGACTTAGTGGGTCAGCTAGTTTTTAAAGAAAGCTTAGATTAAACTAGCGGCAATGGCAAGACAATTGATGTCTCCCAAAGAAATAAAAGGTCCAGGTAAAATCATTCACGTAAAGTATTCAGGTTATTTTCTTCCTCATACATTGACGGATTTTGTTTGCAGATTTTTTTTTCTGATGCAGAATTACTTTTAAGTCACAATTTTCCTTTTCTACATTTGATGACATCATTGTAAGTTTTAATAAAGAAAAAATACAAAATCAGTTACTTTTAATTAACGGTAGACCTGTAACCAAAGAAACAGCTGCAAGTCAACTCTGACATATTGAGCAGAGAGGCTCTTTTACCCTCTGGAACTGAGCAACACCTGAGGGCATCTTGACGCACTCCTGTAATAAACCTACGTCAAAAATAAATTTCAACTCAATTTAATACTTCATAATTATGCTTTAACCGATTTAAAGTAAAAATCAGCTTCAGAGCCATCATTGGAGGACTATGATAACAAGGAGGTAGAGGGGGACAGCTTTCATTTTTTGGAGGGGGGGGGGCAGAGGGAAAGGAACAGGGTGGAAGTCCCGCTCACCACGAGCGTGGGTCTTTGAGCACTCTGACAGCTGTCAGGACTACGATGAAGATCCTTCCTTCATTTTGGGGGGGTCGCAAGATGAAAACAGACTTTTGTCGAAAACTTCAAGTAACACTGCTGTCAAAAAAACTGAGGAAACTCAGTTGTGAGTCTTGCGGTGCGACGTGAAAGTCCCACTCACAGGAAGCGCTCTGTTCACCTTGGAAGACAAAGGAGGAGCTGGACACACCCTAAGCTGTAAGCAGATTTCAGCGGAGGAGAACACCAGGAGTCCAGCTGGATCAGCTTCAGAACTGCACTCCTAAAGATTATTTTCTGTTATTTTTTTCCCACTGACAGAATTAGGAAAATTTGTGAAAAAACAAATAAAAATGCTGTAAAAAAGCAAAATTCAAAATAGAAAGAAGTGTACCCAGAGGACTTGCTCAAATTTTGTGGGCATCTTATGTACATGTTCCTAGTGTCTCTACCAAAGCTACAGCACTACTGGAGACAGGGCCATCCCAGTTTTCCTTCCTTGTAAAGTGATGGTGAGAAATGGTTCTGTGCCATTCTTTCTAAAGGCTGGTTTATACTTCCTCACGATTCGCAAATGCTCGCGTCACATCCACAATATCGGTGTCTTGTTCCTACTAATGTTGGCTGGATTTGATTGTGACTCTCCGCTATAACTACGATGTACTTCCGACTGGTGTTTATACTTTTCAAGCAACGCGATCGTGTCCAGCGTTTATTCTTAACATGACCAGCATCCCGCTCAGACACTTGCAGCATCTGCAAGCGTGCAGGTACATGGAAGCCGGGGGAGGAGGTGATGAGTTCATCCGCTAAACTGAAGCAGGAAATACAAAGACGACAAAATTACATTATAAAAGGAACAAACTGGTTTCTCCAGTGCTGTAAGATATGAGGAAGAAGACATATTTTTTCCAGCAACTTACTCTATTTTTTATCCAGTTGTCCACTTTCTGTCTCTCTCGCTCTGCGAAGTTCAGTATTTAACTTCTTCAGTAACATTTATCATTTTCAGTGTTAAAAGATATTTTTCTGGACAGTTTTTTGCGTAGTTTCGTCCTCTAATTGCTGAAATAAATTCAAGTTAAATGACGCGATTTGCATGCTATTGCACTCCGGGTGTAACATTTCACCTGAGGTTGACTTCACCAGCAGGTGCAGCATTCTAATGCAACTGAAGCCATTCCGCTTTGATGGCCGTACCACTACTGGGACGCCAGTAGTCGTACAGCCTTTCCGCGTGGAAGTTGGTTTATACTTCCACGCGAAATTGCGTAGAAGTATAAACCAACCTTAACAATCACCTCAGTGATACAGAGGAAGATATATAATGAGGGTACACCAGACCATGACAAGCTCTTCAGAATAAGGTCGCTATCTTGTGTGTGGTTTTCAGCAGGCCCAACAATTTCTTTTTGGGATTAAGACACTGTTTAGAATTAGTGTACCTTAAATGCTTTCTGAAAATCTGTGCTCAGGTCAGCAGTTTTACCTCATAAAGAACAGGAGAGAAAGTTTTATTATTGTCTTTATTTTATTAAGAAATAACTAGAAATCCAACGTGATCAGTTTTTTTTTCTGTTCTTTTCAGGTTTATCTTGACAACTGTGTTTTTTTGTTTTTGTTTTGCAGGGCAGGTATTTTGGACTCTCCGGTGTGTCTGAATGCTGGAGCTCTCTATCTTGTAGAGGTCCTTTTCTACTCCCAGCCCACAACTGAAGGCTTGCACATCCTGGTTGACTCTGTAAGACCAAATCCTGTTCAAGTAAACCACTTCATCATTTAAATTCAGTCATGCACGAGTCAGGATTCTACCTCAAAGCAGTTTACTGATACTGATTTACTCATGCTTGATATTCCTACAATCCAACCAGATTGATATGTCAAGTTGTTAATCAAATCAACCATTACCATTATACAATTATTTCAAAATAAATAAATGAATTATATCGACTTTGAAAAATACCAGCTAGATTGAGGCACTGTAGGTTTATTTTTCTTTAATGTAAAAACAATCAAGACAAGGCACCGTTACATTGAAAGTTCAAAGAACAATAGAAACAACTACTAAAATGTTAAAACCATTACAGATAAAAATATAAATAAGTGACATAAAAATGTAAAAACACAAGAATAAACTTAAGCAAATCAAACAAACAAAACACACCAGCAGAGCAGAGCCTCATGCTGTGTCAAATGTACAGCAATAAAAATGGGTTTTAAGAAGTGGTTTAAAAATGGACAGTCAGGATGTCCGCCAAATGCTCAGTGGTAACTCGTTCCACAGCTTCGGTGAACAGATTGAAAACGTTCGTTCTCCTCTGACCTTCCTCTTAAACCTCGGTACCTCCAAAAGAAGCTGATCAGCTGACCTGAGGCACCGAGTCAGGATGTAAGGACAGAGAAGCCAAGAGAGGTACAGTGGTGCACAGTTGTATAAAATAAAAAGAATAAAAAATAATCTTAAAATGAATTCTAAAAGTCACAGGCAGCCAAGTAAAGGGTAGCCAGGATGGCGGGGATGTGGTCCCTCTTACGCGCTCCAATCAGAACCCGAGCAGCAGCGTTTTGGACCAGCTGGAGACGTGAGAGGGACGACTGGCTATCACCAAATAAAGAGAGTTACAGTAATCCAAGTATTTTGATAAAAGCATGGATTACTGTTTCAAAATTACATTTAATGGTTTAACCTTTCCCAACTGCCTCAGATAAAAGAAGCTAGATTTTATCACTGAGCTGATTTTACAGTCAAGTTTAACATCACTATCCATCTTAACACCCAGATTTGACACGGACTGTCTGAGATGAGGAGTCAAAGGACCCAGCTCCACTGATGAGTCCAGTCTTTGATGTCTTGTAAACAAGACAGTAGTGGTATAGCATAGCCTCCTATCTTTTAAGATCCGGAAATGCACACACAGACGGTCTTGTCATATACACAAGATAAAAGCTAGTCAAGTCCAGAACCACAATTTCCAACCAAACCTTTGAACCTGGAAAGTAGAAGATTGTGGTCCACTATATCAATTGCTGTGGACAGGTCCAAAATGAAAATTCTATTTTTTTTTTTTTTTAATAAAAACTTTTTATGTAAAAAATACATCCCAAAGTGCTGTACACAACACAATAAAAACGCCCTCTTGATATAGGCCTATCAACCAATAATAATAATAATAATAATAATAATAATTTAAAAAATAAAATAAAAAACAACCCCCTTCCATCTATCTGTTTGTCTATCTATCTATCTATAACCCCCAGCCCCCACCAGTCAAGGAGAAACCATAGCATGGGAACAACGGGGACTAGACAAGGAGGGTTGTGACCCCCGGGCCCGAAAAGAAACGACCCAGCCAAGAGTGAAAATTTTGGAACTAGTTTAATAGAAGGGATGTCTCGATCAGGTTTTTTTGGGCCCAATCCAATTCCGAGTCATTGGATTTTTTGTGTCTGCCGATACAGAGTCCCGATCAGATAGTTTTGATACACATTTAAAACATGAAGAAATTGAATAAACAGATTAGTGTTGTCCCTTATTTATATTTCATTAACCTTATTTTATCATTAAACATTAAAATAGAACACTTCTGTGAAGTAGCTTTAATAAACACATAAAAATATAACAAATATAAACTAGTAAAAAAATTACTATGTTCTTGTTATATAAGTGATAATTAGTCATGTAAGAAAGTTTAGTGACTTTAGCTTTAACATCTTTAGAGCTATTGAACATTTTTGACCAAATGTGATTCCTGTCCTCATTTAAAATTCTCAAAAACTAATGATGACTTTGTTTTAGCATGAATTTAATGAGTGTTCATGACTAGCTGATATCATTAGAACCATTTATTTGAAAAAAAAAGAATCATTTATTAGTTTCTTTTTTTAAAGGCTATTTGAGTTTTTTAAGCTCTTAAGACATCACATTTTCAGTTGTATTACCTCATAAGTTAATTTTCTTAACTTGTATTTCTGTCAGATAAATTGAACAGGCATATCAAAGGACAGCTTGGGACCTATGGCGTTAAATCATGGCGCTAGCATTTAGCAGTTAGTAGCTGCTGGTTAGCCATCTGTCTGTCAGCAACACAAAGAGCTTCACATTAAAAACAAACAAAAACTCTGTCTTTTTTCTGTTAAAATGCCTTTATGTTTACGTTAAGACAAACCAATAGAGACACTTGCTGTCAGTTGAAAGTTTTGTTAAGAGTTATTGATCCCATAAGTCTGGATCTGTGAAAATCTAGCTAGCTTGACTGAATTGTTTACGTCAGCCTTCTGCTTGAGCTGCTGCTGTTTTCTGCTGCATTTTATGGCAATCACATTTGGTGTGTAGCTCGATGTTCATAGCAAAGCAGTGCTTTATTGCGGATGTGCACCGGATTGCACCACCTGACGCTGACGTACACTGGTCCGCCTCTCGTGCACACACAGAACCCTGAAACCCTCCAACAAGACCACAGAGTCCGGAGTTAGTCCATCCTGCAACGTCTCCGCGAAGCACACAATGCCGCAGCCGGGCCAGCGCAGAAAGCTTGTTGATCTGGAGCTGCCATCCAGCTCTGCAGCCTCTACTCTTCCTCCAGATCTCTGGGAATGTCCAGTGTCTCCGTGTAGAGAAAGGCGTTGTTGCGCAGAGCTATGGGCTGATCATGGGTGTAAAAAACTGGAGCCGTTGCTGAATCCGCTTGGGTCAGCGAAGCAGGGCCGCAAGAGTCCCGACAAAAAAGTAAAAAGAAAATCTAATGAACAAAAGAAAAAAAATGAAATTTCTCATTACCTGTGATAATGCTACTGTGAATGCTGTAAGTTAAAGTTAAAGTCCCACTATTTGTCACGCACCTCGGTGTGTGAAATTTGTTCTCCGCATTTGACCCATCCCCTGGGGGAGCGGTGAGCTGCAGACACAGCCGCACTCGGGAACCATTTGGTGGTTTAACCCCCCAGTCCAACTCCTTAGTGCTGAGTGCCAAGCAGGGAGGCACTGGGTCCCATTTTTAGAGTCTTTGGTATGACTCGGCCGGGATTTGAACCCACGACCTTCCAATCTCAGGGCGGACACTCTACCACAAGGCCACTGAGCTGGTAGTTGAATGTGGCCACTGAAGATGCTTGATCAAATAGCTGAAGATGCTAATATTGATAGCTGAAAACAGTAAAGCAGATAGCTGAAATCGCTGAAGCTCATAGTTTAAAAAGCTGAAGCTGATTGCTGAAATTGGTGAGGCTAATAGTTTAAAACTCAAGATAACAGTAATCTAAAAATATTACCTAATTGCCAAATTAGCCTAAAAAGCTGGTAAAATGTGTAATTTAGCCAAAACAGCTAGCATAAAGCTAAAATATAAGCTACACTCCAAAATAGCCTTAAAAACTACAAAATAGCCTAAAATAGCCAGAGAAACTAGCTGAGAGCTGGAATATTAGCTAAACTCCAAAATAGCCTAAAAAACAAACAAACAAAACAAAATTAGCCAAAACAGGTAGTCTTCTTTTCCTTTCGGCTTTTCCCTTCAAGGGTCGCCACAGCCAATCAATTTCCTCCATCTAAGCCTGTCTTCAGCATCCTCCACTCCAACACCAGCTACCTTCATGTCTTCATTCACTGCATCCATAAACCTCCTCTTTGGTCTTCCTCTAGACCTCTTTCCTGGCAGCTCTAGACTCAGCATCCTTCTACCAATATATTCACTGTCTCTCCTCTGAACATGTCCAAACCATCTCAGTCTGGCCTCTCTGACTTTATCTCCAAAACCTCTAACATGTGCTGTCCCTCTGATGTTTTCATTCCTGATCCTATCCATCCTGGTCACTCCCAAAGAGAACCTCAGCATCTTCATCACTGCTACCTCCAGCTCTGCTTCCTGTCTTTTCTTCAGTCCCACTGTTTCTAGTCCAAACAACATGGCTGGTCTCACCACAGTCTTGTACACAAAACAGGTAGTATGCATCTTAAATATTTGCTAAATTCCGAAACAGCCTTAAAAACTGAAAAAAAACTACATTAACCAAAACAGCCAGCTCAAAGCAAGAATGTTGGCTAAACTTCAAAATACCCCCCCCAAAAAGGGGGGAAAAAACCTACATTACCTTTCACTGCTACCATGTAGCTGAAATATTATCTACACTTCAAAGTAGCCTAATTTTTTTTTTCTTTTGGAGATGCCAAAATAGTCCAAAAAGGCTAGACTTATGCCAATATAACAACTAAAAGGCAAAAAGTGCTAAAAAAATCCAGGAAGTGCAAAATCAACCAGAAGAGTTCTGATATTAGCAGCTAAAATGTTGGATGAATCCCAAATTTGTTTAAAATAACCCCTAAACTTACACCACTTAGTGGTTAAAAAAAAACCCTTCAACACACTTGAAACAGCTGTGGACTGCTTTAGTAAGACTGAAGATCTTTGTGTGTGGCTGAGATGTAGTGTTCAGAGGTCGTCATGGCAACGAGCACACACAGGGAGAAGCAGGTCTGCGTCTTTCTGTCTTATTGAAAATAAATGACCGACACTTGGCTAAATCAAAAGCTCATCTTTTGAACTGCTTTCATCAGAGTAAAAGTAAAAACACAGTCAGAATCCAGATATGTTGGACTACATCTAGTTCGATTTTCATATTTTTGTGCCCAGAATGGTATCTGTAGTCTTCTTGACTAGTCTACTTGACTTCTATTGTTTTGTAGAGCTCAAAGTTTTTTGCTGAAAAAGGAGCTTTTGAACATTCCATAAGCAATTTTCAATCGAGACAAAAAAGTGATAGTTGCTTGAATAGTTTAAAAATTGAAGAGTTTTGAAATTGAAATTTACGAGCAGCTATCTCCTAAAAAAGCTGAACATTTTGACAGCTGAATGAGCTAAATAGGTCAAGGGGTTGAAGAGATACGGAGCGACAAAAAACATACAGAAAAAAAATGGATCATTAGTGTGAATGCTCCACAGCATTCACACAGTACAGGTGACAAAAAGCTATCCGGGCAGAGTCAGACCAAGACAGAGTTGGGCCAATCTCCAGCTACAAAAAAAACAAACGAACAAAAAAAAAAACATTGCCACAAAAGAAAAGATGCCGGAGATACCACAACAGGCAGCTGCTTGAACCACACCAATGGTCAGGCCCAGGTATCCATCCATCCATCTTCCTCCGCTTCATCCGGGACCGGGTCGCGGGGGCAGCAGTCTAAGCAAAGATGCCCAGACTTCCCTCTCCCCGGCCACTTCCTCCAGCTCCTCTGGGGGGACTCCAAGGCGTTCCCAGGCAAGCCGAGAAACATAGTCTCTCCAGCGTGTCCTGGGTCTTCCCCGGGGCCTCCGCCCAGTGGGACATGCCCGGAACACCTCACCAGGGAGGCGTCCAGGAGGCATCCGGACCAGATGCCCGAACCACCTCAACTGGCTCCTCTCGATGCGGAGGAGAAGCGGCTCTACTCCGAGCTCCCTCCGGGTGACTGAGCTCCTCACCCTATCTCTAAGGGAGCGCCCAGCCACCCTGCGAAGAAAACTCATTTCAGCCGCTTGTAGTCGGGATCTCGTTCTTTCGGTCCGTAAGCCGAGACTACAGTCAGAGACCTGTCCCCCACCCGAAGGCGAAGGGACACGACCCTCTCGTCCACCGGTACGAACTCCAACACCTGGCGGCTGAGCTGGGGGCTCACGAGTAAGCCCACCCCAGCCCGTCGCCTCTCACCATGGGCAACTCCAGAGTGGTAGAGAGTCCAGCCTCTCTCGAGGGACTGAGTTTCAGAGCCCAGGCTGTGCGTCGAGGTGAGCCCAACTATATCTAGTCGGTATCTCTCAACCTCTCGCACCAGCTCAGGCTCCTTCCCTCCCAGAGAGGTGACATTCCATGTCCCAAAAGCCAGATTCCATGACCGGGGTTTGGGCCGCTGAGGCACTCGCCTTCGACTGCCACCCAAACCACAATGCACCGGCCCCTTCAGAGGCCCAGGTATAAAAACAGTTTTTCCAGTGTCCAGTAAAAAGAAAAACAGATCAATAAAATCTCTTTTTGTGACCTCTGACTGCCGCAGTGTTGTCTCATTGGTGCCAATGTAGAAAATAATCCGGATTATGGTGGATGGAAGGGAAAGCATAAGGTCGGATATTTTTTGAAGAATGTCAGTCACGGTGGCTCCTGGAAAAGATCTGGTGACTGTGTTGAAGTAACGTATGTTCCTGGTTATGGAGTCTCCGGTGATCAGGGTGGATGGGGTGAAAAGTGGCCGGGAGGAGTGTGACCCGATTGATACGGAAACTGCTCCCTCCTGGTCAGCTACTGCAGCTCCTGGTGAGGCTGAAGAGCCAGTTTGACGGTGTGCTGATTGTGGTTGGTTGGAGCAGACAAGCTGACCTATCGCTGCTTCAAGGAGGAATTTGATTCTCCGGTTTAAGGTGGCTGCATTGCCATGCTTTGGCGCTGGCAACTTGGGCAGGGCCATATCTGGGAATTGCTCCGTATCCCTCATCCCAGAAATGCCAGCAAACTGCCGCGTCGGCTGCACCAGATCCAAATCCCCTGGTGCCGCTGTAGTGCTTAGCTGTCAGGGAATGTCCCACAGGCGGTGACGGCAAGAAAGCAGGATAAGTTTCTCTTGTGCTGCCATCATTCCCACTAGCGGTGCTGGCCACAACTGCATCGTCGTTCGCCAGAAAGGGGAACTGATAAGAGAGCCTGAGCTGGGTAGGTGAGAGAGGCAATGTTGGCCTAGTTGATGTTCTCTTTGCACCCCGAATAACTACCTCAGCCCTAGACAAGTGGTCCCTGGGTGCAGGAGGACGGTCGTACACACTCAGCAGGGTCCCAGGCAAGAGTGTCATGTGTGGTCGTGAGCTCCATGATGGTCCTTGATTGTTTTGATGCGACATCATAAGCGCTGGTGAGGAGTGCATCTCTTTGGGCAAGGTCAGTGGCCAGTTTTGTAATTCTTTCTTGAAGCGTTTTGATGGTGTGGTTCTCTTCTCCACTGCAGTTTGGGCAGGACTAAGAAAGAATGAACATTTTCTGTGATTGATTGTAGTCTAAGACATCCATTTAGATGTTGGATGATGAAGGATGTTTTTGTGTGTTTGTGTCTATCTTATCTACAAAAGGTTTGCATTGATGTGCTTAAATCATTTGACTTTTATATTACCAATTTGGGTAAAAAAAAAAAAAAAAAACGTACTCTTGGTTGATCTACAGCTGTTTTAAACCAAGAACAGCTAAAAATAAAGACAACATATTAATAATGATGATTTGGATAGTACTATTTAAATGGGTTAAACAAACGTTGTGATTAAAACAAAATGATTTAGTCACCAGCATACACTGCCAAAATCAATGTTTAGTGAGCTAAAAATATCTATGATTTTTTTTGTTTTATTTATCTCCACGTTTGTTTTCTGATATTGACAGTCTGACTGACAGTGGATCTTGTCAGGTTGAAAAAAGTGAAATGTCAACCCATGTTTCAAATTGGTGTAGCTATACTTAAGATTCTGTTATCTCAAACATTCCATGCTGTCATGGAGCAACCTGCTGCTACCGTCTCCAGTCACCAGAGGGAGCGCTCACCAGAGTTCTGAGCTCACCACCTGCCATTACCTGGACTCATCAGCTCAGCTGTTCCCCATCACCTCACCACCTCCTCTGCTCATAGTCTGGCTCCACACTTCACTCTCTGCGAAGCTTTGTTTGTGCCACCCTGCCTGCAATTCTGAGCGTTTATTCCTGACCTGATCTTCTGCCTCCGACCCTGCTACTCTGATTGCCTGCCGCCTGCCCCTTACCCTCGCCTGGACTCTGACTCCTCTTCTCGCTCGTCTCAGATGATCCCATGCTCGTGTATGACCTCTGCCTGTCTGACCCTGCTTATTCAGTGGACTATTAATAAACCTGCTGCACATGGAACCAGCTGTCTGCGTGTTTGTGACAGAAAGCTTCACCATACATGGATCCAGCAGCAGGAGTTTCCACCCCGACAGACCCGGCGGGATATGCTGTGTTACTGCTCGAACACAGACGCCAGCTTCAACGTCTGAACGCTGCGACTGAAGCCATCATGACACACCTGCAGCTCAACCCACCTGTCAGCACCGTCTCCTCTGCGGCCCCTTCAGCCTCCCAGCCGTCACCTACAGCTGCCGCCGCTGACTGCGCATCAGATCCGACACCTGCTCACACATCGGGTCCGCGGATGGCGCTGCTGGACAAGTTCAACGGCGATCCAGAGCAATGTGTGGGGTTTCTGATGCAATGTGAACTGTTTCTGCGGCAACAACCCAGCCTCTACCCGACGGAGGAAGCCAAAGTGTCTCTGGTGTGCTCTCTGCTGACCGGGGCTGCACGTGAATGGATAGCTGCGCTCTGGACGGGAGGATCGTTGTCCTTTCATTCTTACACGGACTTCACGCAGCAGTTACGGGAGGTGTTTAACCATCCCGCGGATGGAAAAGACTCTGCAGAACAGCTCTACGGCATCAAGCAGGGCCGTCAGACCGCTGCCGCTTACTCGCTGCGCTTCAGAACTCTGGCGGTGCGCACAGACTGGACGAGCAGCGCGCTGACAACAGCCTTTCGCGAGGGACTCACCACAGAGCTGCAGCGAGAGCTGGCGTGTCGCGACTAGGGACTGTCATTGGATAACCTCATCGCTCTCACCATCAAGCTTGACAACCTGCTGAGAACACGCCAGCCGCGCCACTGTGAGCTCCAGGGGCGGCTCATCACTCCTCCAGGGGGCCCCTGGCCCACACCACGAGCCCATGCAGCTCGGCTCCACCCAGCTCTCACCTAGAGAGAGAGCGTGACGCTTCCAGGAGGATCTCTGTCTCTACTGTGGTCAGCCAGGTCACATCCGCAACACCTGCCCCAACCGCCAACCACGTCGTTCTGCAAAACCAGTGAGTGAACCTGCTTTCACCTTCACTCTACCTATTACCCTGCACTTTGATGACCGTGCAGTGGAAACGCAGGCTATGATTGACTCTGGGGCAGCAAGAAATTTAATGATCTGGACTTTGCTCAAACTAATAATGTACCCCTGCTGTCCTGTGACGCCCGGGTGGCCGTCACCGCCCTGGACGGAAGACCTCTGGGGTCAGGTCGGATCCAGTTTCTGACCCAGGATCTGTCCGTCATTGCGCCAGACCACCACCATGAGACCCTCCGCCTCTTCGCCATAGACTCTCCCCGCTGTCCTGTCATCCTCGGTCTGCCTTGGCTGGAGAGGCAAGACCCCACTTTAAACTGGTCAGAACGCAAACTCACGTTCACCTCCGTTCACTGCCAGCGACACTGCCTTCAAGTTCCTAGGGGGTCTGTTCCTGCAGTCACACGGCTGATCACGGCCGCCGCCCTCATGGATATCAGCACGACAGGTGTGGAGGAGGGGTTGCCGGTCCAATACCGGGATCTGCAGGTGGCTTTCAGCAAACAACGTGCCACACAGCTCCTTCCGCATCGGCCCTACGACTGCGCCATTGATCTTCTGCCAGGAGCAGTGCCCACCCGAGGACGGGTGTTCCCGCTGTCGCAACCTGAGTCAGCTGCCATGCAGTCCTACATCCAGGAGGAATTATCAAAGGGTTTCATTCGACCGTCGACGTCACCTGCATCTGCTGGCTTCTTCTTTGTGAAGAAGAAGGATGGTGGTCTGAGACCATGTGTGGACTACCGCAACCTCAACGAAGTGACTGTGAAATCCCGTTACCCCCTGCCTCTGGTTCCCCCCGCTCTGGAGCAGCTCTGCTCAGCCCGCTTTTTCACAAAACTGGACTTGAGGAGCGCTTATAACCTCATCAGAATACGGGAGGGGGACGAATGGAAGACCGCCTTTTCGACCACCTCAGGACATTATGAGTACCTGGTCATGCCCTTCGGTCTCTGTAATGCTCCCTCAGTATTCCAGGCCTTTGTTAATGACATTTTCCGTGACATGCTACAACGTTTTGTTGTCGTATACATCGACGACATCTTGGTTTATTCCGACTCGTTTGAGGAACACGTCATGCATGTCCGGCAGGTGCTGCAGCGGCTCATTAAACACCAGCTGTATGCCAAGGAAGAGAAATGCGAGTTTCACAGAACCTCAATCGCATTTTTGGGATACATAATCGGTGCAGAGGGCGTGGCCATGGATCAGGCCAAGGTGGAGGCTGTGCAGCAGTGGCCTCAGCCGACCACTGTCAGGGAGCTGCAAAGATTCATCGGATTCGCCAACTTCTACCGGCGTTTCATCCGGGGCTTCAGCATGGTGGCAGCTCCTCTCACGGCCCTCCTGAAGGGGGCTCCCAAACGCCTAACCTGGACTCCAGCTGCAGCAGAGGCCTTCCGGGCACTGAAACAGCGCTTCACACAGGCGCCTATCCACCGTCACCCGGACCCAGGTGCACAGTTCATCGTGGAGGTTGATGCCTCTGACACGGGAATAGGAGCTGTGTTGTCACAACGCCAGGGTCAACCAGCCAAGATGTTCCCGTGTGCTTACTTTTCCCGGAAGCTAAATGACGCAGAGCGGAACTACGGCGTGGGTGACCGGGAACTGCTGGCCATGAAGGAGGCGTTCTCTGAATGGAGACACTGGCTTGAGGGATCGGCTCAGCCTTTCCTGGTTCTAACAGACCATAAGAACCTGGAATATATCAAGACAGCCAAGAGGTTGAACCCACGGCAGGCACGCTGGTCCCTGTTCTTCTCACGCTTTTGTTTCCAGATCACCTATCGCCCGGGCTCGAAGAATGGAAAGGCCGACGCCCTATCTCGTCTCCATGACGACTCTGGGGAGGGGTCGGTAGCACCAGAGACCGTCCTGCCTTCATCATTGGTCCTGGCTCCTGTGCAATGGGATGTAATGACTGAGCTGGCTGAGCTTAACGCAGCAGAGGCACCACCACCATCCTGCCCAGCTGATAAGGTGTATGTTCCCCCGTCCCGTCGACAAAGAGTCCTCCAGCTTGTGCATGACTCCCCCGCGGCCGGACACCCAGGTATGGCCAGCACACAGGCCTTAACCGAACATTCCTTTTGGTGGCCCACCTTGCAGGCAGACGTAGCCCAGTACATCACCCGGTGTGCTGCCTGCCAAACTGCAAAGTCGCCACGACAGCTTCCAGCCGGCCTCCTGCAACCCCTGCCCATTCCACGTCGTCCCTGGTCACACATCGCAGTGGACTTCATTACCGATCTGCCCCGGTCAAGAGGTAATACCACCATCCTCTCAGTCATTGACCGTTTTTCAAAAGCCTGCCGGCTGATTCCGTTGCCCAAGCTGCCCACGGCTCTGGAGACCGCAGAGCAGCTCCTTGACCACGTGTTCCGGCACTACGGACTTCCGGAGGACATCGTGTCGGATCGTGGCCCGCAGTTCACCTCTCGGGTGTGGCAAGCCATGTGCAGGGGCCTGGGCGTAAATGTGAGCCTCACCTCCGGCTACCATCCCCAATCTAACGGCCAAGTGGAACGCCTGAACCAGGAAGTCACGAGGTTCCTCCGTACCTACTGCAGTCAACACCAGGAGGACTGGAGTCGGTTCCTGGTTTGGGCCGAATATGCCCAGAACTCCCTCAGGAAGGCTGCCACGGGACTCACCCCCTTTCAGTGTGTGCTGGGGGTTCAACCTCCATTCTTCCCCTGGTCGGGCGGATCTACGGAGCTTCCAACTGTGGACGAGTGGTTCTGTCGCTGTGAGGAGACGTGGGAGGCAGCACATGTGCAGCTCCACCATCACCCAAGGGTGATGGTGGAGGGGGAGGCGGCCTACCTCGTCAGAGAGCTCTTGGACTCCCGGCGCCGGGGGGGTCAGCTTCAATATCTGGTAGATTGGGAGGGGTACGGCCCAGAAGAACGCTCCTGGGTCACCGCAGATGACATCCTTGACCCCTCCCTGATCAGTAAGTTGCACCATCGCCACCCAGACAGACCTGCTCCCCGAACCCGTGGACAACCCCGGTGTCGGAAGGTTCCTCGCTTCCGGAGCCACTCGCGGGGGGGGGCTTTGTCATGGAGCAACCTGCTGCTACCGTCTCCAGTCACCAGAGGGAGCGCTCACCAGAGTTCTGAGCTCACCACCTGCCATTACCTGGACTCATCAGCTCAGCTGTTCCCCATCACCTCATCACCTCCTCTGCTCATAGTCTGGCTCCACACTTCACTCTCTGCGAAGCTTTGTTTGTGCCACCCTGCCTGCAATTCTGAGCGTTTATTCCTGACCTGATCTTCTGCCTCCGACCCTGCTACTCTGATTGCCTGCCGCCTGCCCCTGACCCTCACCTGGACTCTGACTCCTCTTCTTGCTCGTCTCGGATGATCCCATGCCCGTGTATGACCTCTGCCTGTCTGACCCTGCTTATTCTGTGGACTATTAATAAACCTGCTGCACGTGGAACCAGCTGTCTGCCTGTTTGTGACACATGCAGAAATTCACACCTGAAATTATCTGTATTCATGAACCTGTCAACTAATCAACCCCTAATGGAAATAAAAAGGAAAAAAAATAGTAAGCATCAACAAATATATTTAAGAGGCACAAATGTATCAGTATTTTAATATTGAAAAAAAAGTAGTTTGTTTACACAAAGCACTGTGTTTGCTGTCTTTTTGTCAGATGGGCCTTATTCCCAGTGTCGAGTCGATCCAAGACTGCTCTCAGAAAACCCTCCAGCCTTTTCACTGCACTGGTCTGGCCATAAGTCCTGATTCCCAGGAGTCACTGCCTGAAGTCTGCGAGAGACTGATAAAAAGTCTGTCGGCACGGATCCATTACGGAGCCACTGGTAATTTGTGTAACACCAAACACAGTACAGCTCAAAACTAGAGTAGAGCTCTACACCTATTACCGTGTCTGAGCCATCTGACAATCTTGTATTTTTAAAAACTTTTTTGTTGGATAATGAAGACAAAAAGACCTAGAAATCAGAAAACTGGGATAACTGGTTTGGGGAATTAACCAGACTTTTAATGATAGATATAATAGGCAGATTATATCAATAACAGAGACACAAGATCATCCATGCTTTCAACAGAATGAGCATATCTGTGTTCTGTTGCAGCAGATGCTGGCAGAACCTTCATGGAGAATTGATGGGACAGGATTCAACAAAATCTTTTAAAAGTTTTCCATTAAGCCTTCACAATTGTGTCCTATTCACCTCTTGTTTGTCTTGATGTCAGCATGCGAGTGTAACCTGACTGGCTCTCTGGGTCCAGCCTGCAGTAAGTTAGGGGGGTTTTGTGAGTGTAAGCCCAATGTGATTGGCCGCTGCTGTGATACCTGTGCACCTCTGACATTTGGATTTGGATCTGAGGGCTGTGAACGTAAGGACACCATGGACACAAATCCCTCTTACACTGACAGAGGAACTTTACATCCTCCTTTTTTTATTTTAGGATGTGAGTGTGACCCTCGTGGCTCAAGTTCAAAATGGTGTGATCAAGTCGAAGGTCAGTGCATGTGTTACTCTGGAGTGGTAGGCCGGCGCTGTGATCATTGCAAAGCAGGATTCTGGGGATTTCCATACTGTCGGCCATGTGAGTGTGGCGGGCGTTCTGAGACATGCCATGGAGAAACTGGAGCATGTGTGAACTGCAGGGAACACACCACAGGAGGACACTGTGACAGGTCCTCTTTTAACTTTATTTCATTTATTTATTCTTAAAGATGTGAGGATTCCAGAGGCTTGTCTTTAACCCAAGGACAACACGAAATTCTGTAAAAAAAAAAAAGAAAAAAATGTTAAACCCAAATGCATGCTGTAGAAACAAAATGCATTTCTGATTTATTTTCTAAATGCTTTTGGGTGACTAAATTATATAATGTGGTGGTGCTGTTTGTTTCTCATTATCTCAATTTTGTATTGATCATACAGGTGTGCGGAGGGTTACTACGGTAACCCCATCTCTAGACAACCCTGTCAGCCCTGTTTGTGTCCAGGAACATTGAGAAGTGGACATTTCTTTGCCACTTCCTGTCAGCAAGATTCACAATCCCTTGGTGTGAGCTGTGACTGTTTGGTGGGGCATACAGGTAAGAGTGCCTAGCAATTGTCTATATAACCCAAGTTCCCTGACCACATGCATGTGATTCACTTAAGTTGTGCCCCCAAACCCCCCCCAGGTTCACGGTGTGAAATATGCCTCCCTGGTTTCTTTGGTGACCTGACTGCACCAGGCTTTTCCCACTGCAGACCATGTCTCTGCAACAGCAACACCAGCCCAGATGACCTTTACCCCTGTGACCGTAAAACTGGAGAATGTCTGCACTGCCTTCATAACACAAGCGGTCCCCAATGTCAAGCATGCAAACCTGGTTATTATGGCAATGCCTTAACACAAGACTGTAAAGGTAAAATAAAAAAAAGAACTATATTGGCACTTTTCTGCTGTAGCTTAGCAACAGACCTTTTATGCATTGACCTTATGGACATTTGACAAAGACGAAGCTAATGCAATAGGTAAATATGAATGTTCCTTTGCATTAATGGTCTCATCAAATACAGCGAGACTTACTAAATGAAACAAAAAAAATGTCTATATTAATTTCGACATTAACCCCTCCGCTCTCTTTGGTTTGTTTACATTATAAATGGGGTCATCTGGACCCCACAAGACTTTTTTTTTAATCATTGATTTTTGAGTTTAACTAATGTCCATGGCAGACATAAAATCCTGTCCACATTTGTCATGGAAGGAATCACACATCAATATGTGGTTGGAGTCATTTGGGCCCCAAAGAGAGTGGAAGGGTAGAGTGGGTATTAAACGCTGATTTGTCAATACGTCATTTTAGGCTTATCATTCAAACTGTCATGAATGCACAGCATTCACTTTTCTTTTTTTTTTTTGAGATGGAAATCTTTTATTTTGAAAACCAACCGGATTCTCTCGATTAGCTTGAGCACTAAAAGCAGCCTGGCGTTGTGTAACACAAGAGAAGTTGCATGTTGAAGCTTTGTTTGCAAATGGATCGGATAATTGAGGGGCAGAACAGACGCAAGAACAGGTGATTCCCACACCGTACCTGTTTGCAGAGAGATGTGACTTTCATGAATGAATCTGATCTCTAGAACGGTCATAGAAATTTTGAAACGAGCTCATCCATTCAGATACTCATTTCAAAAAAGTTGTGAATACGCAATTGATTAATACAAGCATTTCTATACTTACCACCACATAGAAAAAAAAAGAGTAGCAGTGCAGAGAGCGGTATGGGGTGGAGGAGAAAAGGGGACCTGTCATCCTCTCAAAAAATTTCTCTTGAAGCTTTTGCTTCAAAGTATTCAGATTTGTTTCTTTTTAAGTATCAATAACTGATGTGTGTGTTACATTATGTTCCTATTTATTTATTTTTTAAATGAGATGATCTTATAATAGTCAAACAAACTAGTTTGTAACCGCTCCCCGCTCTCCGGGCCGTGTTAAAATCATCACGGGTTGGGGACCACTGACTTAACAGAAAAGTAGCAGCACCTGGCTAAAGTTCTTTTTTGGTTAGTAGCAGGAAGTCAGCTGTTTCAGAGGAAATTGTTCTGTCTCAACAGACTTCAATTTTTAAATGGTTTTTATTTCTTTTCCATTTTTACAACAAAAAAAAAGATCATGCAAGTTATTTTACAAAAGAAACGAAAGAAACTATAATGAAGAAAATGTGTTTTTCTGTCCTTTTTACATTATCTCAATCAGTGAACTACATGAAAATTCAACTTTTTGAGGTTTTAAGTGCATTTTACTGTTCATTCCTCTTTATAAAGAACCCCAAAGTTGTATTTTGATCCATTCATGCATTTAAGAGTAATCATCTAAAAACCTGTATGAACAAACTTACAAAATATAACAAATATTTCATAAATAATTTGTTTTTTAGTGGGCCAAAAGGTAATATATGATCATATACTGCATATATGGATATAGTTCACTTTGAAAGGCTTGAGAAAATCATAGTATGGCCCCTTAAAAGTAAAAAGCAATATGGATATGTGTAATGAAGATGCAGAGGCGTTTGGGTCCATGTGCAAGAAGGTAAGCTTTAATAACGACCAAAACAGTCAAGGGCAAAAACAGAGACGTAGTCAACAGCCAGGCAGAGGTAAAAAATGAGAAGCAAAGCAGAGAAGCGAGAAGAACAGGCAAAGGTCAAAACACAAAAGGCAAAAATGTATAGAGAACCGCTTAGTGACTGCTAAGAGACACTAGGCAATACTTAGAGAGTGAGGCCAAAACTGGACATATAAATATGGTGAGACTAATAAAGATAATTTGATACAACTGGTGAAGAAAGAATCAGAGGAGGTAAACATTCTGGAGAGGGCTCCCCTTGGTGGTTGGAAGGGGAACTGGAAGTTTGAGTCCTGACAATATGCACATTCATAAATACAGTGGTGCTCATACGTTTACTAACCCTGAAAAAAAATAAAAACATAGGCTATTTTTTGTAGAACATGAATAATAACGCACAACCTTTTTTCAGTCGTGGTTAATGGTTGGATTAAGCCATTTATTGCTAAACAGCAGTCTTAACTCTCTTCAAGTCATTTTGACAACAGAAACTTCCCAAATTACACCAATCAAGGTTACATACAGTTCATACGTGGTCAATGTGGATGAGATTCTTTATTCTCTCTAATGGTAAAGCTGTCCATTCTTCTTGGCAGAAAACCACACGCTCTTTTAAATTTGTGGGCTGGCATGCTTGAACTGTGCGTTTAAGATCTTACCTGCCTTGTCTCTTGCTGAGGACAGACACACTTTTTCTCTGTCCTCCCTTCCTGTGTTGCTCTCAAGGCTTCTACTTTGTCTTCCCTGTGAGCTGCTTTTTTTTGCTCTCAACTACCCCTCTGCTTTTTGAATCTTTGGCAATGGATCTGATCCACTGGTCTTTTGATGCGATCGACAAGATTTATTCCACACTAAGGAATGGGAAAGCGGACCCCTCCTGCCCAGGCGGCTGTATACACCACTTGCCCCATGGATATCCATGGAGCAAGTGGAGGCTGATGTGTCTAGTCCAGCTGTCTGTGGAAGACCGAGATGATTCTCTCAATGTGCTTTTATTATCAGTAGTAATTTAAAGTGACTGCTCTTAATTTACTAAATCTTTGTGGTCAGTGTTTTATTCTTGGCTACACGGACCCAGAGAAAGAGTTAGAGATATTCAGACTTGGATATATTTATAATCCGTGCAGACAATGCAGTGATGTGCATCTTGGGTGAATATGTGGGAATAACATCAACTTTTATTTTGTCTGGACAAATTTGAAAGCACAAGTTCACACGACTGTGGACAGTTTAAGAAGACTGATAGGAACGCGGAGTGGCATTTCTGCATTCTAAAGCTCAACCAGCTCATACACCCTCCCAAAGTCGCACATACACAGTTTTCCTGGGATACATCGTTTTTCTGAGTGTGGTTCAGAGCGCAAAATATAACAAAGGATCCTCTACTGCTTGGAAAAATAAAGCTGCAGTTTATCGATTCTATTCATGCTCCGAATTCTCCTCTGGCGTCCCACACCTATGCATAATGTAAAATCCAATGCAATATTGTTTATTGTGTGGCTGATGTGCGTTATACATTAATAAAAAAAATAAAATAAATAAAAAAAAAACTTTGATAAACTAAACTAAACCTTTACGATTCAGTGGTTTAATAAATAGTGGATTAGATGGATGTCTGTAGTTACTGCCAGAGACCGCATGCGAGTATGACCTACATAGGTTTCGCCTAGATATATCCCAATCAGGTTGTTTTGGGCCAAATCCGATTGTAAATAATTTGATTTTGATCATTTTGATTTTCTAAGACAATTAAAATATAAACAGTACAGTACAGTCCAATGAAAGTCATATTTTTTCAGTTTTTAGCATTGTTCTTTTGAAAGCAACCAAATGCAAACAGAAATAATTTTATTGTTGCATTTCCGAGTATTTCTCTTTTAAATTGCTTTCAATCAAACTTTGCAGAAAGGCTTTGTTTGAATTAATGAGTTGTTTATACATCACAACAGCTGTGCTGCACATGCGCAGCCACTGATGTGATTGATCCCTCTTAGGAAAACACTGGAATTAAAACAAAAATGTAAAAATATAAAGATGAATAAAAATTTAAACAGATATAAATTACCAGATAAGTAAATAAATAAACCTTACTAGACCGAGATCAATCCATCCATCTTCTTCCACTCATCCAGGACGGGATCGCTGGGCCAGCAGTCTAAGCAAAGGTGCAGAGACTTCCCTCTCCCCGGCCACTTCCTTCAGCTCCTCTGGGGGGACCCCAAGGGGTTGCCAGGCCAGCCAAGAGATGTAGTCCCTCCAGCGAGTTCTGGGTCTTCCTTGGGGCCTCTGCCCAGTGGGAAATGCCCGGAACACCTCTCTAGGGAGGCGTCCAGGAGGCATCCGGATCAGATGCCCGAGCCACCTCAACTGGCTCCTCTCAATGTGGAGAAGTGGCTCTACTCCGAGTTCCCTCTGGGTGTCAGAGCTTCTCACCCTATCTCTAAGGGAGCGCCCAGCAACCCTCCGGAGAAAAGTAATTTCAGCCGCTTGTATTTTGGATATCGATCTCTTGGTCACGACCCAGAGCTCATGACCACAGATGAGTACTAGAACAAAGATCAACTGGTAAATCGAAAGCTTCCCTTTCTGGCTCAGCTCTCTTTTCAGCACAACGGACCGGTGCAGTGACCACAAAATGGCAGACGCCTGTCGATCTCATGCTCCGGTCTTCCCTCACTCATGAACAAGACCCCAAGATATTTAAACTCCTCCACCTGAGGCAGGAGCACTCAAGCACAGAGAGAGGGCAAACTATCTTTCTCCGGTCGAGAACCATGGCCTCAGACCTAGCGGTGCTGACCATCATCCCAGCCGCTTCACACTCGGATGCAAACCACTCCAAAACATACTGGAGGTCCTGGCTCGATGAAGCCAACAGAACAACATCATCTGCAAAGAGCAGAGATGAAATCCTGTGGTTCTCAAACCAGACCCCCTCCGGCCCCTGGCTGCACCTAGAAGTTCTGTTCATAAAAACTATGAACAGAACTGGCGATAAAGGGGAGCCCTGCTGGAGTCCAACATGCACCGAAAACTGGTCTGACTTACTGCCGGAACCAAGCTCCTGCTCCGGCCGTACGGAGACCAGACAGCCCTGACTAAGGCTCCCCAGAGCACCCTCCACAGGACACCACGGGGGACGCGATTGAATGCCTTCTCCAAATTCACAAAACACATATGGACTGGATGAGCAAACTCCCACAAACCCTCCAGCACCCTGAAGAGGGTGTATAGCTGGTCCACTGTTCCATGACCAGGGCGGAAACCGCACTATTGTTCTTGGATCTGAGGTTCGACTATCGGATCGACTCTCCTCTCCAGTACCCTGCTTAGACTTTCCCAGGAAGGCTAAGGAGTGCGATTCCACGGTAATTGGAACACACCCTCCAGTCCCCCTTCTTGAAAAGGGGAACCACCACCCCAGCCTGCCAGTCCAGTGGTACGGTTCCTGTCTGCCACTCAATGCTGCAGAGTCAGCCAAGACACTCCCACAGCATCCAGAGACTTGAGGTATTAGAGGCGAACCTCATCCACTCCCGGAGCCTTGCCACCGAGGAGCTCTTTGACTACCTCAGTGACCTCAGCTTGGGTGATTGACAGTTCCACCCCAGTGTCCTCAGCCTCTGCTTCCTCAACGGAAGGCGTGTCAGCAGGGTTGAGGAGATCCTCAAAGTATTCTTTCCAACTTCTGCTGCCCCTGGAGTCCCACAAGCCAGCCAGGCCTGATAGGACTCCTTCTTCAGCTTGACGGGATCCCTTACTTCCGGTGTCCACCACCGGATTTGGGGGTTGCCGCCACGACAGGCACCAGAGACCTTGCGGCCGCAGCTCTGGGAAGCAGCAGAGGTGGAGAACATGGTCCACTAGGACTCAATGTCACCAACCTCCCTCGGTACCTACTTGAAGTTTTTCCGGATGTGGGAGTTAAAGACCTCCCTAACGGAGGGTTCAGCCAAATGTTGCCAGCAGATCCTTACAGTATGTTTAGGTCTGCCAAGTCTTCCGGCCTCCTCCCCCACCAGCGAATCCAACTCACCACCAGGTAGTGATCAGTGGACAGCTCTGCCCCTCTCTTTACCCGAGTGTCCAAAACATATGGCCAGAGATTGATTGAAACGACTACAAAGTCTGTCATTGATCTCCTGCCTATGATGTCCTGATGCCAGGTGTATTGATGGACACCTTTGTGCTCAAACATGGTGTTTTTTATGGACAAACTATAACGTGCACAGAAGTCCAACAACAAGATGCCGCTTGGGTTCAGGTCAGGGAGGCCATTCCTACCAATCACGCCCCTCCAGGTGCCACTGTCATTGCCCACTTTTTGCATTAAAGGATGACAGAGTCCCCTGTTGGGGCACTTTCCAGTGCCCCTCCAAGAGACACCAAGAAGGCCGGGTACTCAGAACTGCTGTTTGGCCCGTAAGCCGAAACCACAGTCAGAGCCTGTCCCCCACCCAAAGGCGAAGGGACACGACCCTCACGTCCACTGGTGTGAACTCCAACACTTGGGGGCTGAGCTGGGTGCTCAGGAGTAAGCCCACCAAAGCCCGCCGCCTTTTTTTACCCATGTTGTTTTATAATTTTATGATTTTAGGAAAATATTTTTCTGTGTGGTGGATGTCTCAGGGTTTTTTTTTTATATTGCAAATCTCTATTGTGTTTTGTCCTAAGTGCTAGAAGTCTTAAGGGAAAAATTAAAAAGGGGAAACTTAAGAAAGAACTTAAGGCAATATTTAAGGGAAAATTTAAGAAAATTAAATGGGTTACTAAGGGACACTTTAAAGGAATGCTAAAAGGAAAGGTAAGGTGAAACTTAAATAAGAGCTTAAAGGGCTATGAATAGCTATTTAAGAAATACACACAAACATTTACACACATAAAACTCACTCAGACGACTTTATTGCACTCACTCTGTCCATGGACAATCACACACATTATTTTAGTTTTATTTTTCTGAGCTCAGATGTTTACAGGCCTTGTATTGTTTAGCTGTAATCAATAAGTTTGTAATGTGATCACTCTGTGTACTTACTCTGGACGCTCCTTTGTTCAGCTCACTCCGCTTCCTCCTTCAGCCCTGAACTGCACTTCCTCTTCCCTTCTCTTTTCTCCCCCCTAAATTCTAAACTTATTTTCTCAGCGCTTTTCTTTTATCTCACTCTTAAATCACTTTTTCTTCGACAAAAACACTTTTATTCCATCTTAATCAATTTCTTGTCGACAGCCACGTACAATTTTATATTGGTGACTGCTGACAATGCTATTGATCTAAAATTACTTCCGCCAATAAACACTTTACCCCACATGTGTTACTACGGTCTTGACCAATTTCTTGTCGACAGCCACGTACAATTTTACATTGGTGACCGCTGGCAATAATATTGATCCAAGAACACTTTTCCCCGTGTGTGGCAACGGTCCGTTTGGTTCGATCCAGTTCAGTGAAGACTATTTCACAACCCATGAACAGACAACTTATTTGGAATTTCTCTTAACTCTTATATTCACTTTTACTCTTATATTCTATTTTACTCTTATGTTCTCTTTAAGTCCTCGTATTAGACTGAATTAAAACAACTGACCTGGTTCGTTGGCCCTGGGAGACGTCACCGGTCTCGGAGGGCAGTGGAGGGAAAATCCTATCGACCGGCCCCGGGGTCAAACGTTGTGTCCGAGGTCTTCTGTTCACGGGTCCCCGTAACGGACCCGCCCTGCAGCAGGATTTCGGTCCTCTTCCCCCACGGTCCTCCTTGATCGGCTGTTGTCTCCTGGGTTTCGGCACCAACTGTCAAGAATGTCTCTAAAAGGTTTTATATAAATGTTTTGTAAGTCCAAGAACCAGGTCAGTATTGATTTTAGTCACTCTTTGTACAAACAGGAGAGATTCGGCAAGAGATCATTCAGAGAAGTCTCCGTCCGGGTCTCTGGCTGCTGCCGCACCCACACAAGGATTTTTAATAAACACACATAGGAATTCCGTAAATGGGCATAACGAAGCAATGAGGTCAATTGTTACTAGGTAAGGAAGGTCAGTTCTACACAAGATGTCTTAAGTAACCCATATAAGGAGTTGTTTTTGAGCACAGATCTTAAGGAAATGAAACCGCAGCTGCTCAGCACAGACAGCTTCATGCTTAGGCAGGATATGCTGCAGTTTTCAAGACACACACACACACAATTTTGTTAATATTTACAACACAAATATAAATACAAAATTAGAGAACATTAACAAATAAAACATCAAATTCTTTTTTTTTTTAATTCAAATAAAAGCCAGATTAAAATGGTAGGTCTTGAGCCTACCTTTAATAACATGAATAGCCTCTGCGGCCGTAAGGCTCTCTGGGAGGCTGACATTGAGGTCCATAAAAACTGAATGAGGTCTCACCGAATGTTTTAGTACTTACTTTAGGAAAAACCAAAAGATCTGTACCAGTGGAGCAGGGTCGGCAAGGGCTCATACTTTAAAATTGTATCAGATAGATATGATGGCCCAAGTGTCAGGGCTCTCCACTCCTGACTCTTCTCTGCCTGCCAGTAATCGACTGATTACACACACCTGCGCTCTCCCCTTTATATTGCTCTGCTCTCCACCTGCTCTCTGCTAGATAGTTGTCAGTCTTCTGCAGCTCTCCAGCACATGCCTGCTCTGCCTTCAAGTCTGCCTGCCTGCCTGCTCTGCCTTAAAATCTGCCTTCCTGCCTTGCCTTCAAGTCAGCGTGCTCTGTCCAACCTGTCTGCCTGATCTGCCTGTCGACTCGCGACAACAATCTACCTACTTGCCTGCCTGGATCATGCTGCTCTGCACTGCCTGCCAAGCCTGAGAGTGAGTAATCAAATAAATTATTCTCCTTTCATACTGCTGTGGTATTTCATTTAAGAATTGCTCCGTGATTTTCAATGGACTGAGAGATGAGTGTTGGGGAGCAGGAGGGGGCGGGGGAAAAGGTGCATGTGCATGAGAGAAGTGGCGAGCGCCACAAGGAGAGGAGAAAAGGGCAGAGCGCACGAGCTTGCTAACAGTTATTGTTAATTTGCTAGGAAAGCAAGGAAAAGTAATAAAAATGGGGAAGGAGCAGTTTTATTTAATAAAAGCAGAACCATTCAGCGATTTTGTTTCACTGACAGAGTAACGGCACAACACGTCAAACTTTGTTGTATTTAACATTTTAATTGAGAAGATGACTGAGGAATATTCCTACATTTTAAAAAAGCTGAAACAAACAGAGGAAAACCAGTCCAATTCCCTCCATAAAAATCTTATGACTAAGCTTTCCGGGTTCACCTTGCTCATGGATTCCTTTCTGAGGAAGGAACCCCTGAAGCTGTGATCAAAAGTCTGCTTTACGGCAGAAGTCAGTACACACAAAACCACTTGCTGCATATGCGCTCATTTTATCAGCAAAATTCACTCTACTGGGAGCTAAGGGATAATATTACAGGTCAAAATGAATCCAGCATGTCAAAAGATGCTTCAATGTTTAATTTATAGCATAAAGTGGCATTAAAACTTTGATGAGCCACATCGCATGTCACAGCTCACAGCTGTGGGTCGAGACTCACGAGATTTAGTTGCGATCTACGGGATTTGGCTAGGCAAGGCAATTTATGTGTATAGCACATTTCATGTACAGAGACAATTCAAAGTGCTTTACATAAAGCATTAAAAGAAACAATCAAAAGAAATAGTAAGAATGTGATCATTAAAATAAAATTAAAAGAAAGTACAAAGATTTTAATTTATAACAAGTATAGATAAACAGTTTAGACGTGAACTTTTGAATACATATTAATTAAATTCAACTGAGAACAGGTGAGTCTTTAACCTGGATTTAAATACACTGAGTGTTTCAGCTGATCTAAGGTTTTCTGGAAGTCTATTCCACATCTGTGGTGCATAAAAGCTAAATGCAGCTTCTCCATGTTTAGTTCTGACTCTAGGAACTGATAAAAGACCGTATCCAGATGACCAGAGAGGTCTGGCTGTTACATACTGGGTCAGGAGGTCAGTCATGTATTTGGTGCTAAACCATTCAAAGCTTTATAAACCAGTAACAAAACTTTAAAGTCTATCCTCTGGCAGACAGGTAGCCAGTGTAAAGACCTCAGAACTGGACTGATGTGGTCTACTTTCTTGGTCCTTGTGAGAACACGAGCAGCAGAGTTCTGAATAAGCTGCAGTTTCCTGATGTAGTTTTTGGTAGTTCTGTGAAAACACTGTTACAGTAATCAAGTCGACTAAAGATGAACACATGCACTAGTTTCTCCAGGTCCTGCTCAGACATCAGATCTTTAATCCTTGAGATCCATCCATCCATTTTCCTGACCGCTTTGTCCCTTTTGGGTCGCGGGGGTGCCGGAGCCTAACCCGGCTACTGAAGGGCGAAGGCGGGGTACACCCTGGACAGGTCGCCAGTCTGTCGCAGGGCCTATCTTTGAGATATTTTTGAGATGATAATAGGCTGATTTTGTGACTGCCTTAATGTGTTTATCAAAATGTAGGTCTGTGTCTATCACTACACCCAAGTTTCTGGCCTGGTTGGTAGTTTTTAGTTGAATAGATTGAAGCTCTGTAGTGACGTCTAACCTTTTTTCTTTAGCCCCAAAGACAATAACCTCAGTTTTGTTTTTGTTTAATTGAAGTAAGTTGTGACACATCCAGTCATTAATGTCCTCAATGCATTTACCAAGAGCCTGTACAGGGCCTCGGTCTCCTGGTGTCAGTCTAGTACAGTGTTTTTCAACCAGTGTGCCGCGGCACACTATGTTCTGGTGTGCCGTGGGAAATTACAGTTTTTCACATATATAAAACATTTACCATCACTAAGGTATCCGCTCTGATTTAACACCATAGACTGTATATAAAATAACTGGACAGAGCAAGCCCCCCTACTTCCGTGTTCCATATAGGAAGTACCACTGGGTTGCAAAAAGGCCAAAGTCCCATTGACTTACATTGGGAAACAGACAGTTATTTCTCAGTCATTTTATGTCAGAATAATCATTCTTCCTCTGCTGCTTTCTGCTTAACTTCTTTTTTCTAATCCTAATTTTTTTTAAAGATTTTTTTTCCATTATCACAAGTTATTAGAGCCAAGTTATTGACCAATCAGATGGCTCAATAAGCGTTTGTGGGTCTGACGTCGAACGTCTGGGGCGTTTGATTGACATATGACGGGTAGCCAATGGGAGCAGACTTCATCAATGAGTTTGTGAAGACCTTTTAACACCTACTTTACAATTCAACAATGTACCAATCATTGTCCTACTGTACAGAGGAGCATGCTGTCGACATTTTTAGATGAGGATTTACTCTGTAGAAATAGATTTCACTCTGAGGTTATGTGCTTTGGACTTTTTTGTTAGTTTAACGTTCATTTTTCACTTTTTTTATTGTAGCTTATAAATTATAAGTTGCATATATGTGCATAAAATCACCAACCAAAGATTCATCTTCGCCGCACTTTTCCAGCTTCAGCCTTAATTAGACGCAACCGTCTGAGGAGCGCTAGACAAAATTGAACGGGCCTGGTCGTATTTTCAAACAGAAAAATGATCCAGCTGTTCTCTTGTTAGGATGGTTATTTATTTTAAATACCGCTGAACGCGCTTCTCACGTGCATCTGATCAGACTGTAAACCTGGCCGCACGTGAAGTAACGCTGCAGCTCGCGCGAGGGGGCCGCGCGCAGTTTGGGCACGTCGTCACCCAAATGCTCCTTTTATCTCGACAAAAAGGAATAAATGTAAGTAAATCCAAAAGGACCGCTGACAGAATCAAATGTTGGGATGGTTTTCCCTCAAAGGCTTCAGCAATGACTTGTACAATTCTCTCGAGCCGCCGACGCTGAAGTTGGCTTCCGATTCACAGCGAGAGCGTTCCACTGTATTTTTCGAACTCAGACCATCTAAAAACAGGTCCTGTTCGGAAAAATCGGAAGCCAACTTCAGAGTCGTCTCGAGCCGGCGTTTACATCCGCGGTCCCGTGGTAAAGGCGTGGAAAGAGGTGGACGGTTGCAACAAACTCACTCCTGATTGGCGACAGTACTTCCTGTAGATTCCATGACTCAGCTATGACTCAGACCAATCGCTGAAGATGGGTTGCAAATGGCGGTATCCATTTCAGGAATTGACGGTGAAAGCGGCGGCCTACTTTCGCGAGGAGAGGAAGTAATGCATTTCCAATGGGGGACCTCAGTGCTCGATCTGTCCATTGTTTTTACAGTCTATGTTTAACACTGGATAGTTTTGAATATGCAAGATGGTAAAAGACATTTTTCTTCTATAAATGACTTTAATCAAAATGATTTTAACGCAATCCGGCCGCAAAACTAGCCGCAAACTCAGCTTTTAGAAAAGTCCCGCCTCCTTCAACTCTCTCCACCAATCATTGTTGAAGGGTTGATCACATGTCATCATTCTGACCAATCAGAAGTGGTTAACGTCCTCACTTCCTGTTCTGATTCGGCTCATAAAGTCTCTCAGTTCCAACTAAAATTACAGGTAAAGCTCGTGTTTAGCGGTGTAGCTTCCAGCGGGATCCGACGACAGACAGTTTAAAAAATGAACAAAAGAATGAAGCTCAGAGACGACAGTATGACGGCATCTGCGTGAGTTAATGCACTACATCCCCCATGATGCATTGGGTTAAAGAAGTGTGGTGGCAGGGGGGCGTGGGACAAACCCGGGATCATGCCATATATGTTAGTTACTAAACAGTTGATCGGAGGACACCGTCACTGACCGTGATATCCACACAGAGAGAAAATATTTAATTAAACCTCAAGAATTAAGATGGAAAAATATTTAACAGAGATGAAAGGAAATGGAGAGAAAGAGAAAGTGCGCGCGCTGGGGGGGGGGGTTGGGGCTTACACGTTCATTCAACAGCGCAAGAGCCAAACATAGAGAGAGAGAGAGATAACACAAAACGTAAAGAAAATGAGAGACATTATAAAAGAAGAAAAAACTGAAACTATTTGACTTTTCTTGATAGTATGAAGGAACAGAGTCTGCAGGAAATAATTCTATATATGTATATATATCCTATATATTTTTATGGCTCCACAATCAACCTGTCAAGACACCTGAGAACTGAGAGAATCTTCTCTAAAACAGAGCAGATCATCACTGAGAGAAGAAAGCAGATGATATCCTCAAAGCTGAAACTCTTTTGTCTTTCTTAATGTCAATGTGAAAAAGAAGTCTGGATTTACTGGTTTTGCACAATCTAATTTGTATTTGGGTTGTGGTTGCAGAATTTTGTGTTGTTCACTTCAAATGTTCACTTCAAATGTGTTTAAAGGAAAAAAGCTTAAAATGTGTCGAGTTAAAAACTGAATAGTTAATAGCTAGTTCTTTTATCAGTTATTTTGTAAATTTTATCTGGAAGGGATAAATAACAGCATATACATAATTTACACTTCATGTTAATAAAATCATGTTTACATTATGGATTTTGTGCATAATCCTACATAATAGTTGATAATAAATTAAATATAGCAAAAAGAACCTAAAAATCCATTTGGTATCAGAAAGAGCCGCTGTTTTCAGAGAGCTAATGCAACAGAACTAAATCTCTGAGAAGAGCCAGATTTCATCACTATTGTGGAGCGAAACCAGGAAAGACCGTAGTTTTTACTTTGTCTGAAAGATTTGGAAGTATTTTATGAAAAAAGCATTCATAAAAACTGATTATTTAGAAGTGGAAAAAATGGAGTAGCCTGCCACATCTTCATTTCCCTCTGATTTTATGGCGTCTACACAATTGAGCCCTCTGTAGGCTGAAAACTTTTATTTCCATTAAAAGACTTGGCATCCTTTTGTTCCTAAGACACTGCCCTGTCATTATTTGTATATATATCCAACTTCATATTGAGATCTGATGTATCTAATGTGTTTCTTTAAAGTGCTCCTTTTTTTGTGAGCAGTGTATATTTTTTTAGTTTATATAGAACAGTTACTCTCCTGTTCATTGTTTATCCCATCACTAACAATGAGTGGAGAGAAGTTTTATGTTATTATTCATATTCTCTAAAAAAAAAAGAAAGTAGGCTAGAGTTCACAATTTCTTCCACGGTATGTAACTTCTAAGTCTGGGTGGGGAACTTCAGACCCCTTTCAGAGGATATGGTAATTTATTCACTTATAAAACCTAGCAGGTCTATGGTCTCTATTTCCCCGAGAAACAGAAGAGTTATAAATAAAGCTCACTGGAACTTTTCCAAAATATGTTGGTACCTATCTGTGCTGTTTTTCCTAGAGTGCTCCTGTTACCGCAAGGGAACCGTGGTGAGTCAGTGTCCTGCGCATGGTCCCTGTTTCTGCAATCCTAGGACAGGACAGTGTCCTTGCAGGAGGGGGACAGAAGGAGATCTGTGTGACCGGTGTGAGGATGGATACTGGGACCTGGATGGGTGGGGTGGGTGTCAACCCTGTAGCTGTCACCCTGAGCACTCTATGTCAAACAAATGTGACAAGGCAAGATGAGATTTTGTTGAAGTTTTCTTGTTGCTCCCTCATCAAAAGCTCTGACTCAACATTTACTGTCTAAGGGTTTGACTTCCACAGGTGACTGGACAGTGTCATTGTCATCCAGAATTTGGAGGACAACAGTGTAACATGTGTGGAGAGAATTATTTTGGGAGTCCAGAGCTGCAATGTTTCCGTGCGTAGATTCTTCCAACTTTATATCTTATTAGTTCCTCCAACTTATTTCCCTCTCTTGCTTCTCAGCTTGTGACTGTCACCTGGAGGGAACAGAGCGGCCATCATGTGATCCTGAAACTGGCGAGTGTATTTGTGGGTCGGGCATATCTGGAATCCTTTGTGATGAGTGCTCCCCTGGGTATGATGCCACATTTCCAGCCTGCAAGATCTGCCACTCATGTGCCTCCTTGTGGGCAGAAGAGATCACTGATGTTCAGAAAGCTGCTCGGAGGATGAAGACCTTTATCCCTCAGCCTAACGGCACCTTGCAGCAAACAATCAGCAGCCAACAACAGCGCATACTAGACGGATACTTTACAGTGGGTAGCCTGGTAAAAATCATGCTGATGTTCCTCCCTAGGCTGCAAAAGCTGGATAAACTATGTGTACAGATAAGGCAAGTGCCTTTATCAGCTCACAGACTTAGGAGCCCCATCTCTCATCAACTGTGTAAAAGATTGGTGTTTTTGACAAATAATTAAAGTCCATGTCTTATTGTTCAGGATGCTGAAGGACTCCATTGACACAAACACTATTCTGATTGACCCATCTGCTCTGCTGTTTATCGAGATCCACGGCACAAAGCAGCAGTCTAAGAATCTGTTGAACAACCTAAAAGATAATCTCATCAAAGGCAAAGATGAAGAGAGAGATGTCAAGAAAGGTACATTTGAATTTCTTTCTGCAAGTGTAGAAGTTTTGTCCTGTGTTTTATCTATTTATTTAAAGTATAGCTCACTGGACCTACACCAGGCTTGCTAACAACACATTTTCTGTGCCAGTGTCTACTTGCCCCTAAGTATATTCTGTTTGTTTGATGATGCAAATTTCTTGCATGAAACTTTTGGTACTCTGCAAGATGACCGGAAAAGTAGCTTACATGAAGTGAGGGACAGCACAGTAAACCAGGTCCAAGGACTGGGCAAAACTAACTCAGATTAGAGCTGTAAAACAGGTCAATGAGTTATCCAAATGGAACATACAATGTACTCTTACACCTTTAAATTCACTGATGGCAGGTGAGAAGATATGCCTGGTTTTTCCTCAAACATGGTCCTGAGATACAACATCGATAGTGTCAGCTTGTAGATGTCGATGTCTTTGAAGGATCGACTGAACAGGGATTTCCCTCTCCTTCTCAACCTTCTTTTTCACTCTGCAACCCTTAACACCGTGCCCTAGTTTACCACTGTAGAGACTCAAACCAAAGTGTTGTATTTTTTAGCGTTCCAATCATTTTATCATTTTTATTGTTAGTTAATGGGGGTTTTGCCAAGTTGCATCAGAAATTCAGACTCAATGTCCTTTGGCAGAAAAGAGTCTTTTACTGGAACTTCCCTGAAATGAGATGGCTTGAAGATGGACCTGAAGGCCAAGCTACCTAAATTTGCTCCTCCCAATGTGAAGGAGCAGAAGCTCTACTCTGACTTCTCTCAAGGTGACAGATGTTCTCAGCCTCCAAAAGCACATTCGCACTGAATGCAAAGGCGGCCAATTTTAATGTTAAGTCCATTGCACAGACCCAAATTGAGGCGATCGGAAGTCACGCAGTATGATTTCAGTTAGGAGGGCAGCGCAACAGTAACTCAGCTCATGTGAGCTTTTCAAGAATAGATTTTTCCTGATATCTAAAACATTAGTTGACTCTGTGGTGGGCTGTGAAATAGGTACAATAACGATCAGTAATCATGCCACGGTTGAGATGCATATTGATTTAAAAAGACAAAGAGGTCACTGGAAGCTCAATACCAGTCTACTCCAAAAATAAACTTTCAGTGAGGAACTGTCAAATGATATCTAGATTATTTTCAAATTAACATAGGATCAACAGAAATAAAAGAGTGCTACAGTTTGGGAATTGTCAAACGTTTATATTAGAGGAAAGATCATAGCAAATGCTTCTAAAGTGAAAATATTGAATTCAGAGAAAGTACATAGACTAGTAAGAAGAGAAATTAGAAAATTTTGAAATTAGAAAAATTTGGCAAGGCGGTATTCAGAGGATAAATATAAGACCATCTGTAAACTAAAATACTAGTTACAAAACATTCACAACAAAAAAGCAGAATTTGCTCTGTTTAGACTTAAGACAAAATTTTATGGGGGGGGTGTGAAAAGAATGGTCGACAATTGGCTAGACGATTAAAATAACAGGATTATTTAAACATAATGATAAAAATGGAATGGTTTTTAAATCATTCTATCAAGATCTGTATACTTCGGGTGGTAATTATGATGAAGAAGAAATGAAAACTTTTTTCTCAGGTCTGGACCTTCCAGCTCTCACCTGTGAACAAAAAGAAAAATGAGATGCCCCTATCACAGAATAATAAATTAGGAGTACTATTTCATCCATAAAAAATTGACAATCTCACCTGGATAGGTTTTCTATTGAGTATTACAAAAATATGTAGATATTTTATCACCCATACTACACAAAGTCTACCTGGAGGCATTTGAATCAGGCTCGCTACCAGCCTCATTCAATGAAGCATTGATATCACTCATTCCCAAAAAAGAGACGAACACTTTGAACCCAGCTAATCATCGACCACTAAGTCTTTTGGGAGTGGACTATAAGATACTGACAAAAATCTTGGCCTCACGACTCGATAAAATATTACCTCGTATAATCAATGGAGATCAGGTTGGTTTTATCGGAAATAGGAAATAACATGAGAAGACTTCTACATGTGATGCACATAAGCAAACCCAGCCTCGAACCAGTCACGGCCTTCTCCCTAGATGAAGAGAAGGCCTTTGACTGGGTTGAGTGGAACTTTCTTGTGGCTGTCCTCTCACAGTTTGGCTTTGGATCTGGATTTGCAAATGGGTAAAAACTGTGTATTCTAATCCAAGAGCTGCAGTCTTGTCAAACAAACTGATACCAAACTTCTTTGATCTTTCTCCACTGCTTTTTTACTATATTTTTGGAACTGCTGGCCCTAGCAAGCAAATCAAATCATAAGTAAAATCAAAACTTTATTTATAAAACCACTACTCATACTGTGAGCAACTCGAAGTGCTTTACATTTAAAAACAAAACGTACACGGTAAAAGACCCCCACCCCCAACACATACATCCATGACCCCTCCCACAATATATACTTAAAAAAAAAAAAAAAACATAAAATAAACTTAAGGCTTGACTCTGCAGTGAGGAAGCAGTGACCTTCTACCAGGAGACAGCTCGGTCAAAGGAACATCACCACAGTGCCCACCCAGACCGGGACAGCAACGGAGTCCACTCCACAGCTGTGAGGCTGCAGTGCATGTCATGGTTCAGCCCTGCTCCTTCACCCCACCCTTTCTTCCTCCACTCTAATTTCATTAACCTGTGTTGATTAAGATCTCATTATGCTCCAGCTGGTGTTCACACTATTAAGGTCCTCACTTTCACATCCACACTGCCTGTTCATCGAATTAGTTCACGTTCCAGCAAGCCATAGTTCACGTATATCTTGTAGTTTCATGGTTTTGACCCTTTTCTGGACCCGTTTAAATGATTTTTAGCCTGTCCCCTTTTTGGAGTTTTATCTGCCCCGTTTTCCTTTGAGGTTTCTGAAGCCTTCATCTCATCATTGAGTAAAGCTGATCTTTGTGCTTCATCACACTTCTGTGGATATTCAGCCTCCATACAACAACAGTGCAGCCCTCAAGTGATTCTGGTGACACCATTGGTCCTGCGCATCTACACTTCAGTTTCACTTCAGTTCCTCTAGGCTCACCTGTGCATCTGGCGGCAAATGAACTACCTCAACCTCCAATATAAAAACTTTAATTTAAACCAGTGGTTGCTTTGCTTGGGTTGTCCTCTGAGGCTCTCCAGCAGACTGTTGCAGAGGCGAGAACCATAATGACAGAACGAAGCCTCACCATAAGTTTTTCCTCACCTAAGGAACAACTAAAAGGCCAGTGCTGCAGGACTTCGGGGTCTGCGAGGGTTCGTATTTTAAAAGAAGATCATCTAAATCAGGGGTCCCCAACTGGCGGACCGCGGTCCGGGTCCGGACCCCGAGACCCTTTTATCCGGACCGCCAAGCATTTTTAATAAAAAGTACGATTTTTCATTCATCTTTACACGGCGATTTGTGAACAGGCGCTCGCGAGGACAGCTACATTCAGACCGGGGTCCTTCAACCGGCAAAAGCTCAGAGCGGTGTTCTAATGTTTACGTAGTTGGGACATAAAGTTATCTGGAATGTGCGTGAACAATGGCTCTGTCTAAAATGAGAAAAGTGGACTG
>NC_050517.1:10099331-10119545 GCF_002922805.2 Oryzias melastigma
CTAAAATTTTTATATAAAAAAAAAGAGATTAAACTGGAAAATAAATGTAACTGATTAAGTTTGGGAGCTGAAATTCTGAGTTTAAGCCATAAAAAAGAGAAAATTTGAAGTTGAAAATAATTAAGATATTTTAGAACAGTAAAAAAAGTCGGACATTTTAAATTCTTTTGGTCAAACACCAATATTCTTTCAATTTGTCTTATTTGGGTTTCAATATTATTGGCCCCAATTTAGCTCCATATAGTTCCAGCTCAACACCACCATTCAAAGTGCCATCTACATCTCTTTAAGTCTGTTTTATAGTTTACCTTTATGCTTATAATAATTTTTGGACTTATGAAAGTTCTTACTTTAATGTTCAATATGTACCATTATTTTTAACCTACTTTTAAGGTTGCGAAACAGAAAATTAACATTTGAAGGATTAATTATGAATGCTTTTTGAGGTACATTCATGTTACCTGTTGCACTTTAAGTGACAGACAGCAGAATGTTAAAGTTTGCGAAAGAGCACACATATTGCACTATAAGGAAGCAAGATAATGTACAATATCTTTTTTTACTCTACAATTCATGCACATGTATGTATTTTTGTACAAAAAGGAATGAGAGAAATACTTGTTGAGAGTTCTTTGCAAATGTAACTACACGTTGTAATTTAATAAAAGAACAGAAAAGTGAAATATTGACCGAATGTTTTTGCATGTTCGGACCCCGGTCTACCAAGCTGACAGAGTTACTGGACCTCTCGCCAAATTAGTTGGAGACCCCTGATCTAAATGAAAAGGCCCAAGACTGAAAACATTAATAAACCATTAAGATAACTTTGAAATCAATCCTGAAATGCACAGGGAGCCAATACAGGTATTTTAAACCTGATGTAATGTGTTCTCGCCCCCTGGTCTTCGTCAGAACTCGTGACGCTGAGTTCTGTAATAATTGTAAATTTGAAAGACTTTTTAGGTAGACCAGAGAGCAGGGCATTACAATAATCTAAACTGCTAAAACTAGAAGCATCAGCACCTCTGTGCTGGCAAGAGAGAGGAATGGGCAGACTCTGGCAATGTTTAAAAATAACGTTAAGACAGGATTTTTTATTTTAAATGTGTGGAATAAAATTCAGCTCAGAGTCAAAGTGACCGCCCAGGTTTCTCACACAATGAGAAGGGTTACAATTTTGAAGATGTGGTAGAACCAGCTCTCTCTTTATTTCAGGACAGATGATTAAAACTTTCATTTTGTCCTGGTTGAACTGTAGGAAGTTCTCGGCCATCCATGATTTTATGTCTAAAATACAATTTAAAAGATTATTTATAGGTTCATTGTCATCAGGAGACACGACGATGTAAAGCTGAGTATCATCAGCATAGCTGCGAAAGTAAACACTGTGTCTCCTGATGACATCCCCGAGAGGCAACATAGCCTATACAAATTAAAAAGAATAGGACCTAAAATTGACCCTTGGGGAACCCCACAACTTATTTCATGGATTCTTGAGGAGCATGTATCCATACTTGCATAAAAGTGTTGATCTGTAAAGTCAGAATAAAACCACTTGAGAACATTTCCAGAGAGGCCCACTAAACTCCCAAGTTTATCCACTACAATCTGGTGATCTACTGTATCAAAAACGGCACTATGATCCAGCAGCAGCAGAACAGAAAGTTTCTGTGAATCTAAATTAATTCTAAAATCATCAACTATTTTTAAAAGAGCCGTCTCTGTATTGTGGTTCATCCTAAAACCAAATTGATATTTTTCTAAAATATTTTGGTTATTTAACCTCATGAAGTTGAATGCCTACAATTTTTTTCTATAATTTTACTTAAAAACGGTAAGTTGGATACAGGTCTGTAGTTATCCAGAGTATTAGGATCTAAACTGCTCTTCTTCAGAAGTGGCCTCACCACTGCTGTTTTACAGGCAGAGGGGAAGACACCCGTCTGAAGAGAGCAGTTAACTATGTTTAAAAGTTCTGACTCAAAGAATCCATAAAATGTTTTAAAAATTAAAGTGGGAATGGGATCTAAAAGGCAGGTGTTGGTGTTTACTTGGGATAAAACTCGACCAAGCATCTGTGCATCAACCAGGACAAAACTCCTGGTTGATGCATTGATTTTACCTGTTTCCTCAGATAAAACCAATGCTGGTGATCTGTTAAAACCAGAGTACTGCACAGATGAAATATTAGATCATATAGCATTGATTTTACCCATGAAGTGGTCTGTGAAGTCCTCGGATGCAGCATTAGATGATGGCATGGAGGACTTATTAACATCTTTATTTATTAAAATATCAATTCTTTTAAAAATACATTTTGGATTGTTTTTATTTTCTGAGATAATGTTTGAAAAGTATTGAGTTCTGGCCTATTTAACTGAGTATTGTAAATTTTGAGTTGTTCTTTTAAAATGTCTTTATCATTTATCAATTTAGACTTCCTGTATCTCCTTTCTGACCTTCTAAAATTCTGTTTCAGATGTTTGATGTCGTCAGTTTTAAATGGTGTTTTAGGAGTGGTAATTATTATTTTTTTTTTGTCTTGGTTGGACAAAAACTGAATCTATGGAAGACTGAAGTCTGTGATTTAAATCATCAATAATAAAAAGACAGGATGCAGGTAAAATCTGAGGAGGAGTTTGTTTAAAAATGTCAATACAACTTGCAGCCACTTCAGGATGTATATACCGTTTCTTCACAGTTCTCACTGAGGCTTCCTGCTGGATTTCACTGGTGACATAAAAAAAAACACAGCAGTGACCAGATATGCCTAAGTCAACAACAGAGGACACTCCGGCAGTATGTAATGACAAGGCTAGGGTGTATTTCTCTGTTGTGAGTGACCTGTGTGACATGTTGCTTTAAATTCATACTGCTAGGAAGATTTAAAAACTCACAAGCATAGATGTCATTGTTTTGATCAACATGAAAATTAAAGTCACCAGTGAAGAATGACGAGTGGCGATATATCGATGGTTGAAAGCAGAACTCTTTATTAACAGGCTTCAGTCCTCCAGACATGTGCTACATACAGCTGCTGTAAAACGTACTTTCTCACTGTCGTAAATCCCACTGTCGCTCAGTGTCGTAAATCAACAGTTCTAAGGTTTATCATTCATTATATGACATCTCCCTTTTCTTTCCAAATAAACAATATAAATTATACTGTAACATGCTTTATGTGTAAAACTTCTTTTTTTCTCAACACGTAAGATTAAATTCAAATTACTCTAAACTAAAGATGTAACTTTGAAAATAAAATCTCTCTCAGTTAACATAGGACATGGTAGAACAAACACAACTATAAATGACGTATAGTAAAGGTTCCGATGCCATAACAAATTAGTTACCAAAAGTAATCGAGCATCATCAATTAATCTCATTCAAAATTCACATTTCAAAAATTTATATAACTTTAGTTCATCTTTGTATTCCGTCTTCTCTTCTGTGATTTCTCACTTTTTTTTGGTGAGAAACACTTCCCCCCCAAAGGTCATATTGTGCACATTGCACTGCATAGAGACTACAAGTTGAGTCTCTCGACAGGTTTGCACACACGTCCAGAACGTGTACAAACAGTCTTTGAAACAGGGGTTGGAGAACTTGCTGTATTGATGACCTGAGGTGGAACGGAGAGCTCCGTCTCCAAGGCTGGAGCGTTGGAAGGAAGTGGTTCCTGGTGAGAAGTCCCAGCTGAAGTTGAATGGGTGGCGGTAGCAACATGCTGTCGGTTGTCGTTGCGGATGTGACGATGGTTACGGCGGAACACCACTCTCTCTGGTGTTTCCAGGAGGTGTGATCGTGGAGTAATGATCTCCTTTGAAACGACGACTGGTGTTGACGAGTTCTTTTCCTGATCCAGCTTGGTAACAACTGTGTCAACCACATCTTCATCCTCACGTTGCATGCAGGCACTGACCTTTGCATGGTCGCACCAGACAGGGAAGTGAGCATGAACAGCAGCTATCGGTCCGTATTTCCATTGTCTATAGGCCACGTTTGCTGCATTCTGGTTGCCAGGGTCGTGCCAGTCGTGAGTCGCAGGCTGGTGTCGGGTCTCAAAGTGGCTCCTCAGAGTGGAGAACTGGGATTGGCTCAGAATATGCAGCATCACTCTAGCCATTTCTCCAGAGCTGGGCACATAGTCTCTGACAAAGTCCTCCAGGGCTCGCGCCAAGACCTCCCCACCTTTTCCTGCTTGAGCAGGTGTTAAGATGCAGCAATGATGTCATCAGCAGTCATACAAACACAGGATCTCCAGTCGGGCCGGCAACTTGAACCATGGGAGCTGTTAGCACTGTCCGGCTCTCCTTCTGCTGCAGCTCTTCTTGTTTTGCCTTCACAGATCTGTTGTTGTGAGCAGGAGCTGATAACGCCGCTACAGCAGGAGCTGAAGGCCGGAGCTTTACTTCTTCCATCTTCACAAGAGGAAGGGGGGGGGGGGGTAGTGGAGGCAGCTGCTGCTGGTTCATCTCAGGCTGCATGGCTGTCGCTCCTGCGTTTTGTTCCACGTCATCACCGTGTGGTTCTGGTTGAGCTGGTTGGGGCTGATATGGAGGAGGGGTAGAGTCCAGACTCGGTCCGACTGCAGCACTCCAGAGATTCTGTGTAGAAGGGTAAAGAAAAGAAGAGGGTGCTGAGGAAGTTTCTTTATTTTCAGTTGATTCATCAGACTTTTTTTTCCGTTTTTTTGTTTTTTGTTTTCAATTTTCAGGGCAGTCAGGGCCTTGCAGGCCTTCTGCCTCTACCATTTTTTTACGCTCCGCTTCCCAAACTTTTAAACATTCATTCATATCATCCATTCGCTTAATTGCCTTTGTTTTAACCCTTTTTCGCTTATTCATCTTTTGTCTCTCCTCAGTTACGTTTTTACTGAGTTTCTCAAGTTGGCATTTACTCAAAGAACCTCCCTCGGGGAACCCATGTTTCTGACACCAGTAATCCACAAATTCACAACATTCAACACCATACTTCGCTTTCATAGACGTGACCAGACTTGAGTCTGAACCTCCGCTCTGTTTCACGTTTGCATTACCCATTTCTGTTCTTTTCCCGAACCAATCTGACAGGACTTCAATTATACACCTGATCTTAATTGGTTATTGTGACAGAACTTCACTGGTCTCCCAGAATTTTCTCGTCACAATAACTGCATTGCTGCTGCATGAACCTTTTATTACCAAAATTCCTGGTCTCCCCACAACACGGGTGACAGGTTTACGCTACCTGGTCTAGTACAACGAATCAAGTTATACACACAGGACTCCCTTATCAATTTACTGCTGCCAGCGATAATTGTTTAGATCATGCTCACAGGACTCACTTATGATGGGTTTTAGCAAATGGATTTTATTTATTTATTTATTATTATTATTTATTTTTTTATTTTTTTATGAAAACCCTTGACTTAGTTCAGGGCAAAAATCTGGAGTTATTAATGTTCCAAATCAACCTATGCAAACAAGAAATAGTGGAAATATTTTAGAATAGAATCTTCCTCACCGGATCCATTTGTCCACCGAAGTTCGATGATTCCATCGCGGTCGATCGAGATCACGGACCACAGTCCTCGTCACTGTTGGATTTGGTGAGATGAGGCTGAATCTTTGTGATTCAGGATGGCAAATCCCTCTGGTCCGATCCTCCGACGAACACACGCGAAACCCTGTTCGTGATGCCAAGATTGTGGTGGAATGTTTGTTGATCCGATGAAATGAAGAAATGTCAAACGTTTTCATGAAAGTTTATTAAACAGAGCAGAGAAAAATACATGCTGGCGAGCATGGCGGAGAGGTCTGCAGAGCCCTGATTTGTGATGGACGCTCACATTTTATACAGTCATAGAATCAGCTGTTAATCTGGAGCTTAAGATGGAAATGTAAATGCCATATCTAATGTGGACAAGATGTTCTAATGAAATCAAAATGTTTACTCATTGTGGTCAGGGTGTTCTGACAATAAGAAAACAAGACTCAGAGGATGAAGCATAAGTAAATGTATAACTTCTGTGACACCCAGAAATCTCAACTGGCTCTGCCTCAAAGAGCATTTTTCTTTGTTGAGTTTGAGGCCTGCTGAGTCGATGCAGTGTAAAATTTTATCCAAAAATGTATCATGTTCCTCCATGGTGGCTCCATGCACCAATATATCATCCATGAAGACCTCCACACCCTCCAGGCCTTTCAGAGTTTCCAGCACTTTGCGTTGAAATATTTCAGGTGCACTTGTGATACCGAATGGTAGTCTTTTGAAGCAGTACCTGCCAAACGGTGTTATAAATGTTGTCAACTTGCAGCTGTCTGGGTCTAGGGGAATCGTCCAGAACCCGCTAGCAGCATCAAGAGATGAAAACACCGTGGCACCACTCAATTTGGATGTTATCTCATCCGAGGTTGGTAGGATGTACAGCTCTCTTTTCACCGACTTGTTCAGTTTTGTTAGGTCGACACATATACGGGCCTTGCCTGTATGTTTCTTTAATACCGGCACGATTGGAGCACACCATTCTGTCGGTTGTGTCACACGTTTAATGATGTGGTTTTGCTCCATCCTTTCACTTTCTGTAGCATGGGAAATGGAACGTGCCTTTCTGTGTGGACTGCGTGTGGCATGGCACCTTCTTTTAATTCTATTTTCGCCTGGTCGGTTTTTAAAATACCGTGCTCCCCATAGGGCTGACTGCTGACAATCAGCTTATTTGTGTAGCTTGTGATCTCATCTACTCTTCTCACAAGGTTCATCTCAACAGACAGAGAGCGGCTGAGCAGATTGTTGAATTGTGCCCTCATACTACATACATCCTTGATGTGTAGCTTTTGCCTTTGTAGCATACTGCAGCGTCAAAGCAACCGAGGCATGACAGTTCTCCTCCAGGGCTGTCTAGTGGGAGGTCAGATGGCTGTAACACCTTTCCTATGGATTCCACTTGGAGGAACAGCGTCCATGCTTCAGCCTTTTCATTAGCATTACATACAGAGCCGAGAAAGTTGGTCTGCTCACCTTTCTCCTTCTCCATCTCAGTGACCTCATTCACTGATCTCCTGCTACGACATGCTCTGGCCCATGCCTCATCTTATGGCAGTTATGGCATTTAGCTTTTGAAGCTGGACATCTTTTATCTCCTCTGTGTGGCAGCTTTCCACATCTTCCACATTTCTTTACAGGCTCCTCCCATTTACTGTGTGCGTTTGACTTGCCTGGTTTCTGCTTTTGTCTCCAGTTAGTGTTCTTATTCCTGTGCTGCACCTCTTGAACCGACGCTGCCGTGTCCCCTTGCAGACTCACTTGTGCTGCAACCTCTTCGGCTTGCTATACAGTTTGAACTGTAAGCGCCAGTGCCAGATCCGACATCAGCTGTAGCCTGCGCGATGGCTCTTTATCTTGGATCCCCACCACGATCCGATCACGGATGTGTTCCTCTTTGGCTGCTCCGAAGTCGCAATGTTCAGACAGCTCGTACAGCGCTCGGATAAAACTGTCCACTTTCTCCCCTGAGCGCTGCACGCACTGGTGAAAACACGCTCTTTCATTTATCACATTCCTCCGCGGGCAAAAATAGTCATCAAACTTTGCTAAGACAACCTCGATTTTGTTTCTGCTAACCATCTCTGTAAATGTGAACAACTCAAAAATATTTTCCGCTTTATTGCCCCGCATAGATGAGGCAGCTCACCTGCACCGGCCCCTCATCCTTATTGAGCTTCGTGGTGATTCTGTATCGCTCAAAATGCTGCCTCCAGTCTGGCCATTCAGACGGCTTATCAAACGTAAAATTGGCAGGCAGATTAAACTTTGCCATTTCTCTCTGTTCTTTGTCTTTTTAATCCTATCCAGTAATTTTCTGACACCATGTAGAATTCGACGAGTGGCGATTATATCGATGGTTGAAAGCAGAACTCTTTATTAACAGGCTTCAGTCCCCCAGACACGCACTTCATACAGCAACTGTAAAACGTACTCTCTCACTGTCATAAATCACACTGTCGCTCAGTGTCGTAAAGCAACAGTTCTGAGGTTTATCATTCATTATATGAAAACCAATAATCAAAATCCTGTCAAACCTAATATGAAGAATTTATAAAAATTCGGAAAATTCTTCAATACAATAGGAGGGAGGGTTTGGTGGTCTATCAACTGTGACAGTTAAAACAGGTGAGGCACCAAAGAGAAAAGCATGATGCTCAAACGAAGAATATTTATTAAGTACAAAATTTAAGATGTTATTGTTTTGTGATTAGAAACAGTGGGACTGAAGAAAAGTCAGGAAGCAGAGCTGGAGGTAGCAGAGATGAAGATGCTGAGGTTCTCTTTAGGAGTGACCAGGATGGATAGGATCAGAAATGAATACATCAGGTTTTGGAGATAAAGTCAGAGAGGCCAGACTGAGATGGTTTGGACATGTTCAGAGGAGAGACAGTGAATATATTGGTAGAAGGATGCTGAGTTTAGAGCTGCCAGGCAAGAGGTCTAGAGGAAGACCAAAGAGGAGGTTTATGGATGCAGTGAATGAAGACATGAAGGTGGCTGGTGTTGGAGTGGAGGATGCTGAAGACAGGCTTAGATGGAGGAAACTGATTCCCTGTGGCGACCCCTGAAGGGAAAAGCTCAAAGGAAAAGAAGAAGATTGTTTTGTGAGCATGATGCATCGATGCAGCCACCTTTCTTACCTCCCCTAATAGAAAATAAATAGTTAAAAATAGGTGGAGAAGCCTCAGTAGTCGCGTCTCCATTAACTAAATTTCTCAAATTGAAATTTCGATAATAAATTCTCTTAACGGAAACAGCACAATTTCTAAAAAAAAAAACTGGAATTTTTTGGAAAAAAAGTTTTTGTGCTTGGAGAAGGTGGTATTTGGGGCGTGTCGAAATAGTCATTTTTTGCAAAACTGTAATGGAAACCCTTTTTTCGAAATAAATGTGCTTCTTGGTTTGAAGTGTCTGTCCTGAGCGCTGTACAGCAGCTGTATCGACCATTACAGCTCATTACAAATTGCGTGTCATGCGGAATCGTGCAGCTCGTCTGTAAAATCACCAAGATTTCTTCATTGCTTCATCTGTAGCCACACTTTTACAACTTGGAACCTGAAATCTCATTTGAGATGAGAGCGAGAGACGTGACAGAAACTTGAATGGAGCTTGTCGTGTTTTCAAAAAGAAAAAATGGTCCATATGACGGTCCATATTTTAATCACACCAGCATTAACTTCTGAATACTTTTAAATAGAGCTGCCAGGTGCTTAAAATTTTTAATCGCGATTGATCGCATTGTCCACAGTTAACTCACGATTAATCGCACATTAATATGTGGCCTTTTTTTCAGGAAAAAAAATGTGTGCTTCATGGACTTTAGCAGTTCTACATTAATTATAAAAACAAGAATGGCGAAATTTATAGTTTTCATCAGAATTACTTTATTTTGTATAATTGTATTGATATAAACTTTCTTAACAATAAAAGGCTGTAACGTAAAATATCTAACAAAAGCCCAAGCGCAAGTGGAGGGCATTTTAAATTCAAAACTTCAATCAACGTTCAGTAAAATAAAACAACACAACTTTGCCACTACCTCATCTCAACAGAGTAGAGAAAGCTAACACGCAGCTAAATGGCACAGATTCTACGGAGAGAAAGACAATATCTGTGGACAATAACAAACAATCGAAAGATAATCCTCCCTGGAACCATCTTGGAGCAAAGCCAATGAATAAGTCCAACAGCTGGAGAATTGGAGGAAAAACAACGAGGACGATGGACCCTCCCAAACACCACAAAACCAACAAACTCCTGACGGTTCTCCCTCCCCCTCTTTGCCCTCTTCACCGAGCAGATGATGGAGCGAGTCGGGATTGGGCTTTGATCTACCCCTCTGGCCAACCCATTTTTGTCCCCCATAACTCTGTCACCAGAACGTTAGAAGGGACGACATAAAGCCCCACCCTCTCCTGTACAACATTTTATGTGTTGAGGGTCCAGGCTGTGAAAATACCAACAGTCATGATGTTCTCCAGAAAAACCTGGGACCCTGTTCTCTAGAAATACACACCGTTTCTGTACTTGTCACTAAAAGGAGGAATGTAATCTGGCCAAAACGCAAACAAAGGATTTTAAAAGAGGTAAACATTTCCTCTGCGCATTTCCAGAAACAGAAGGTAAATGAAAATATTATTACTCCTAGACCTCTCAAGTTAGCACTTTTAAATATCAGGTCTTTAGCAGGATACTGTGCAGAATTTAACCTTGAGTTTAGTGAACTGCTGTCTATAATTTGTCTTGATTTTGACTGTATAATAATGGCTGGAGATTTTAACATCCATTATGGAAATCTTGAGAACAAAGGGACTAAGGACCTGATAAGCACTCGGGACAATTTCGGGTTGACACAACATGTAACAGAGCCCACACACAACAGAGGGAATATTCTTGATTTATTGATTTCCAAAAGTCTGAACATCTCTAAGGTTACTGTATGTGATTTAGGTCTGTCTGATCACTGCTGTGTTTTCTGTGAGAGCACAATTCCAGTACACACAAATGTTTTGAGCGAGGAGATCACAAAACGGTATATAACTGAAAATACTAGAGAGATGTTTAATCAGATTTTCTCTCTGACTCCTCCCCTCTCAGGGAATTCAGTCAATGAACTTGTTAATAGCTTTAATTCCAACACGTCAAATATCATGGATAATATTGCTCCTAGTAAGGTGAAGGTGATCTCTGGTAGGAAGAAATCTCTGGAGAAATTCCATTCTCGTAAAGAATGGAAAAAGAGATTAACGGAAATATGAAGGCAGATGGAGAAAATCTAAACTACAGGTTGATTCACTGTAAAAAATTCCAAGTTGGCCCAACTCAAAATAATTTGTAACCTGGCTGCCTTAAAATTTTGATTAGGTCTAACAAATTATTCCAAATAACTTCAATTCAACAATAAGTTTCCCCAACTTAAAAGATCAAGTTGATCTCACTTATTGCTTTGTTTTAGGAAATGTTTTTTTTTTAAGTTAAACAAACAAATATTTGTATTGTATCAACTAAGGAAGTTAAGTATTTTCAACTACCTTTCTTATCAAGTCTAATTAATTGGTTGAGTAAAGTCAACTCAAACCAACTTGAAACTACTTTAAAAAATCTGTTACCCACACTTAATATTTAGTTGCGATTACCTCACTTGCTTTGTTGACATAACAAAACTACGTTTTATTAACCTACAAAATAAAGTATCCACAACAAAGCAATAAGTTAAGTGAACTTGATCTCTTAAGTCGGGGAAACACATTGTTTAATTAAACTAACTTGGAGTAATTTGTTAGCCTTAATCAAAATTTTAAGGCTGCCAGGTTACAAATTATTTTCAGTTGAACCAACTTGGACTTTCCAGGATGCGTCAGCTTCTTAAATGCACGCAAAACGATGCACTCCTCCAGGATTACAGCAACATTCACAAAGTTCTTTGACTGGGTTGTCATCTCTACATTTTGCTCCATGGTGATCCGTAGGCGAACACTCACCCCCTTGATCACTGTTGGTACCCCTGCAGCGTCAGTGGTCTGAAGTAAAAAAACAAAAAACAAAACATGAAATATATAAAAATGCACACTTTAATGGATTAAATAGTTAATGTAATGACAAATGTGTGTGAATGAATGTCTGGTAATTATCTCTAGGTATGCTAGGGTGGCATTCGCTGCGTTTACATTACACATCTGTGCACAATTTTGAAATTGAAATTCTAGGAATTTTGAAAAAACTGTTTCGAAATGACACCATTTCCATAAATTCATAATTTTGCAATAAAGCAAAAACCAATTCACACGGTAAGTCATTAAAAACATAGCGATGAATAAGACCAAGACCTTTTTTATTTAATTCCTAAAAGGGAGCATATGGGTGACATCACAGCAGTGTGGCTCACAGCATTGACAGTCTTAGATGCTCACGACAAGTCTGTTCAGTTGTATTAAAAAATAACCATATTAGCAGGTAAACAGCTGGGACTTTTTTCATCCATCTAAGTTTGTCACGGAACTTGCACTAATCCTGAAAGGCGACTTGTGTGTCTTATTCAGGCTCCAAGGTGCCAAAGTACAGCTACAGGTGAAGCGATGATGAAACTTTGGTTGGTGATTTTATGGAGGAGCTGTACGATTCTGTATGATACGCAACTTATAAAGAGCTGCGATGCTGTTAGATCTCTTGTGATGTCCGCTGTGCAGCAGTGAGGAAAGACACAACATAAGCGCATTTATTTTTTAAAAAGTGTTTCTATTACAGTTTTTTGAAAAATGTCTGTTTTGATACGCCCCAAAAACCACCTCCTCTAAGCACAAATACTTTATTTTTTAAATGCAAGTTTTCTTCGAAATTGTGGTGTCTCCATTAAGTGAACTTATTATAAAAAATCCAATTTGCAAAATTTCAGAGTTAATGGAAATGCAGCTAATGTTGTACAAGTGTTCCATTGCGTACGTTATGCATTTATTTAATAGGTATTTTATGTATTTATTACATATTTTATATTTTTGTTATATTTTATTGGTTGAGTTGATTATGGATTGACCAGAGAAAATTAAAAATTCCATTGTTCGAGACAACAATGATAATAAATGTAGTCCAATTTTCACACCTCTAGGTACTGGTGTGAAAATTTGTAGTGGTCCTTTTGAAAGAACATTTTTAAAATTTGAAAATCAGGCGTTGCATCAATACTGGGTGTGTTTCAAACATACCTTTGCCAACTTAATGAAGGTTGAGCGATGCTCTTTAAAGATGAATGGAAGTGCAAGAACTGCAGTGGATCTCCGGTTCTCCGTGACCAAAACAGGAAATTTGGCTTTGGAGACAGAGATACATAAACATTGAACAGCTGAACATGTTTCAGCTTTTTTGTGAAGTCTCTTTCTGTATAACCTGTTTTTATAACCTCTTCATACCTGAATTTTATTCCACAAAAAAAAAAAAGATTTTAGATACTCTCTACCATAAGACAGTTAAAAATAAATGTCTGCCGACTCATATTTAAAGGTCCTTTAGCATGAAAAATCAACTTCCTTAGTTTTAAGTGTAATACATACATCTTTGCAAAACTTCGGATGTTTGTTTTCATGGGCACAATGCAGACAGGCTCCCGAGGCCGGCTCTAGGATGATGTCATGAAATGAAAAAAGAAAAAGGAAAAACATAAAAAACAAGTTATCTAGTGTGTCAAAGGTAAAATAGGATAAATATATGGATATAGTTTACTCTGAAAGAATTGAGAATAGCATGACATAGCCACTTTTTTAATCAGCTTTGTTTTATTCTCTCCACAATGGCCCTTAACTGTCTTTAAAAATTCAGAATCACAGCTTATCACTGTTAAGGAACAGCATTGAGTTGACCGCCATGAAAACCTGGAGCCTGTAAGAAGAGTGTATTTGATGTACTGGGTTTACTATAATTGTATCCTGTCTGTCTATGTGTGTCTTGTCTGTAATCCCCCCCATTTCAAGAGTTAACACCCTCAAAATTATTAACCATTTGTAAGTTTTGAATAGGGCAGAATTAGTTCAAGAAATACATGCAAGAAAGCAAAAAATATAAAAATATGTTGAGATTTTTATATAAGCAGAAAATCTGTTAAGATTTCTATGCCACCTTTTCTAACATTTAAAATTTTAGCGCAAACATTTACAAGTGTATGTAAAATATGGATCACAGTATTGTGCTGCCCTGCTAAAAGAAAAACATAAAAGATAGTGGCCAAATTAATAAAAAATATATTCAATTGAAAAAAAAAAATACTTAAAGCCAGGAGGCTTAACCCTATATATTGGACACAATTTTACACTTTAATTACACCCCTTAGAAAATCAAATGTATGGACTAAAGTATATTTCTAGCAGCCAATTTCAAAAGAAAATGTGACCACCTTGGTCAGTAAATAATCTCATGTGTAAATATAAATTTATCACATTTATCCTAAGACACTTCAGTAGCAAAGACAACTTAAACTTCATGACTTGCAGTCACCATCATTTATTTATATTCCATTATCCAAGCACTGCTGGGATGACCCATACCTGGATGGAATTGATTCCTGCTGGTCTTACCCAGTGTTGCCTGAAAAACAGTCTCTGAACCAGAGGTGTCCAGCTCTAGGCCTCGCAGGCTGAGATAGAGCTCGTTTTCCAGATCTCCTTTTTCCACTTACCTCTGATTGTATGGAACAAGTGTATTAAGCCAATTAGAAGCAAAAAAGAGTGGTTAATAAACAAACAAAACAAAAAAAAAAAACAGGAGGTCCTTCAATTCCTGGAAATGTCTTCCCTTTTTCCCTATCATGCTTCTAACTGGTCGGACACACCTGACCAGGTAATCACGAGAAGATGGAGCAAGGAGATCGAGAAAACCAGCAGAATCCCAGCCCTGGAGGTCACAAGTTTGACACCCAGAGCAGATGATGCAATGGTCACGAAAATCAGTATGTTTATAAACAGATCATCATAGTGAACATTTCAGTTTATTATTCACTTACTACAGAATCAGGAAGACTGGAGCTTGATGTCATGTCCCAGGTTTGTTTTGTGTTCTTCTTCATACAAGTTGATCAACCTTAGCAAATACTGGTCATGTCCACTCAGGAAGGACTTCAGAAGGTCAGCAGATTCCAGACGTGTAAATTCAGCACCAGTCTTTAAGGAGTAAACACAGAATTAAAAAGTGACATGCAGAAAAACCATTTGCTCATTCCTGGATGGTGAGCCCAATTGTATCTTGCTGGTACCTCTCCACCTCTCCCACAGAGAGGTGTCGTTCCATGTCCCAAAACTACCCACCGAGGTTCGGGCCACTGAGGCACTCTCTTTTGACTGCCACCCAAATCTGCCACCCTTCTGAGCTCTCCTGCAGGTGGTGGGCCCACTGGAGAGGAATCCCACGATGCCCCTTCGGGCTCAATCCAACTGGGGTCCGTGGGAAGAGCCCTGGCCTCTGGGTAGTCGCCTTCAAGCCTCAACCCCAAGCCTGGTTTCAGGGTGGGGCCCCGATGAAGCCAATCCGAGTGATGTAATGGGATATTTAGTATAATGACTTATGAAGGGGTTCTGAAATGCTCTTCGTCTTGCTCATCACCCAGTACCAGACTGCCATGGGAGACCCTAACAGGGGAAGGAGCCCCAGATGGCGTAACTCCTGAGATCACTCGAGCACTCAACCCCCTCTATGTTAAGGTGGCAATTCAAGGAAGGGGTCAGAATTCTTTAAGCCACTAAAAACATTTAAAGAGTTTCAATAATTTCAAAAGATAAAAAGCTGCATAAATATATAAACAAATACAAATCTTGTAAAAGAATGTTTAAATGCAGAAACAAACAAACAAAAAAAAAAACAGCCTAATTGTGTTTGAACTTGTTACAGAGCTGCTCCTGCAAATCCTGAAGCATCATAAGTCCTTTATGCTAAATGAGGAGGGGCTGAGAAACTTCAGCACAACTCTGGAGAACTCCATGGATACAAGGCATGAGGTTTTACGCAAACTGAGTAGGTGCAGCCGGATTGGAGCCCTGGCAAAGTTGGAGCAGAAGGTCAAGGACCTTAGTGTGGTCACCTTCAATCATAAGGTTAGTTTAAGAGCAAAACTGTCTTTGAAGCAAAGTGTTTGTGTGATGCTAGCATTTTAAGGTGAAATGAAATCACATATTTCAATATTATAAGGAAAATAGCATGAGAAAAAATAATTCCAATAACATTATTGATTTGTACACCCATTCAGTCATGCATTTGTCAATTTGTTTGTCCTTTCAGTAGGGCTGGGCGATATGGGAATTTTCATAATGCGATATCGTTTTTTTCATTTTGTGCGATAACGATATTAAAAACGATATAAATCAAATAACTATATTTGTCAAAGTAATCTTTAATGCAAACAGCTTTAGGACTTCAGATTTTTACACCTTAACTTTGCCCCCCCCATTAAATCTTAGTTAGTTTAAATTATTTTTTTTGTATTAACTGGAGAATTGAAACTAACTGTGAGGAACATTTAAATATTTCTAATAAATAATATACAACATTTCTGATTTATTTTAATCTGACTGCAGCACATACAAGTTCCTTTCAAATTAAAATTAAGTCTTAAAAACATTGTTCTAAAGCAGCAAATATATTGCAGTTATTTTATATTATTTTGTAATTTCTTCTGAACATAAACTATAGGTACTGCTGTGCAGCAGAAGATAATAAAATGTAAACTTAAAATAAACAGTTCTGATAATAGATTTAATCATCATTTCACTCAGTCATCTGACATGTGTACATGTTGGAGGGTTGATCAAACACATAAGATCTCTTCATTTAGTGTCATGTCAGGAGTCGTTAAAAACAAGTTTATTTTACTATTATTAGATCACCTCATTAAGAAATGAGCATAAACGGCACAAATGTAACTAACAAATTCATTGTTGATACATAATAAAACAACACATTATTCTAATTCGAAGCTCTATACAAAAGCTTTTAGTTAAAATGTTAACAAAACCCTCAAACTCATCTCAACTCCAGAACCAGAATCGAGTCCCCACCCCCCTGCGCGCGCGCGGCTGTTACGAGCACGTGCAGTCTCTCCTTCTCTCCTCTTTCAGCCCCGCGTGACACGTGATGCGCGGCAATAGACGGACTGTCTCTTTTTTTTTTTTTTTCATGGAGGTTCTCCTCTCTGTTAAAGCGTGTCTTCTCTCCCTCACACTCTGTGGGTGTGTGGGTCACAAACAGCTGCGGAAGGGTCGGACTGAACCATTTTCAATTTAGAGGAGGGGGGTCCGGTGACGACGTTTCCAAAACAAAATATATAAACATTGTTACCTTGACATTAAAAATAAAAGTATTTGCAATTATATATTGGTTATTGGTTTAATTAAATTATGTTTTCTGTTTTGTCCTTTTGTCATCATTCGGGGCCTCCGTGCCCCCCTCTCAGTCTGGGCTCCTAGAATCATCCACTCCGTAAGAAGAAAAAGAAGGGCAGCTCTTCCGGGGGTTTCTCCCGTGTTCATTTAAAACGAAAGTTTATCGCAATAGACTCATTTCACTATCAAAAAAAAAATAATATCGCAATAACGATAATTATCGCTTTATCGCCCAGCCCTACCTTTCACCAATGAAATGCCAGTGACTAAAATTATTTGGAACAACAAATTGTTTTTAAGACCTTAGGTGAAAATACATCATGTTGTCTTTGCAGGCTTCCAAAAGACCATGTCTGAAAAACTGCTCTGTAGATGGTGCTGCTCCATGTGTCCTTCTTCTGGGAGGTCCAGACTGTGATGGAGGAGTTTCTATCAGTCATATTGCTTTAAGTACTTTGGAGAAAGCAAAGGACCAGCTCATTGGATTTCAAGCCAAACTGCAAAGGGCAGAGAAAAAGGCAGGTTTATAGTAAAACTGCAGTGGGGGGTTAATATTAAGGATGGGTTCTAGATTTATTTTGTCTTTTAAAAAAAAAAAAAAAAGTTATTTTTGGGTGAAAAAATCTCTAGTCAAAAGAATGTTGACAAAACATCAGAGGTGGGTAAAGTCTACTCTCTGGATCCAGTTCCTATTTCCCACATTCTATCAACTCTGATGGAAGAGAATTGAGGTTTTGATGTTTTAAATATATATTAAAGAGAAGATGAACAGCAATGTTCTAATGCACTGGTCCTTTTTCAGATCTACAATGCTCTAAAACTGGCTCAAACAATCAAAGACCATGCAAAAACCCTGCAGACTCAACTCATCAGCAATGCTGTAACACTGCAAAGAAAGAAGACTCACACCAGGGATCTCTTTCAGCGAGCCAAGCTCTTGATTACAGGTCAGTGGCACAACTTAACACAATCTAATTACTCAATCAACTTATCACATCAAAACTTAGAAAAGTCAAAAAAAAAAAAAAAAAAAAAACTAAAAAAACTCAACCAAAAGCAGCACCTCACAACACAGAAACACACCAAAGCACAACAAAATCCATGGCATTATTTAATTGTCATAACTCCACGCATACATAAGACATCTTCAGACATTCCTCGCGAACAATTCAGACACCCATGAGGGCTTTTCTGCTCTTGCACTCGTGTTTAATCTTCCTGCAAGCAAAAAAAAAGTAATCAAGGGAGAAACACTGTCTACTTCTAAGCGCATGAGCTGGTCCTCGGGCACGAGACGAGTAATGTGTGCACACTTGCAGAACCTCAGTGACCATGCGCACACATGACTTCATGCTTGCCTGGGCTTTGACTCTGAGGTCTAAGTTTTAGTCACCATTAATTTGTTCCAGCAAATAACTGTTATAATTAGAATAATAAAAAATGTTTTGAAAAGTTTGGAAAGGTCAGTACACTTATTTCTACTTAAAGCCTGTTTCAGATACTAGAAGCTCTCTTTTGCATCAGAAGAAAGCAGCTTGGCTGACACGAATGAATAAAATAATGAATGAACAAAATTATTTATTTCAAGCAATCAGGTAATAATATATGAAATAACAATGATGATCCAAGCAGAGCTCGAGCACCGATGAATACAGAAGATCCTCCCGTTGATGATGATCTGAGCAGACACCAGAGCTCCGGCACCGATCAATAGAGAAGATCCTCCTGACAACGATGATCCAAGCACACCCTAAAGCTCCAGGCACCAATCAATGCAAATGACTTTCACGGATGATTATCATTATCAGGAACAAAAATCTTATATATTAGTCAATGCAAAACATTTCAAAATATTGTAATTACAACAGATAATTTGTGCAGATTGTATTCAACAAAAAATAATAATATTAATAATAAAAGTAAAAACAAGTAGAAAAAAAACAAGAATGTGTGCAGCGATACATCACAGTTTAGGAACAAGTGTAAGGCCACGTAGTTGTTCTTCGTTCTTATGACTAGAGACTGTAAAGTTGTTATCATCAATAGAATTGTGTTCAAGTTCTGGAGCTCAACGGAGAATCGGGTCAAAGTTCACATTCAGCGGTTTCTGAGGTCACATTTTTCGCTTATTTTGCTTTAATAAAAGTTCAAAGATGCATAGTTCTCAAAGTCTTTCATGGTTATTTCCAGAGGCTTGGTCAGCTCCGGTGGTCCAAGTGGTTTGACAAAGATTCTGGAGTTCTGCACTCATGTACTTTGGATCTATTTTCTCTTTTGTAGCAGACTAGCGTGCTTTGCCACATCAGCATGATATTTTGACAGGTGATCATTTTGATAAACGGCTGAACCCTTAAGGGGTTTTCGTTGTTTCATCAGGGCTATCTTTTGCTTTCGATTCACAAACCTGATCAGGATCGCTGGTTTATCCGAATTCTTTCACTGAGGAAGCGGATGACAGACTTCAACAGTATTTAGGTCCAAGGAAATACTCCAGCCTGATTTTCCATGGCTGCATTAGAATCCATCACAGCTCTGTTAGCATCCATGCTTATGTTGGTAGCACCAGGCCATGCCTGGGGTTGAAGTTGAAATCCTGTATTTTCTTCTTCTTTTCCTTTTGGCTTTTCCCTTCAGGGGTCGCCACAGCAAATCAGTTTCCTCCATCTAAGCCTGTCTTCAGCATCCTCCACTCCAACACCAGCCACCTTCATGTCTTCATTCACTGCATCCATAAACCTCCTCTTTGGTCTTCCTCTAGACCTCTTTCCTGGCAGCTCTAGACTCAGCATCCTTCTACCAATATATTCACTGTCTCACCTCTGAACATGTCCAAACCATCTCAGTCTGGCCTCTCTGACTTTATCTCCAAAACCTCTAACATGTGCTGTCCCTCTGATGTATTCATTCCTGATCCGATCCATCCTGTTCACTACCAAAGAGAACCTCAGCATCTTCATCTCTGCTACCTCCAGCTCTGCTTCCTGTCTTTTCTTCAGTTCTAGTCCAAACAACACGGCTGTTCTCACCACAGTCTTGTACACCTTTCCTTTCATTTGTGATGAAACTCTTCTGTCACACATCACACCTGACACTTTTCTCCACCCATTCCAACCTGCTTGCACTATATTTTGTGTCAATTGGTAACTTCACCTCTGAGCCAATAGAAATTACATGTGGAGTGCCCCAAGGCTCCATCTTGGGACCACTTCTATTTAATATCTACATGCTCCCACTGGCCCAGGTTACAAAGAACAACATTAGTTACCATAGCTATGCAGATGACACACAGATATATATTAGACTGACACCAGGAGACCGAGGCCCTGTACAGGCT
>NC_050517.1:10124831-10125635 GCF_002922805.2 Oryzias melastigma
CTGGAGTCTATCAGCTCATTTAGCAGGAAGGACTTGTTTCCGATGGAGCGGGCGTTGAGGAGCGCGATGCTCAGAGGCGCGGGGACCCAACTGCTGTCGATAGCAGCCCGCGCCAGGGGTCGGAGAACCTCGGAGTTGGATCCAGGACCATCGGATATTCCACAAATCACAGGAGGAGGCGGCCAATCGGAAGAAAAGTCTGGATAAACCGTCTTCAGGTAGCACTGCCTCAGGATTCCGGATCCTGAGCGTCCGAGCAGCGGAAGAGCGTTTGGGTCGGAGGAAGCTGACAGCTGACAGCTAGCCAAGAACGCTCGGCGACGTCTTCCGGAAGCCCCGCGTTTCCACCGCAGTCGGATTTTCACCTGGACGCCAGATCTTTTCCCTCTCCTTTTCCACCGAGGTCGACGAAGTCCCGGAAAGGCTACAGTCTGGGAACCTTCTGGAGACGCCGGACACAGGGAGCGGAGAACGGCGGCGCAGGGAGACGAGGTATCTTTTCCAATCAGCGACAGTCCGATAGACAGCAGTGTAAAACGGTCATAAATTAAAGCAGCTAAAACACAGTTCACATAAAATAAAACCAAGAGAACAGAAATAAAAAGAGTCGGTAATTTCTGTGGAAAACTACTGCTGGCAGTGGCTGAGCCGAACACAGGCGCCATCTTGCAGAGATCAACTTTGAGACGGTTCTGTTAACGGCATCCCAAACAAATGAGTTTACCCATCATCACTCTATCTGACACTCTTTTTACCTCCACAACACTCCTAACAAACTCCTCCTTTAGGATAACTCCTACTCCA
>NC_050517.1:10125684-10125807 GCF_002922805.2 Oryzias melastigma
GCTGTGACTTTAAATCCGAGCTGCTCCTCCTCCTCCTCCTCTTCCTCCTCCTCCTCCTCCCCGGTGTGTTTTCTTGCTTGGAAGTCACGTGACATACGACGTGACAGACATGCGCCGTCATTA
>NC_050517.1:10125938-10156468 GCF_002922805.2 Oryzias melastigma
CTTTCTCCCCTGCATCATGTCCATTAACTCTCTACCCTTTCCTGTCATAGTTCCAACATTCAAAGTCCCAATTCTCAGTCCAACACTAGTGACTTTCCTCTTCTCTCTCTCTTCCTACGAACCTGCCTTCCTCCTCTCCTTTTTCCACCAACAGTAGTCCCGGCACCCTGTCGGTGAACAGCACCGATGGCGGTCGTTGTTAACCCGGGCCTCGACTGATCCGGTATGGATTTCGTAGGTCTGATTCTCATATTTGATTTGGCAAAGATTTTACATTGGATGCCCTTCCTGACACAACCCTCTGTATGTAGCAGAAATAACTCATATTTCCTCAAGAACGCACGGATAAAAGAAAAGAAAAGGCAAACACACAGTCAGTCCTTACACCTTCTTCTGTTCAACTGTTTTTTCTTCTGCTTATGAGGGTGACCAAACATATCCAGATGAGTTCAACAGATTTGATTTTTTTCTTCTCACACCAGTAGATGGTGCTTTTCTGCCGTCTCCTGTAGGGCTTTCTCACAGCCAGACAGCACTATTGTGTTTTGTGGCATTTGCAAAAGAATGTCTGAGTTCATAGGTCCCTTTACTCATTGCAATCTATCACTTATGGAGCTCCAGTCTTGTATCTGTCACAAACTCTGACAATAGTCTTGTGTCTTTATGCAAGTCTGCTGATGACACTTAGAGACACATCAGGTTCACCTGTAACTTCCTACTGCCAACCTACAGATGAGTTATAGCCAGGTAGTGCTGCTCGGCATGCATGGCTGCCTAAATGATGAACATGGTGTAACTGCAGCTCCAGATCCACATGTGGCTCTTTTATCTCTCCATGATGGCTCTTTGGCCAAACATAAAATAAGTAATGGAGACTGCTGACCCAGCCATGTCAACCGTCTAGTCATCAGCTCTCCCTAACCAAAACTACCTAAAGAAAACAAATAAACAAAGCCTGCAAACTAAGACTACCAAGGTCCAACCCCAAACTTAAATAACAAAACTCAGCAGTGTAAGACTGCTGAGGACAGAGAGGGGGAAACGAACAAAAAAATAAAAGAAAGAAAAATAAAACAGTAATTCTTTAAAGTAAGGGTTTCTTAATTAGCATTTAATTAATTTAGATTAAATAAATTGATGTCTGAGGTTCACATAGATGATAAATTATGTAGGTTTTTTACATCCTGTTGACCTGAAGACGTCTTGTTTGCTCAACACTACCTTCAGAATGCTTCACAGATTTTATATGCAAAGCAAAACTCTGGAAAAAAGTTTAATCTTGTATGAGTTAAAAGCACATATTATCTTGCATAACATTGGTTGCTAGCTGCCAAGAACTGCACTCACATGATCCTGTTTGGCACAGAGCATCTTTTATTTTGAAAAAAAAAAAGATAGAAAGAAAGCACATTTTGAGAGATGCTATGTTCTTTTTATATTTTTGCTTTTGTTTGTGCCAAAAAATAAACAAAATAAGAATATTTAAAATAAGAAAGTCATGAATGCAAACCTTAATTTCCTAAAGGCTAAAGTAAGACTATGCAGTTCCTTCTAGGTTTTGATGAGTAAAAAAGGGCCCAAATGGCTCTTACTGTTAAAAGTTGCCGACCCCTGTGCTACACTATGACAAGTAAAAACAGACAATTAAAAAAACACATTTTACAAAATAAAACAAATTACTTAATAAGATGAACAGACTTAAATGACTTTAGTTGTACTATGAAAACATCACAACATAAAAAAAACCACAAAAAGTAGTACACCAAAATGTAACACAACTTAATGCAAAGCCAATAAGCCCCCCAAAAATGCAAAAAAAAAAAAATTCTACGACCCTCTCCTCGATGTGATGTGATGGAACAGCATATTTTGACATTGTGACATAATTTTCAGCAAATAATAGTTGCATAACAAACTGCACCCTTCTTTATAGACAACACTGTTTCTCCAGATGACATCAAAGAAATGGCGACAGATGTCTTGAGCATCCATCTTTCCCTGTCACCTGATGAGATCTGGTCAGTGATTAACGTCAGCAATAATCTGACAAGCAAGTCTGGCAAAGTTCAGTACAACTTGACTGACCTGAAAAATCAAGCTGCAGTTGGACAAGGGCTGCTACATAAAGTGCAATACAGCAGGTGAGTCAAAGTTTCAGAAAAAAAAGTTGCAAAAGAGCGAAACTCAATCATATTGAGAGGTTGTAATACACAATGTCTGAAATCAATATACTGTGGGTATTTGAAAAAAATAAATACTGTGGATGGGGAAATGGTCTCATATCATGCCAAACTTTACTGATATTCAATATCCATTCTAGGAATCTGGGTTTTATAATTCTAAACTTGCTGGTAGGAAAACTCTATAAGTCCATGCCATTTACAAGCCTGTGGAACACTAACAACAAATGTAAAATAATGCAAGTTGCTAATGGCTATTGTCTTTGAAGATCTGTAAACACTAATAATACAGTGTAGGAATATGTTTATATTCTTGTTTGTAGTCTATTATAAACACTGTTTACTTTATTACCCCTAAAATAGATTATTTTTTAATAGATTATTAATCCTTAATTAATACCCTATTTAAGAGTAATTTGTTAACAATTTATAATAACTACATACTATTTTGAGCATTATTAATAAGCACTTACATTTTAATTTATTAATTATCTATCATACTTTGTTAGTCATTGACAAGTACCATGTGTTGTTATAAATGCTTTACTCTTGATTAAAAAGGTTTACTATTGTGTGTTTATTAATGGCATGCTAAAAATGTATTCATTAAAAATTCAATATTTCAAATTGAGAATGAAATTATAATTATAAAGTCCCCCCTATAACAATTTTATTTATTTTCTTTAAACAATCCCAGTGGGGTTTTAATTAGGACTGTAAAGTTTTTAACAAAAAAAATCCATCATAAATGTCTTAAAAAGCCACGTTTCCTGTTGATCTGAAGCAGGGGTCACCAACAGGGCACCCGCGGGCGCCTGGTCGCTCTCAAGCACCACATAAGTCGCTCGCAGGTCTCTTCTAAAAATAGCACGACTCACTTGTGAGCTGCTCAAAATTTTTATTTTATTGTGATGCAATTTTTTGAAATCAGTCTTGCCTTTACAAAGAATTAAAAATTTAAAGTATATGTTCATTATTTCTGAAGCCAAAAGCGGACTATCCCACTTTTTTTGAATTATTTTTTTTTATTGTTTTCAATAACAAAGAATAAAGCGCCCCTTCTCCCTTTCCCGCATGGAGACACCGAGACTATCTGTTTTAAGATTCTTTATTTTGTAGTTAACAACAAAAACACCAGAAGAAAACACTCCACAAAAGTTGTTTTTGGTCAATTCTTTTACTCATTAGTGAAGCTGCGCTCCTCAAACGCCTGAGTGAACCAGCCTCCTCCTTTTATTTCCCCCAAACCCCAGCTGCTTTCACATTAACTCTGACATTTCGCAAACTGGAGTTTTGATAATTAGTTATCTTTAATGGAAACACAATTCCTTAAAAAGAACAAAACAAAAAAACTTGCATTTTTCCAAAGAAGTTTTTGCACTTAGATGAGAGAGTTTTGGGGGCGTATTGAAGTGGATAGACATTTTTCTCAAAACTGTACTGGAAATGGACTTTTTCTAATAAAATACGCTTCTGAATCATCTGTCCGAGTACAGCACAGCGGGCGCCATGACAGATCCCACAGCGTTACAGCTAATCGTGCATCTCCTCTGTAAAATCGATAACCAAGATTTCCTCATGACTTCATCTGCAGCTGCACTTCTGCAGCCTGAATACGATGCAGAAGTCTCATTTGAGGATTGGTCCGAGTGCAGTGACAAACTTCAATGGATCTAGTCGTGTTCTTTCTTTTAAATACCACTGAACAGACTTCTCACTTGAGACTGTCAATGGACTCGCTGCGCGAGCTAGCGCAGCACGCGCACATTACACTGCTGTGACGTCACCCAAATGCTCCTTTTTAGTGAATCAAATAATAATAAAAAAAAACACACACACACACATCACCGTGTTTTTAATGACTTATCGCGTGAGTTGGTTTGTGTTTTATCGCATTATTATGAAACCCTGTCATTGCGACACTGTGTTTTTTCGAAATTCCTAGAATTTGGTTAAAATTTCATGTGCAATGGAAACAGAACCCAGGGCTGCTGAGTGTTTCTGCATGGTGCGTTCACTGAGCACCGGATATCGGCAGTAAAACGAAGCAGTTTATCAGAGAAAACATAGAACACTGGCACTGATCCGGATATAATCGATTGATTAAATTGTGTCGACGTTTTCTCTGAGAAACTGATTTGTTTTGCTGCGGATTGTATAAAAATGACAAAGTTTGTAGCGGACTGAGTTGGGCCGAGTGGCTGTTCGCTTATGTCAAGCGGTCAGTAAACGCACCATGAGCAGATTCTTGTCTACTGTGGGATCCGTCAATCAACCTGTTCAGAGGTTTAAGGAAAATAAAGGGATGGGTGCATTAGACTAAATTAAAGCGTTTGAGGAGCTTAGATTCACTAATAATAGTTATAATTAATTAATTAATAATTGATTAATAATAGTTATAATTTCGTTAAAAACATTGCATTTGGTCATTATCTCAAAATGTGACAAGATCGAGATTAATAAAGTTTCTGAATATTGATATTTGTTTCCAGCTTGTTGTCATTGTTGATAATTGTGGTTATAAATCAGTGTCTTCACATCGAGGAGGATCATTATTTATTATTAATAATGCATAATTAAAGGCAAACAAAGCAAATTTCTTATTTCAAAATGGTAGCCCTTTGTGTGACTCAGTATTGTGATGTATGAAAGTTTCAGGAATTCAAACAGAGTTTTTTTCACGGGGACTTTGAGTGGCAGCGACTTAAAAGGAGAAATACTTGGAAATGCAAACACGAAATGATTATATTTTTTCTCTTTCAGAAGAAAAATGCCAAAAACTCAAAAAACATGTTTTTCATTGGAGGAGGACTTTAAAACACAGTTATTTACGGGTGTTTTTTTAAAGTTGTAAGCTCATTTACAAAGTATTAGTATATGATTAAAAAAAACTATGCTATACATTTTTAGACATGTACTATGTGCTATTAAAATAAATCCAAACCCATATTCCTGTTGTAACTCAAAGTAAATCTCAGGTAGTTTTAAAACATTTATTGCTTGTTAACTGTTATTGTGACCTAATCCAAAGTTAAGACAATGTATATCTTGTAAAAGTTTTATAAATCTGATGTAAGGCTCTGCTTCCTTCTCATTAAAAAATAAAGACCAAACAGACGGTTACAAAACACAACTTTTTATTGCATAATGGTAGTGTAACAAGTTACACATGAAAAAAATATTCATAACAAAAATTTTCTCAATAAAATAGATAAAATATTTGATAATACCGCAATCTCATTCTTCTCACCTTAGTCTCAAATGACAATGCTTTTTCTGTGTTTGTGTTTTGTCTGTTCATTTTTACGCCTAATACGTAATCAATATGGGTCAGGGGAAAATCAGATTACCTATCCTAACTTCTCATGGTTGATGAGACAGGCACTGATACTGTTAAACAATTTATAAATCCATGTTCATATTTAAATCAAGGTTAATTATGGTAGTTTTAAAACACTTAGTACTTGTTAATTTACTGTTTTTGTGACCTATTCTTGAGTGAGGACCATTTATTCCTTATATGGATTTTACAAATGAGATGTAGAAGCTCAGTTAAACGGTTAAAAGTTGCACTTGAGAAAAAAAATTATCTCAATAATACACAATTTCCCAATAAAATAATTAATATATAAAAGGCTCATTGCAGTGAAGATCTTTTGTTTTTTTAATGTGCTTCTGCTACATTTTCTCTTGTTGAGGACGCATTATATAGTAGTTAATCAAAGCTAACTTCTGCACCATCAGTCCCGCTCAATACTCAGAGGCAAATTTCTAATGAGCTTCTTCTGCTCTGTATAAAATAGGTTGTAAAAATTGACACAGGCGGTTTGATTTTAGCTAAAAAAAATAAACAAACAAAAAAAAGTGAAACTATAAAACAACTGCATTAAAAACCACTGGCAATGCTTTTAAAAAGCAAAACAAAATTAGTTGGAGTGGGACTTTAAACATTACAGCACAAAACTGAGGGGAATAAGTACAAAAGGCAACAGAATAAACGTATGTAAAAAATAAAATAATAAAGTTTAGAGAAAAAGTAAATGTTATTTGTTCAGGGAAACATGACTTATGACAAATGGGGGCGGAGACAGAGGGCTGCATTGGCTTTCTTCTGATTGGTCTGTTTGAAAAAGAAAAAAAACCTTCAAAATGTATAAATAGAATTTTGTTTTTTTTTTTCTTAAATATATTTATTGCCTTTAAAGCAGAGCTCAAACAAAGATAAACATAACTCAGCACAACACTGATCCACAAAACCCATTTATGATTTTCTCTTCCATTATGAAGTAAATGTTAAATGGCGTAATCTTCTCAGTCCCATTCACCCTGATGGCGGCTTCGCTGCTGAACACTGGTGCCAACCTATAGACACCAAATGCAATGTGAGGTTCAGTCTCTTGCCCAAGAACACTTTGACACATGATAGGACAAGGTGGCAATCTAACCTGTAAACCTCAGAACAGGGTAAATTTGTTTTGCTGTGCACGACAAAACAAATCTACTTAGAGAGCGTGGCAAATGAATTAATTTCTTTTTGTTTTGTTACAATGTTATTTAGTAAAATATTAATAATAATAATTGTTGCCATGTGTTTTCATGATTTAAAAAGCACAGTGTCTACCCTTCAATACAAAATGTGAGTCCCTTATTGATCTAAGTTCAGCTGTTTGATGTTCAAGCAGTTGAAAGTTCAGCTGGCTGAACTTTTAGCATGCTCTCAGTGATTGCCTGATTTACTCAAGATCAGACTTAAAAACTTGTTTGGTGACTCGTGAGCCCGAGGGTTTTGGACATTCTAGCAAAAATGCATTTCAGGAGCATTTAGACTTTTTATTAAAAGTGGCTGCTTAAGCGCTAATTGCTCTAATCAGTGTGAATGTAACCCCCCCCCCCAAAAAAAATAAAAAACAGATGTGTGGTCATAATCGTGTCCAACAGTCAACAGATCAGCAAAATGCTTTTTCCAGTCATGCAAACGCTCACATATCATCCACGGACACATGCTCATATTGCTACACCTGTCATCTCATCGGCAACAGTTTCAAAACACAGGGTCATTATTCCGTTTTAATTTCACTGTGGAAAACTTAGTCTATTTCCAACAGTGCACTACATTAATATACATTGATGTAATTACCTTAATAAATTAATATAAAGCTCCTACTCCTGGAGGCTGACACAAAAAGTTATGTACATTGTTTAAGTTTGACACATTGACTTCTATTGAAATTCATACATGTGAGCTTGGTCCATAACAGTACTACATGAATTTACTGTTTCTCTATAGGGAGAAAAAGCTCTTTATGAGAAGAGGCATTCACTCAAACCGGATTTTTTTTTTTTTTCCCAAATCCGAAAGATACAAACACTCCAGCTGTCCTACTGTCTTTCCCTTTGTGTGCCATTAATGGCACATGTCTGGTGAGTAAGGTGTTGCTACTCTTCTTAGAATACTTTTCCTGTTTTTCAGTCAGAATCCAAATGAAAACATAGTTTGGATTTTGTGACAATATTTTGGGACATTTATCTTATACGTATATACATATTACTTACATACGTCTAAATGCCTAGGATAGCAGAAGGCTTACTACATATTTATGAAACATTTTCAAACTGGGCGTTAAGTTTCAGTAGGAGTTTGCTGAATTCACTTTTCTTTTTGGAGGGGGAATAGACTTATATTAAACCTCATGCTGTCCTGGGCATGTTTACCCCACAAGACAGCATGCTGAACTTTTTATTTCAAAGAATTTTTATTTTCACTGGTGTCTTTGGCAGACATAAAATCCACCTTTGTCATGGGTAGGATCACACATCAATATAAGGGTGGGGTCATCTGGACCCCATAATGTAAGATATCTTATATTATGGGGTCCATAATATATGAGGCTGATCCTGTTAAAAAGAGACACAGGATCAGCATCAGATTGTGATCTGAGCAGAGTTCAAACCAATCTTGATTTTCAGGATCAAACCGATCAATTTAAAGTTTTGTAAAATCCTACAGAGACATTTAATTTAAATTAAATGGAGGGTTTGATTACCAAATCTCAATCTTCAGTATCCACTTTGGTCTGATCTGCCCAGTTTAAGATCAGGATCCAATCCTGGAGGTTTACTCTTGTAGGATTATTTTCAAAATACTGAGTCATGAATCCTTTTAACTCAGACCACTTCTTTGTTCCTGTGCAGGCAGCAGACTGCGGGCATGGACATTAAAAACATCAACATAGATATTTTCAAGGTGCACAGAAGCAATTCCAGGACCAGTGAAAACCTGACCAAAGCCACTGGAGACCAAAACAACGCCGACAGCCATATGAAGGATGTAATTATAAGCTATTACCAACTCAACTTTGCCTGTTTTTTTATTTTTTTTACATGTTCATACCTTTCTTTACGGCATCTCAGGTTGAAAGCAAACTGGACAGCATTAAGTCAAAACTGGAGAAGGCACCTGATCTGTCTACTGAAATAAAAAATGTGAAGGACAAAACTGAGCAGACCAACTTTTTAGTCACAGAGGCAACAGATGCTGCAGAAGATGGATTTAATGATATTGTTGATGCACAGGGGGTGAGCTTAGAAAAACATTGTCCTAAAACCACAATCTAATTCTTAAAATACTTTTGTTGACATTAAAGGGGCCACACCATGATTTTCTTTAGCCTTTCAGACTTGACTATATCCATATATATGATCATATATTGCCTTTGGACCACTAAAAAAAAATGTATTTATAGGCAAGGCAAGTTTATTTGTATAGCAAATTTCATGTACAGAGACAATTCAAAGTGCTTTACATGAAACATTAAAAGAAACAATAAAAAAAAAAAAAAGTAAAATATTAGTTATATTCCGTTAGACTTTTCCTACCCGGAAGTAAAACGACTTGAATCCTGAAGCTTTACCTGCTGCTGCTCTCCACTTCATGACATAATCCCAGAGAAATCTGTGTCTCTGTATATCTTCCACGAAAATTATCCGAACTTCTTCAAAGATGGATGCACATATGATATATCTGCCATTAGTAGGACTGGGCATCGCTTCACTGCTGCCCGACATACACACCCGGTTCCTTCACGGCTGTGCCGGACAGGGGGTTGCGGCAGGGGGGTGTCTTGATGGAGCGCCGCGTCTAAAGTAACAAACACCTGTTTGATTTGGAATTTATTGAAGACAGGACACTACTGGAAAATATACGGTATTCCTCATCTAAAATGAAAGTTTTTTGCTGATCATCACTGGATAAGGGGAGAAATTGAGTGTTGTGTTAGTCTGGAGGTGGAGCTTGCAGCACAGACTCTTCCTGTAGGGAGCTGTTGGCAACGATCTTACATCAGCACGTTTCCACCTGCTTGTTTTTGTGGGTATGGGAGGGGCTGCTGCAGACAGTGCAGGTTTTTCATCCTGTAAAAACCTGCACTGAACGGATGAGAATACCGCTCTGGGTTCTTTATAGTGAGAAATGAACAGTAAAATGCATTTAAAAACTCTAAAAGTAGAATTTTCATGGTAGGGCCCCTTTAAACACTTGGTTGAGATGACCTATGCAACCCTCGAATGATGAACATTTTCTGTATGATATTTTTGTTCTGTTGCCATTTTTCTCAGACATTTCGTCTTGTGATGAAGCTCTTTTGGGCTTTCAAAAAAGAGACCTCAGCTCTGAAATTAGCTGCAAACACTCCACATCAACTGACTAAAATTGCAAAAGGAGCAAAGGACTTTGAGAAAGAAGTTGAGGACAAGTTCAAACAGACGCAAGGTAAAACTCTTTGTTACATCTCATTATGCTGGTCTCATGTTAGAGACAAATTATTTTTCCTGCAGGTATAACAAGGGCATACCCACCAAATATGTAATCCAAGCAATGTTGAATATATTGGTATTTTTTAGGCTTTTTTGTTAACTTTTGGAGTAAACCTCAATTTTCTTGTACTATGTCTTTTGGGTGCTCCCTCTTTGAACTCCCAGCGATTCACCCTCTTTCATCTAATCTATACAGTCCCACCATGAATTTGCAAAGTTGGAAAAACAATTTGTTACTTACCCTACAACTTTACCTTTCCACAGCAACTTTGACCAATCTTCCATGACAACAGTCATGGGTAACAAAGTAACTTCCCAACCGTTTCTGTCGTGACTGAAACGGTGGTGGGGAGGTGGATGAGCTTACGCAGGTGCTGAGGGGTCCAGTAAGCACCCAGCAGTAATACATGATCAGAGTATGAGGGAAAGACAGAAAGCATTTGGTGCAACAACAAGGAACTAAATAAGCACAAAAAACAAATGAGTGACAATGGAAAAATAAGCAAAATCTGGAACAATTTAACTTAAATTGATGATACAAAGGAAAAGTGTTGTCTGCAGGATATGACACCTGAGAGAACCTAAAAAAAACAGAAATCAGATCAGTTCCTCAAAACCTAGGTCTTCCTCTACCATTAACTCACCAGTTTTTTATGAAACGGATATAGAGGAAGATTCTCTGATAACATGTAGATCTGAGGCCTATTCTGCTTTTCCTGTTTTTTTTTGTTTGTTTTTTTTAAGTTTATAATTTTCCCCTGCAGAATTTTCAGTCTAAAGCAGGGGTCCCCAAACCTTTGTTTGTGAGGGCTGCATAACTGTTTTCTCCTCTGATGTGGGGCCTTGGTTGGTTTGTAGGTAAATAGAAAAAGCTTAGAGATCACAAGGTTGCCTAAGCGTGAACAATTTTATTTCAGAAAGCTACACATAACCAGATTTTAATAAAACTTTTCTGTCATTTTTAGAGAGAAAATAATATTATAGGGGCCATGCCATGATTTTCTTCAGCCGTTCAGAGTAAACTATCTCGAAATATATATGGTCATATGTTACCTTTGGAACACTAAAAAAACAAATTATTTATGTTTATTTATTATTATTTATGAGTCATTTTTGTGGACCGTTGTAAAACCCGAAAGTAAAACAACTTGACCTCTGAGGCTCCGCCTATTGCTCTTTGTTGTTCCTGCTCACTTCACGACGTTATCTGTGTGACCAAACTTTGTAAACAAATCCACCTGACTAAAGATCTCTTCAATCAATGGCCAGCAGCATTAGGGGCGGGTCAAAACAGTAGAGAAAGATGGATGTGCTGTGGTCGGAAAAAAACTTGCCAGAATTTTTTTCAAACTTTTTGTTTTGCTGATGGATTGAGCGTCTGTACAAAGGCCAAGTTCAACGCTATTTACAGCAGCTTTGGTACCGTAGAGGAATCCTGCATAACGGTTGCTCTAGACGCTGAGGCTTCAGGTACACATGCTAATAAGTGCGTTTTTGCGGGTATGGGAGGGGCTGCTGCAGACAGTGAAGGTTTTTAGAGGATTACTCTTAAATGCATGAACAAATCAAAATACCACTTTGGGGTTCTTCATCATGAGGAATAAAAAGTATAATGCACTTAAAACCTCAAAAAGTAAAATGTCATACTAGAGCCCCTTTAAAACATTCAAAAAATTAAACTGATAAATGGGAGTCCTCTGCCATCATAGTTCTTTTGAGACGTTGGAGGGCAACAGCTCCTCACATAAGGATCTTAGCAATCTGGATCTTTAAGCTCCCAAAAGACTCTTTAAGTCGATTTGTGGTTTTAATTAAATATTATCAATAACTCTATTAATATATGCACAAAACAAATAAACAATTTCCCTGATCAATGCAGAAGTAAAAATTATTTGTAAAGCATTAGCACGGAAAATAGAAAAAATCACTCCCCACATAATTAACCATGTTCAAACTGGATTCATTAAAGGTAGACAATCGAGCGACAATGTCCGCAGACTTTTTAATATTATAGACTTTGCCACTATTAAAAAGCAGGAAATGAGCATACTCTCGTTGGATGCTGAAAAAGCATTTTAAAGAGTCAATTGGAAGTTTGTCATTTCTACCCTCCATAAGTTTGGGTTTGGGGAATCATTTATGGATTGGATTAAGATATCATAACCCAAATGCTTTAGTCAGAACAGAGAAACAGAGGTGGGTTGTCCATTCTCCCCCTCTCTTTTTGCAATATTAATCAAGCCTCTGGCTGCAGCAATAAGACAGAATGAGAACATTAAAGGAATTACAACAAAACATGGCAATCATAAAATTAGTCTCTATGCGGATGACCTCAGGAGTTTGAATATCTTGTTCACGAGTGAGGGAAGATCGGAGCGTGATAGTCAACAGGCAGATTGAAGCAGCGTTTGCCATTTTGCGGTCACTGCACCGGTCCATTGTGGTGAAGAGAGAGTTGAGCAAAAGCAAAGAAAGCAAAGTTCTCAATTTACTGGTTCCAGTATTCACCTGTGGTCATGAGCTCCGGGTCGTGACCGAAAGATGAGATCCTGACTGTCAAGTCTTGGTGTGCGGACACAAATGCCAAACAGCTGGCAGCTCCAAAAAAGAGTCTTCAATAACAAAAAAACAACAACCATTTCCCATTAAATCAGAGCTCCACAACTTCAGAGCTGTAAACCAGTGCCCCAGCCCTCTTTTATCGTGTGGAGAATCAGCTGCTCTCCGCCTGTCAAACATGAGATCCTGAGCATGAGGCAGCGGTTTCATGTGGGTGTCGGTGAATGTTAGGATGCTCACACACCGGCTACGTTGGCATGCATTGATTAATATTCCACCCGCGGATCAGGTCACTGAAAATGTCACGTGCCCAAAGCTATATTCCTGATTGGCTGATGCCACACAGCGACCAGTCAAACTTCAGGTATTTACATTCTGACCACGCCGCCCGATTTGCGCCTCGACAATCAAAGTGAGCTGTTGGCAGACTTTTGGCGCAGGCCAGTCGCTCATATCGCACCACGTGACTTCAATTCCCCTTTGGAGCCCGCTTGGACCATTGATTAACATTGGAGTGGACCGCCTCACGTTCCACCTTTAGGGATAAGGGGAGAAGCTCGGTCACCGGGAGAGAGCTTGGAGTAGAGCCACTTCTCCTCCATATCCAGAAGAGAGTAATAAATTGAGTAAATTGAGGTGGCTCGGACATCTGGTCTGGATGCCTCTCGAACGCCTCCCTGGAGTGGTGTCTCGGGCATGTCCCACTGGGTGGAGGCCCCGGGGAAGACCCAGGACATACTAGAGAGACAAGGTATCTCATCTGGTCTGAGAACAACTCGGGGTCCCCCAAAAGAAGCTGGAGGAAGTGCCATGGGAGAGGGAAGCCTGTGCATTGATTGCTTCCCCCACGACCCGGTCCCGGATGAGTGGAAGAAGATGGATGGATGGACATCCCTCCCAAGGGGGAGGGAGAAACTAGATAACATATAGCCAGGAGGATTTAAGACTGACCGCACAGCTATTGTCCTAATGCCCGGGGACTGCCCGGGTTAAGGCGGGCGGTAACTTCCCAATGGAGATAGAGGACTCCTCCCACCGTCGAGAGCAACCCCTAGCGCCCGGCTTTTCGCCAAACGAGCCTGGACTTATAACTGGTGTCTGCTGCTCCCCGTGTTGGATCTACGCTAAGATAGCGAAGCTGGAGTGACCTCTCCAGGTGCAGGCCTGGGCGAGTGTTATGGAGGTCCTGGAGTGCCCAGTGCCAGGACCCCCCTCTCGGCGTCGCTGGAAGAGTCCGGCGGAAAGGCAAGCCGATACGGCCGGTTCCAGCTCAGCTGCAGGAGGTGCCAGAAGGCATCGCAGAGCTCAACCAACTGCCTACAGGTCTCCATACCGGAATTTCTGTCTGGGTTTTACTCCCGAAGCCTTTGACCAGCCAAGGCTGACCTGCAAGGCAGCAGGAAACTCGTGGAGGGCGGGGTCGTTCATTTCCCGTGCAGATTCATCTGCCCACTGTCATAAACTGCAAAAGAACAAAGCAACCTCTGACCCCACCAGACAAAACCCTTCCAGACAGCCTGAATGCCTTCTATGCCAGGTTTGACAGGCTGAACACAGATTCACCTTCAAGGTTGCCCTGTAATCCCAGCGACACTCCCCTGTAGGTTACACACACACAGGTGCTGAAGGCTCTGAAGAATTTGAACCCCCACAAGGCAGCGGGACCTGATGGAGTGCATCCAAGGGTTCTGAAAACCTGTGGAGAACAGCTAGCCGGGGTGTATGCTGAAATCTTCAACACATCCCTATCCCAGGCTGTAGTACCCACCATATTCAAGACCTCCACCATCATCCCAGTTCCCAAGAGACCCGACACATCCACCCTGAACGACTTCAGGCCGGTGGCACTCACATCGATCCCCATGAAGTGCCTAGAAAAATTGGTCCTCGGTCACATCAAAAGCATTGTCACAGAAACAATTGACCCCCTCCATTTTGCGTTTCGCCCCAAACGATCAGTGGACGATGCAGTAGCAATAACGCTCCACCACACCCTGCACCACCTGGAGAGCAGCAGAGATGCCAGGATGCTCTTCCTTGATTACAGCTCTGCATTCAACACCATCCACCCAGGCAGACTTATCGAGAAACTGGCAGACCTCAAAGTTCCCACCCTCACCTGCAACTGGATCTTGGACTTTCTAACCGACAGACCACAGCAGACTGAAGCGGAGAGGGCAGACACCCACAAATTCTTGGGACTGCAAGTCTCTGCTGACCTAAGCTGGACCACCAACACCACAGCCATACTCTCTTAAGAAACACTAGTAAACTGCTTTTCTTTCTGTTCACCTTTTCCACTTATGTTTGGGTGACTGTCTGGTATATTTCCAATGAGAGGATCTGACACTATTTTGGCTCTACAGTCGATGTAGTTCACCATATCAGCAAACCTTGCTCTTCTGCCACTTTGCTCCTTGATATTAAAAGCTTCAGTCTGCCAAAGCTCTCTCATTTTGTACGGCAGCTTAGACACCACTGTCCACAGATTGGTCGGGTTATCCATCTCATCAAACAACTGCAAAAATCCTTAACCAAATTAAAAAAGAGGGGGGGTTTTCGAGAGAAAAAGAAGATGGCAGCAGAGGGAAAGTTGTTACACACATACCAGTTGTCCAAAATAGTCTCCACATTTAAACTGGTCAAGATGTACACAAAACAACTGCAGCTCACACACTTCATCATTCCTCACACACTTCATCATTCAAACCAATACAAATAAAGCCTTTCATTCTGTCACGCATACTATTAGTGCCAAGGTGAGCTGACACCTGTGCTCAGGTGAGTGTTTATGATGTACAAAGGGGGAGAGCGCCCGGCCATCCCCACGCCAAGCCCCCGGACCCACCCGCCGTTGCAGGGTGAGGGACAAATTTCGGCTTTGACTGAAATTACGCAAATAGTTGCGATTGCAACTTTGCAATCACAACTATTAGTGTATTAGCGTACCATGTGTTATTCTGACTATTTCTTTTATCCTCACCCAACTTTATTTACTCAAAACCTTTGTGATAATATACAATTTTAGTTCCTTTGAGTCATAACCCAAACAAGACCCTCGTCAGTTCACAAATATGTAATTTTCTACATTTAAAAGAACGTTAAAATCTTCATTAAAAAAATGACTGCTCGAAACGTCTCTCTTCGCTCCATTGTTTTTACCTATGAATTTTTAAATTTAGCAACACATAAATCCCTGTAAGAAACCTTAAATAGTACCTTAAGCTCACTGTTTCAAAAGTCTTTTTAAGATTAGATTAAACAAAATGTATTCCTAATTATTTAGGGTTAATTATCAGTCTTAACATAATTCTCCAGCTACATTCATGACTAGAAATTAGGTGTTCTCCGTCACCTAATAAGTAAATATGATTCTAATATTTAAAATATCTAAAATCTAGAAATATCCTAAATTCTCAAATCTTTATTTTAATAATTTGCTAAATTAGATCCCCCAGCATCCATTCCGCCATAGCGTCTGTTGAAAGCAGATAACTCAAATTAGTGACAGGTGGTAAAAGTTTGTCTGGACTGTGAGGCAGTCTTTATGGCCCCTGTGTGCAGCAACAGAGAAAGCAGTTCATACACTTTTGGTGTCAAGTCAAGTCAGCTTTATTGTCAAATATGCTGAAAATCCAAGATAAACAGCACAGATGAAATCGTGTGAACGCGCTGCCAGTTACCAACATGCTAGCTGATTATATATAAAGTAGTCATATATATATATAAGTAGTCATAGCAGCAGAACAAATACAAATAAACAAACGCACACACATAGCAGCAGAATAAATATAAACATAAACAAATGTACACACATAGCAGCAGAAAAGGACCACATACACACATGCACAACGAGCCCAAGAAAAAGCACCAAGGTGTTTTCTTTTCACCTTTTACACGTGGAGGAATTATAAAGCCTAATGGCAGATGGCAGGAACGACCCCCTGCACCGCTCCTTAGAGCAGCGGGGCTGCAAGAGTCTACAGCTGAAGCTGCTTCTCAGTGTGTCCACAGTTTCAAAGAGAGGGTGGGAGGGATTGTCCAAGATGGTCAGCAGAAATTATGAGCCCCACTCCTCTCTTCATACCGCACGTGATGGTGTCTCGGTCCGCCCGCACAGTGAGGAAGCCGGCGATAGAAACGTTACAGTCCGGTATCAGTCCGTTGAGCCATGTTTCGGTGAAACAGATGATACTGGCCTCCCGGTACTCCCGCTGGGTCCGTGTGAGCGCCTCCAGCTCGTCCATCTTATTGGCCAGGGACCCGACGTTCCCCGTGATGATCACGGGAACACAGGGTTTAAAACGCTGCTTCTTCATTCGCCGTTCAACTCCCGCCCTCCATCCACGGCGTCTTTTCCGAAGCTCCTCCGGCAGTTGAGGCTTCACTCCGATTTCGGAGGATGGTGGTTTCAGAGCCACTAGCTGATCGATGCTGTAAACAAAGGAGAAGTCCTCTCGGCGTGGATCCAGTGAGCCAAAAAAAAAAAAAAAAAAACCACGAAAACGGGAGAAAGAGGAGACGCTGCGTATGAACGCGCCGCCAGTTACCAACCGTTTTTTGTGATTGGTGTCCAACTTAAATAACTTTTGTAGAAAAAAAATCTGAAAGAGCATGTCTTTGAAATGCCCTGAATGTTTCACCATTCTGATTTAGGTTTTTTTAAGTGGTTTATTTCTGCATTTCGAAAAATTTCCCCAATTTCTTGAATTTGGTTCAAAGCCCTTTGTGTTGTTCTTTCAGGGGGATAAACCTGCAGATTTGACATTCCAAATAAACTTGCCTGCCAATTCTTGTCATGGTATTAATGATCAAGACATGCAAGTTTAAAGTCCTATTTTTTTAAAACTTGCTTGTAGGTTGAAGTTCCAGTTTTATTGCAAAAATCTCTATCTGTGTAATCTTCTTTTTTTTTTTAAATCCTCTAACAAAGCATGCTTGCTTGTTGTGTGTGCCTTTATGGCATGTCTGTTTGCTAAAAAACTGTCCTGCAATTGTCTTTGTACAGATGTGGAGCAGAGAATCAAGTGGCTGCTGAACAGGAAGAAACAGAAAGAACTTCAACTGTTCCAGTTGTTGAAGATAGTATATTCTCTTCGACAAGACATTTTGTCGCGGGTGGTTTCCTACAGCACCTGCTCGTCATAAGCTACAGGGCCAGGCTGGAGTTCTGAGACCTTACAATTCTAGTACAGCATGTATAGTACTAGCTAATATACGTATTACTATAAAATATTGTTAACTTTTAAATGTGAGATCAGCTGTCTAGAAAAATAAACTTTCATATTTTCCAGGCTTTCGAATTAAGTGTTCTTTTACAGCTCAATTAGCCTAGTGGTGAACACATCTAACTTTCATGCCATGAACATGGGTTCAACTCCGGTTAACAAGTTAAAAGCGTTACTATGGTGTATTTTTGAACTTAATGACACAATTACCAATCTATTTATATAAACGTGTCAGATGTTTATGCAGCTCTATTGGACTAGTAGTGAACACATCTCTTTCATGTCAGAAACGGGTTCATCTTCAGTTCAAAACTAGAAAAGTCGCATTACCTGCGATAATTCTATGTGAATGCTTTTTTCTTAATGCAGTTGCTATAAATTGCATATATTTGCATAACTCATATAAAGTGCATAAAGTACTAAAATTGCATTAATTTGCATAAATTGCTAACATTTGCATTAGTTGCCTAAAACCCATAAAAAGTATGAAAACAAAAAAATTATGCATCAATGTCCTGAACGTTCTGAACAGTTTGATACCAATATTGCCCAACTGTAAACACTGCACAAAGTTTTTAAAGGATTTGAATAATGTTCACAATATGTCAATGAGGCAAGTACATTTGCATAAATTGTGTAAAATACAAAAAAATGTAAAATGATATTAAGTTTCAAAAGAGCACACATATAAACTTGTTTTACACATCAAACATCAACAATAGTCAAAGAAAAACCAAAGCCGGAGAGATAGTTGTATCATGCATTTAATAGACTCTTTTCGAGTGTTTCAATTAGCAAAAATCAGATATAAACACAAATAAATGCAGCATCGAAAAAAAATTAAACTTTAAATTACATTGCATTAAAAAAACAAAGATAAACAATGTCTTATAGTGGTTTTATGAAGTTGTGTGAATTTATAACAGAAATTTAAATCAAAGAACGAGTGTCACCAGTTTGTCATTTATTGTATTTGTCTGTGCTAAAAATATTTTTTTTCACCTAGTTTTAAGGTCAAACTAAAATCTAAAAGTAAAAATAAATATTCAACGTGGATTATTCCTGAGCCGGATTCGAACCCATGAGCTTCTGAATGTGAGTCAGCAGCCATAACCACTTGACCGTCTAGTGGTGGAATCTGGAATGCATGTCAAACTTAAATTTAAACCTGACATTCTGCATTGCGAAAACAGGAAGTCATTGTTGATGGTTTAAAAGCATCAAAAATGGATCAAACGCCCCCCCCCATCCCCCCTCCCATGTCACCAGCTTGTTATTTATTGTATTTTTTTGTGTAAAAAATGTTTTCTTTCACCTAGTTTTAAGGTCAAACTAATATCTAAAAGAAAAATGAATATTCAATGTGGACTATTCCTGAGCCGGATTCGAACCCATGACCTTCTGAATGTGAGTCAGCAGCCATAACCACTTGACCATATAGTGGCGGAATATGCAATGCATGTCAAACTTAAATTTAAACCTGACATTCTGCATTGCGAAAACAGGAAGTCATTGTTGATGGTTTAAAAGCATCAAAAATGGATCAAACGCCCCCCATGTCACCAGTTTGTCATTTATTGTATTTGTCTGTGTTTAAAATATTTTTTTTCACCTAGTTTTAAGGTAAAACTAAAATCTAAAAGTAAAAATAAATATGCAATGTGGACTATTCCTGAGCTGGATTCGAACCCATGACCTTCTGAGTGTGAGTCAGCAGCCATAACCACTTGACCGTCTAGTGGCGGAATCTGGAATGCATATCAAACTTAAATTTAAACCTGACATTCTGCATTGGGAAAACAGGAAGTCATTGTTGATGGTTTAAAAGCATCAAAAATGGATCAAACGCCCCCCCCCATGTCACCAGTTTGTCATTTATTGTATTTGTCTGTGCTAAAAATATTTTTTCTCACCTAGTTTTAATGTCAAACTAAAATCCATCCATCCATCCATCTTCTTGGACGCTTCTTCCCTTTCAGGGCCGCAGGGGTGCCGGAGCCTAACCCGGCTACTGAAGGGCGAAGGCGGGGTACACCCTGGACAGGTCGCCAGTCTGTCTCAGGGCCTCAATCACACACATTCACTCTCACATTCACACCTAGGGGCAATTTAGAGTCACCAATTAACCTATGAAGCATGTTTTTGGACGGTGGGAGGAAGCCGGAGTCCCCGGTGAAAACCCACGCATGCACGGGGAGAACATGCAAACTCCACACAGAAAGGTCCCAGCCGGGAGTCGAACCGGGGCCTTCTCGCTGTGAGGCAAGAGCGCTAACCACTGCGCCACCGTGCAGCCCAAACTAAAATCTAAAAGTAAAAATAAATATTCAATGTGGACTATTAATGAGCCGGATTTGAACCCATGAGCTTCTGAATGTGAGTCAGCAGCCATAACCACTTGACCGTCTAGTGGCGGAATCTGGAATGCATATCAAACTTAAATTTAAACCTGACATTCTGCATTGCAAAAACAGGAAGTCATTGTTGATGGTTTAAAAGCATCAAAAATGGATCAAACGCCCCCTGTGTCACCAGTTTGTCATTTATTGTATTTGTCTGTGTTTAAAATATTTTTTTCACCTAGTTTTAAGGTCAAACTAAAATATAAAAGTAAAAATAAATATTCAATGTGGACTATTCCTGAGCTGGATTCGAACCCATGACCTTCTGAATGTGAGTCAGCAGCCATAACCACTTGACCGTCTAGTGGTGAAATCTGTTACGCATGTCAAACTTAAATTTAAACCTGACATTCTGCATTGCGAAAACAGGAAGTCATTGTTGATGGTTTAAAAGCATCAAAAATGGATCAAACGCCCCCCATGTCACCAGTTTGTCATTTATTGTATTTGTCTGTGTTTAAAATATTTTTTTTCACCTTATTTTAATGTCAAACTAAAATCTAAAAGTAAAAATAAATATTCAATGTGGACTATTCCTGAGCTGGATTCGAACCCATGACCGTCTGAATGTGAATCAGCAGCCAACCTGTTGTTGTTGACTATTTCTACTGCAAGTGTGTGCGTTTCAAAAGCTGTTTGGGGGGCTGCTGGGTTTTTCTCCACATTCAGGAGGACACAGATGAAGAGGGTGAGGCAGGAAAAAAGGAAAACGTGGCTGCACAGCTGAACCTTGTGCCGCTGATTGGCTTGCTCATCCAGGTATATGGCCTAGAGCCGCGAGCAGGTGTGTTTCCGGACTTTCCAAAGCTATAGCGTGGTTTTGACACTTCTAGCAGCTTACGGCCACACCGCCCTGAGCGCGCCTGATCTCGTCTGATCTCTGAAGCTGAGCAGGGTTGGGTCTGGTTAGTACTTGGATAGGAGACTGCCTGGGAATACCAGATGCTGTAAGTTTTCAATCTCTTTCTGTCCACCACTAGAAAGCCTTACACTTTTCAAAAAGCAACAGCGCGTCCACTTGTGCTTCTTTTTTTTTCTTCTAATCATACCTTTCTTCCTTTTTTTTTTTATTTTTTTATACAGAGATAATTCTGTCACGCTTCTCCCAATGTGCTCATTGACCGTCAGAGCGGTCAGCATTAAGGTGCAAATGCCTAATCCTACTCCCTGGGAGGCTGAAACTTTCTTGATTGAAAACCTGTTGTTGTGGACTATTTCTACTGCAAGTGTGTGCGTTTCAAAAGCTGTTTGGGGGGCTGCTGGGTTTTTCTCCACATTCAGGAGGACACAGATGAAGAGGGTGAGGCAGGAAAAAAGGAAAACGTGGCTGCACACGTGCCGCTGATTGGCTTTTTTCATCCAGGTACATGGCCTAGAGCCATTTAAAACTTTTACCGGCGAAAGGTAAGACGATCGCCTTAAGGTACCCTACTCTTTTAGCTAAATAATGCGTTTGCCATTCGATTTTTTGCTGTTTATGTATGCTCATTTCATACAACATTGTAATTGCATATAAGATCGGTGTTATTACAGCGTTCTATGAGAAAAAAAAACATTCAACGTTAATTTGGTTGTAAACAATGCATTGTTCTCCTTTGTCTCCCCTTGTCGCCATGTCTGCCGCGTGTCCTTTAGCTTTAGCTTCGTCTTCTAAGCCATGTAGTTGTTTGTGCGGCTGCAGTCACAAAATAATTTAACAGTTTAATTCTCAAAACTAACGCCAAATAACATTTGGGGGGATGTAGACATTATTATTATCATCATTATTATTTTTTACTTCTTGCCATTTTCATCAGTCGTCTTATTTGGGTGCAGAGGGCCTTCAATGCACATGTTTGAATATGAAGTGGTCGGTTTGTTTTTGTAATCAAGTATAAAACGTGACTTATTCAAAGCTGTTGAATATAATAATGTTTTGAAAGCAGCACTGAGATCAGCAAACAAATAGAAAACCTTTTTTTTTTAAATTAAATTCCTTCTATTACATGGCTTTTGATCTTTGATGTTTAGTTGTTCCATTTTTTATCAGATTGTAATTGCATATAATATCAGTGTTGTCACAACATTTAATGTGATAAATAAATTTTATGTAAAGCTGGTTGAAAACAATACATTGTCTCCCTTTGTCCTTTTTTGTTGCTATGTTTGCTACTTGTCCACTAGATTCACCTTTTAAGTTATTCACTCGCATTTTAGAGCGCTAAAATGTGACCATACAGTGTTCTACATATAAGACTGACTGTATATCATACTTACATTTTTTTTTCATGTTTATTTTTACAGACAATGGCATCCAGAAAGAGCCACAAGGCAATGGAGGACTCAGAATGGATGTCTCGCCTGAGAACATTTGCATCTACAGGGATGTGGCCTGCAAGTGCAGGTAACAGACCTGCACCAAGGCAGAAAAGATGGCATGACCTCTATAGCAAGGTAAATAAACAAAATTGAAATCACACAAATTGTCTTTTTTTTATTGTTAATGCATTAGACCATCTATTAGAATTTGTTGAGTACATTTTGTGGTTATCAAAGCGAAGTAATTTTCCTTTTACAGATAGAGAAGTGTTATATGCAGCTGAGAGGTCAGAGAACACTGACCACTGAACCACAGAAGTGTGTGTGCAGCTTTCACACTCAAAAGGTATTAAAATGTTAAGCCATTATGCAGATGCACTGAATTGTACAATATTTCTTTTGTTGTTTGTACAATTTTATATATTTACAATATATGTTTTCTTCCTTGGTTGCTTGTCCATTAATAAGTACTTCTTGTTTCCAGTCAAGCACTCCATCTACCTCTACAACTTCGGAAACTTCATCTGTGGTAAAAAAAAAAAAAAAAAATCACGACATTTGGCCATTTTTTCTGTCAGTTTATATGATTTACCTTTAAAAAAGGTGCTGAGCTATACATAGCTTGCTTTTTCTTGTGTTTATTTTAGTTTGTGTTACTTAGGATTTTGCCTTTTAGCTTTGGTTTGTCAGCTAATGTGTGTTTGTGTGTGTGTCTTATTTCAGGCTTCTACTGAGACACCTCATACAGTTTCTGCAGTCCCATCTTCTACAACTGCTAAACCCAGCATTAGTTCTGATGTGAACCCCAGTCCCACAAAAAGTGTCAAACTGTCTCTGTCAATGGTATGACTGACCACAAATTCTCAAGCTTATTTTTTGGGAGATGCAAAGTTTTGACCTCATCAGAATATTTTTTTATTAATGTAAGATCCATGTTTCCTTTTAGTTTGAAAGGTCAAAATTTGGTGGCAAACATGTCATGGCTGCAAAACCAAATCTGAATGTCCCTCGGAGATCTCTGCAGGTAATATAAACATTGATAAGGCTGTCCAGTCATATGTCACATTTTGAAATAACAAAAAAACTTCCAATAACAATATAGCTGCAGGCACAGGAAGTGCCAGATTCAGCTGTAGCCACCACTTCAACTGCTCATCACCATGGTCACCAGTCACCACGACTTCAACAAACCATTTCTTCGTCGCCTGATTTCTTTCTGGCTCCACCACCTGCAACAAAATCCATCAAAAAAACTGCTTCTGCTCCTGCTTCTCTAGCACCAGATATTTCTGTCACAAAGAATCTGGTAATTTTATTTTTTTTGTGGAATATAGCTATTAATTTTTACATAATTAAAAGCTCTGAATTTTTGGTATCTTATTTAAGCTTTCCCGTGTGTGTGTCTTTTACCATAACAGGCCCCCTTTCAGTCAGACGATCCAGCTGAACTGCCTTTGCTGTGGCCAAAAACAATGCCACAAGAGGACCATAGGTGGGTGTCATCAACGCTATTCAGAGTTGGTGCCAGTGGCAGGCTGGAGCTCCGCGACAACCTTCAGCTGTGGTATCATCCTCCTCCGCCTGTGCTGGTTTACAATCAGGCCCCAACACCCCACAGATTCTTCTCCCACTCACTCCTGCTGTGGATGCCATACAGGCTGTGGAAAGTCCGGCTGCTGTGCACTAACCCTACATGCACTCAGCATCAGCTTTCTAGCGGAGGTCTACACAGGAGGGTACGGCAGGTTATTGATATTGACAGATATTATAACCTGGTTACGGAGACTCTCATCTGCACCAAGTGCAGAACCAGCTACCTGTCTTGGGGCCAGCAGATCTTGCAACAGCTAGATCTTCCACATCGCTCCGAATTCAGAGTTATCCTTACAAGGAGGTACAATACATTTTATCAGATACTTCTTGTCTAATGTCAAAAAGTATTAGACTACATTTTCCCTTTTCCCCATTTTCTCCCAAGGTACGCCTGCGACATCAGAGTGATTCGTCTCCTTCGAGAGCGAGGCTTGGGAAATAGTTCAGCAAGACTAATTGCCCAGCTAAAGCAAAATCATAGTGAGGAGTGGCTGCAGCGAGTTTCCCGTTACACATCTGAATGTGCTGCATTCATGGCCTCTCAAAGCCTGCTGCCCCTACACTTTCAAGAACCACCAAACCCCCCAGTCATGCCCAGCTACAAGTGGCTTCTTGTTGTGTACAGCCGGGACATCCTTAACAGGTTTGAGGACATCAAAGCCAACATAACATCAACATATGGATCCATTTTAAAAATGGATTCCACCAGAAAGTTTAGGAAACTTTGAATTTCTGCATTTGAAGCTTTGACTGTTGATGAGAAAATATTTCCTGGTAACTGACTGTATTTTTAGATCACTAAGAAGCTGAGTGGATCTGCCAAAGGCACGGCCCAATGGCTCACCTCCATTGGCAATGAGCTGGGTCAGGTGCTAATCAGTGTGCTAACTGCTGGCGAGGGTCCTGCTTTGGATCACATGGCAACAGGGGTGATGAACAGGTACCAAGACACTTTATTTCAAAGTTTAAAAGAAACAACTGTCTGTAAAGAAATAGTATAGTCTTTTATTTGTCTTTCAACATTTGTATAATCACACTTGTATGGTAACATTTAAAAAGCAATCCCCTTTTTTACGTGCAGAAAGCAATAACAATACAATATTACATTAAAAACAAAACAAAGTTTTAGTGCTAGGTTAAAATTATATTCCTAATAAAAATATATGAACCTATGAATACTAAAATAATTTCATTCAGCTCCTATTCAAAACAATATTATTAGTATTTTTTATATCACTTTCATGCAAGTAGCTATTACAAGCTATTCATATCTGATACATTTGTTAAAATGTATCTTTTGGAGCAAAAATACATCCTAAAAAAATAAAAAGTAATTTTTTTCCCAAAATGTAATTTTCTTTGTTTGCTCTTTAATTTTTTAGTTTCGAGGCAGCCGTTGTGGCACCTCCAGTTGCCCTTTATGTTGATTGTGGCTGTTGCAAAGAGGCTGGAGCAACAAAACTTCAAGCCAGGTTCAACCAGTGGCCTAACCTGATCATCCGTTTGGACATCTGGCATTTTATGCGCCGCCTGGCAGTTGGGGTAACAACTGATGCACATCAGCTATACCCCACGTTCATGGCGCGTTTGTCAGCCTGTATTTTCGAATGGGATGCAGGAGACATTTCGGAGCTCAAAAAGGCTAAGCGGGCAGAACTGGTACAACAAGGATGGCCTGTACCAACAGAAAGAGAGGTGGACCGCCACATTACAAAGGAGGAGCTTGCGCTGCACTATAGGAGAGAAACACGTGGAGAGGAGACAACCATACACCTCCTTGAACAGCTTTTCACGGAGCTCATGAGTGACAAAGGGAATGATGCTCTAGGTGTTCCTCTCCTTGATGCAGTTAGGATGCAGCACATTTGGGACGTTCAAAAACGTCATGTGAGTTGCATCCAGGATCCTCCTGGAGTGCCACTTTACACAGAGACAGGAAGTCTCACTAAAGGAGGACTGTCACTCAAGACCTTCAGGTGCGCCAGAGGGTCAACGTCTTTGGAGTCGTTTCACTGCCATCTGAATCGATTCATTCCAGGTTTGTGTTAAGATCCAGTTAGATCAGGAATGACAGTTAGCCTTCTATTGTAAGCATACAATAAACTACAATTATCAAAATATCCTCACACAAATATTTTTGTTATTTTTTAGGCAACAGCGCAAATAGCTTAAATTTCCAAATTTACCTGCTGGAAGGGCTGCACCGCTGGAACAAAGACAGAGCTGCTGCGGCATCCGGAGACTCATTGGGATTGCGGACATACACTGGAGATCTCATGCACTCTGCCAATTCACAGTATGAAAATGTTTTTGGCAAAAAACTGTTGCCTGGGTTTGAACCACCAGCAAAATACACAGGTAAATCTAGAAATACAAACCATTTTAACCACATTTGATAACTATGTTTTATATAAAATTATTTGTTTATATTTTCATAGGGGAGTTAATCGGGATTCAATATCTCATGAGACAAAGTAATAATCCTCTGCAAGAGATTGACCCAGATGCCGAGGAGACATCCCAGCTGCTGGAGGAGCTAGATGTTGCAGAGTCCACAGATGAAGGATTCGAGGAACTAATGGGAGAAGAGAGCCCTCTCGCTGATCTTGGAGTTTCCATGACAACTTCGGAAAGCTTCCTCTCCCACAGCAACGATCCAGCTCTGCAGCCTTCAGCCTCTGCACTCCATCCTCCAGCCTCTGCACTCCATCCTCCAGTCTCGTCCCTGCAGCCTCCAGCCTCTGCACTCCATCCTCCAGCCTCAGCCCTGCAGCATCCAGTCTCAGCCCTGCAGCCTCCAGCCTCTGCACTCCAGCCTCCAGCCTCAGCCCTGCAGCCTCCAGCCTCTGCACTCCATCCTCCAGCCTCTGCACTCCATCCTCCAGTCTCAGGCCTGCATCCTCCAGCCTCAGCCCTGTAGCCTCCTGTCTCGGCCCTGCAGCCTCCAGCCTCTGCACTCCATCCTCCAGCCTCGGCTCTCGAGTCTCCATCTATTGATGTCCAGAGGCCATCCTGCTCATGGCTAGAAATGGTAAGACATTTTTGTTTTGACTTGTAATTCAGAAATTTGCTGTTTTAGAGCCCTTGTGTCAGAAAAGTTTTCTTTAATTTGCTCTTTTTACTCAGGCTGTGGACCAACACAACATCCCTGGCATCAATCGTGTTGACGAACTGGCAGAATATCTGGTAGAGCTGCGCACACAAGCAGGAATGACTTTAACAAATCAACAATCAAGCACAATTGTTGCTCTGTGGCAAAACCTGGAACAGTTTGACAAGGAGAGAGTTGTCTATGCAGCACGTCATCAAGAGAGGCTATTGACGGGCCGCTTTAGATCACCAAAGAAAAAGGCGGTCTTTACACCTGGCGTAGAGAGTACTAAGAGATGTGTGCTTGGCTGAAGTGGCTCTCCAGCACAATGGCCAGACTGCTGTCGTCTGGTTGAGGCAATTTTCATCCGGTTATGTCACATATACAAGAACCCTCAGAAAAAAGGACAACAAAATTTGTCAAGGTGGTCACTCATCCTTCAGGACTACAAAAAGATTCGTCAGTTAATATTAGGCAATGGAACTGTCATGCAGCAAACAACTCTGCAGCTGGTGGAAGTCAACCAGACGACCCTTGTGCAGTGGCACAACCGCCGCCTGAAAGGGCAAGAAGTTTCTGTGCTTCTCCAAGGGATTCAACTTCCACCCGCAAGGCCAGTTTCCACTAAACAATTGCTACCTGCAAGACCACAGCAACATCTTTTGCCGCGTCCCCATCAGCAACATCACAGTTATAATTTACCCCCAAACACAGCTGGGCAGGCAAAAACGAAGTTACGCCCTCTGAAACCTGCAGCTACTGTGACAGAGTCAGTAAACCTACAGGAGCAAGTTACACAAGCAACAACAGGATCAAGATTGTTGCCACTTCAACCAAAACCAGCTGCAACAATGCTACTGTGTCCGACAGGAATTATGCCAGTTCGGGTAAATGTGATGCCTTCTGTCACTGCGCCAGCTGCAATAACCGCTTCTTCTTCAAGCCAATCTTCCACTGAAGCATCACAGGAAAAACGCAAATACGTCAGGACTGTATCATCGAACACCTGTCGGACCTGTGGTCAGTTTCGGACTCAGGAGACTGGTCATAGTCAGTACAAAGGCAAAATATACTGTCCCAACAAAGAGACCCTGACAAAAGAGCAGTGGCTACAAAGGATGAGGAAATAATTATATTTTATGTGAGTATTTTTATTACTTTGTCTCTTGATACATTTGTTTAAATATATCTCTTAAATATTTCTAGATTTTTCATGTTCAAGGAAAATAAATTNTCCTTGTGATAATGACAATAAAGGTCTATCTATCTATCTATCTAAATGCTAAAAAGTACTGTTTTTGTTAAATACATTCCTTTAATACCATTAAGAGATTTTGATTTTGTGTCCTTGGGAAATATTTTCTTTTAATAAAGTTAATTACCTTTTATAGTAAGTACAATGGAAAAATACAGTCCCAGCAAGGAGACCCTGAAAAAGAAGAAGTGGCTAAAAGGATGAAGAAATTATTGTATTTCATGGAAAATTGTTTTTTCGGTCTTTCTCTTTGTGAAATTATGACATTTTATTTAAATATTTCTTAAATTTTAGAAATGTGTATGTTTGAGAGAAAATTTCCGTTCATTTAAATTCAAATTTGTGTAGAGTTGTTAAAAATCTTTGCTTTGATTTAATAAATGCCTTTGAAAACATGAAAGATTTTTTTTCCTGTCATTTTGATTGAGATTTTCTTTTGAAGTTTATCATCTTTGAGGCTGTTATTTTTCAGTTTTGAATCTGACAAATTAAATCTTTACTAATACGTAAACAACCTGCAAAATAAATAGAGATACCAAAAATATAAAAATCGAAACAAAAAAATACAATTCAAACATTCATCATCTTAAAACTTTTTTTCCTCCTTTTAACTACGCAAAGCCAATTCAATGACTTTTGCAATGAGTGGGATTCGAACTCGGAGCTCCGCATNTTTGTGTAGAGTTGTTAAAAATCTTTGCTTTGATTTAATAAATGCATTTGAAAACATGAAAGATTTTTTTTTTCCTGTCATTTTGATTGAGATTTTCTTTTGAAGTTTATTAATCTTTGAGGCTGTTATTTTTCAGTTTTGAATCTGACAAATTAAATCTTTACTAATACATGAACAACCTGCAAAATAAATAGAGATACCAAAAATCTAAAAATAGAAACAAAAAAATACAATTCAATCATTCATCATCTTAATTTTTTTTTTCCTCCTTTTAACTATGCAGAGCCAATTCAATTACTTTTGCAATGAGTGGGATTCGAACTCGGAGCTCCGCATTACCTCCCTCAATCTCCCTCCCATTCTCGACCCCTCCCTCTCTTCCTTCTTCTTCCCCATCATATACAGACAATTGTTCCCCAGCTTTAGCTCAGCTGGGAGAGCGCTAGACTGAAGATCTCAAGGTCCTTTTGAACACCTTGAAATCAATGAAGATTTGCAAAGAGCTCTCTGGAAGGGTTAGTTTAATAGAAAACAGAAAATCTGTGATATATTTATTTATGCTTGTGTGTAGATAGTTCTACTGTTCTAATTTAAGCACAATTAAAATATTTTTTGTTGACGTTATTAAAAAAAGAAAAACAACCTGCTTGAGTGTTTCTTTTATTTAAAAAAAATCTTGGTGATATCTTTTTTCTCTTAAACATGCTCTTCAATCATTAAAAAGTGTTTAGAACAGAGACTGAAAGCAGAAAAGAAAAAGGCTTTCAGACACACACTTATTACAAAGAAACAATGTAGGAAAATAATGCAGAATCCTTGGCAAACAACAGAATTAGCTTAATGTGTGTCTTCTAATTTCATAACAATTCAAAGACAATTAGAATAAAACCAAAACGATAAAAGCCAAAGGTTGCAGGCGGGGCTCAAACTCGTGTTTCTGTGGATTTTTGGCTCGCTTTCAAGAACACATAATTTGCTCTGACATTTTCATCAGAAGTTAAACTTTAAATCATGTCCTGTTGTGGAGATCTCAGAAGACAACCTCTCATTTTTATGTCTATTCAACGGTTTACTGTCCTAACGTGCCAAGACCAACTCTGTGTTGTACATCATCAGCTGGACCTGCAATGCAGCCTCTCTCCTCCTGCTTCCAGCAAGTTGCATATCATATACTTTTTTTTTTCTTTTTAAAATTAAACATAATTATAGAGAATACAAATGTCTAAGAAAATAACTTATTTTATTACTTAAAACCAGCACAACATCCTTGGACCTGCTATGCCACCTCCTACATCTCTATATTCTCTTTTGAGTTTCCCAATATTTTGTATTAAAATCTTGCCAGTAACAACAAAATCATGTTCTTAGAGGAAAATAAAGTTTCTGGTTGTGAGAATAGAACAAGAGGCTCATTGGGTTCAACTGTCAAAACCAGAAAG
>NC_050517.1:10157835-10181250 GCF_002922805.2 Oryzias melastigma
AATTTGTAGGTTTAAGTGACTCTCTCAGGTAAATCTGCTCTTGCTTCAGTTGACAGTGCTCCCCCGCATATTCGTGTTTTTGTTTTTTTGCGGTTTTACATATTTTTTTTGAGTCATGCGATTCTTGTTCTTCACAAAAACTCAAGATGCTTGTATGAACTTTTAGCGCTGCTGAGGTGCATCTCCACACAGCGGAGCCCCTTCCTCTCTCCATGCTCCTCCATGGAGAAATGGCATCAGCTGACTCAGAATCGACCAAAAAAAAATCCTGATATGCTTAAAAAGATAATTGCGGAGAATAATTATTAGGGGTGTGCCAAAATATCGATATTGCGATATATCGCGATATTTAGTCCTGCGATCGATTCTCGATGGGTTCTCACCAAGTATCGATATTATATTTTCATTTAAAGAGGCTGTAGCGCTGAGCGTCTGAGTCGCGCGCCGGAACTATGGGCGCACGCTGCGTCGGACTTTTAATAGCGATGCACGCGGCGCTCGTTCGGGAGAAGCACCGGCACAATGTAATCATTTGTTGCTAATGTTAATTTTAAAGTAATTCTTAAATAAAAAAGCAGGATTTGATGTATGAACTGAAATTTAAATGTAATTAAACTAAAGTACATGAATTCACTGTAAAATTAGGGAGAATGCTAATTAATTGAAGCACTTAAAATTATATTTATTGCCATTATTATGTGTGTTTTAAGGTTTTTACCTATTGACTGCTGACTGACCAAATGGAAAAATGATAAAAATTGGAAAAATAATCTCAAGTAACAGTCTGAGTAAATCAGCCTTTATTTTTGGATGCTCAGCCCTTTTCAAGTGAGAGAAAAGTGCACAAAAAATTAGGTCAATTTTGAGAGAGGCTGTAAAACATTATATTCATCATCCTTTGCTGTGACGTTCTTTTGGAGGTAGATAGCTGTTACTACTTGACTTATTTAATATTTGTTCTGTTTACAACAATTCTGCACTAAGTAGTGTCACTGCTAATCATATTTACTATTGTTAACATTGAATCTGACAGATAATTCCAATTCAGTTGTTGTCAATGTTTGTCAAAGACATAGTTTTACTGATTTCAACAATGTTGCACAAGAGTGTCTATAATTTGTTGCACAAAATAAGAAAAGTTTTTTAGTATGATTGTGTTTAAGGTAAAAAAGACAAATGGGGATATATTTCCCCCAAAACATGTTCTATATAATGGTAGTTATTAGAGAGGGTTTTTACCAATTTTCGCAGTATAGCGATATTATCGATATCGTGAGCCATGTATCGCGTATCGTATCGTGATGTACCCAGTGATTCCCAGCCCTAATAATTATCATCCGAAGCAGGTGTTTAGGCTATTATTGATGAAGGAGGAAGCCTGCGCTCCTGGTTTTAAGGCACAGAGAGACAGAGTGACGCTCCTGTGCATCATGAAGTGTGAAGTCTTTTGTTCTGGATTAAAACATCTGCATGTGGGGCATTCTCTGTATTTGCAGATTCAGCATATTTGCGGATGTCTGTGGTCACTAACCCCCTGAATAATGGAGGATTAAAATACTTGAATTCTCCATGGCAATGGATCCTTATGAACTTTCTTCATAAACACAGCAGATTTTAAAACCATTGAATAATTTTCTAACCAATTAGATTATATGATAAGGTTGTTTGATCCTGGAGTCCATGTTTAATAACGATTATTTTAGCCTTTTTTTTCTTTATAAGTTTGTATTGATTTAAGTGACCTGTTTTAGGTATTTCCCCATCTTTCAAGACAATAACCTTAGTATGGCAAAATTATTGAGCACATGCAGAATATAAATGGTGTGTTTTCACCATCAAACTTAAATTTTTTAGCCATCTTGTTTTGTACACATTTAATATGAGATTTCCAGCAAATCCTACTAATGACTTTGAAGCCCAAAAATGTAATTTTATAACCTCTCTCCATATTAATTACTTTGAAAAAAAACTGACATTTTGCTTCTTTGTAGGCAATACATGCACTCCTTCAATGAGTCCCTGCAAAAGTTGATTTACATGGGCCTGCTGCAGTTTGGGGCTGGAAAAAAGTTCATGGAGCGAGACCAGGTACTGATTAACCAAATTCTAATGGGACTTTTTTTTTTTTAGAAACCGATTTGACAGGACTTTTATTTAGAAAAAAAAGTTTTATTGTTAAGAAAATATTCAAAGAATACAGAAAGAAAATAAATCTTATTTTGTCTTTTTTATACATGCATGAAATAAAGTTTTCTCCAAAATTACAACTAAACATATTAAATGTGACAATATTAACCATCATTGTTCTTTTTGCTGTTTCAGACAGTATCTTGTGAGTTTTTTTTACTTTGAGTCTTAAATTATTATGGTTGATAAATATTTTATTTGAATCCAGAAATTGAACCCAGAAATATGAACAAGATTATGTTGGTAAAAAATAGATATCAAATAAATGTGTTTTAAATCAAAATTTGTATAAATAAGTCTTTCACAATAAAAAGAAATAGACTGTATTGTCAAATTAAAAATTAGTTAATATTTTGAAATTAATTGATTATGCCTTTAAGTCTTGACCATTGTTTCTAAGCTAGCTTTATTTTTCTCTTGTGTGATTTGCCAAATGTCCTCTCTTTATTTTAGGTTTTTGTGTACCTGAAGCGCAATGCTACTATCGTTGACACCACCAACACAGAACCTCACTACTGGCTGGTCACAGAACCGCCGGACAAACCCTTCGAGAGGCGCCGCTACACCTTCAACACCATAGAGGATGTAGACAGCTTTTGGTTTGACCTGATGTGCATCTGCCTCAATACGCCTTTAGGTAAAAACCTGAATAACCAGTCAGGACTGTGTATGTGCACGTGTGCGTTTGACATTTCAAATTATATTTCTTTCTCTTGTTTTTTTAAGGAATCATTCGTAAAAGAAGAAAGGGATCGGAAGAGGAAGCCCATGTGGATGAGTTCCGCAAGGTGCAAGACCGCAAAGTGTTTCTCAAACTGGCACATCTGCTTCGGTGGGTGAGGTTTGAGATCTAAAGAAAAGCGATTCCTCCTGCAAAATGTTGGTTAAAAAGAAATTTATTGTTTTATTTTAAAGACCCACTGGGATTTTAACGATTTTAACATAATAAAATTTAAGATGATTTTTTTTTTCAAATTGTAATGAATCAGGAGCAGACAAAAAAAAAAATGCGATTTGAAAAAGAGCTTATTTAAAAAAAGTANTGTTACTCTCAATTCTTGTCAAAAAACAACACATATAAGTAAAAAAAAAAAGGAACTTTTGTCATATTATGCACAAAGTTCATGCTTGTTTGTGTTTATGTCGGAGCAACAACTAGGCTGGAAGTTTCCGGTAGATTTGAACCCAGCAGATAAAGTAACATATGAGGGTCAACTTGTGTTAACAATGATGTGTTTTGTGTGAGAAGACACAGGCACATTCAAAAAGAAACCCAACAGGTTCATAGCCAACAGTCGTGCCTTGTAGTTCTGGGTTTGTTTGTCGTCTTGGACTTTTTTCTGCTCTTTTAAAAGTCTCGAGGCGTTTCTCAAACCCAAACCACAGAGGCCCCTTCATGTGCCACAGCTAGGACATAACTGAGCATTCAATCACCGTCTGGCCCATGGGAAACTGCAGCGTTCTGGGCAGCAAGTCAGCACAGATTGTTGAGGTGCACCACAGCAACACTGGTGACCCACCAGAACCCAAACACTGCTGACACGCTCTAACTCAGGAAAGGCCGGTCAGAGTGGAGCTGGACCGTCACAGAGCAGAGTCCGTCTGTCCCTCCGTTAGTCCTCCTGTCTGCTGAAGTAGTTCAGTAATCCAACCTCTGCTTTCTCATATTCCTCTCTCACAAAGATATGAACTCATCCACGACCCGAGTCCATGTGTCCGTTCTACTTTTCAACCTTTAGCTGAAGTAAAAGTACATAAAATTCATATACATTTAGGAATGTTTTTAGAGTTTTAATGCTTATATTAGGGATGTAAAAGATATTGATGTGTCTCAAAAAATTAAATGGGAAAAAACGCAATAATGGTTGAAAACAACAGATATGTTATTAAAAAAGTATAAAATCATGCTGGAAGTAAATCGTCTGTTTCTGGAAATCCGTCAGTTTCTCTTCCTGCTATTCTCTCTACTGTCTTTTCTTTTTGTGTACACATGATGCAAACAAAAAAACGTCAGGTAAAAAGTCAAGTCACAATTGGTTGGAGGTAAAACCCCACTGTGTGTTGTGTGCATCAAACATTTTTTTTCAGAGAACTGCAAAGAATATCTGGATAAATTAATGACACTTTAACCACAAAGAACCAAACAGTCTAAAAGACTCAAAATGCAGGTTTTAAGGTTCGAAGCCGTTATGTCACAGACTTTTTAGTTTTTCTGTTTAAAACAAAAAGTACCAGTAAAAAAAATCTCTTTTAAAAGGACATTTTCATTTATAGTTTCATCCATCCATCCATCTTCTTGACCGCTGCTTCCCTTTCGGGGTCGCGGGGGTGCCGGAGCCTATCCCGGCTACTGAAGGGCGAAGGCGGGGTACACCCTGGACAGGTCGCCAGTCTGTCGCAGGGCCGCAATCACACACACAATCACTCTCACATTCACACCTAGGGGCAATTCAGAGTCGCCAATTAACCTATGAGGCATGTTTTTGGATGGTGGGAGGAAGCCGGAGTCCCCGGTGAAAACCCACGCATGCACGGGGAGAACATGCAAACTCCACACAGAAAGGTCCCAGCCGGGATTCGAACCGGGGCCTTCTCGCTGTGAGGCGAGAGCGCTAACCACTTGCGCCACCGTGCAGCCCTCATTTATAGTTTTTAATGTAAAATGAGTAATAAATGTCAAGATTGTATTCATTTAGGTAATATAATTAGACAGTGTTTTATTACCACTCAATTCGTGGACAATGTATTGAAATTATATGACACATAAAGATGCACATCCATTACAGAGTATTGCAATTGAGTTATGGGAGNTTCGACTCCTGGCTAGCTCGACTTTTGATTTTTCCCACATTGCTACTGTTTGCACTGAGCAAAGCCACAATGCAAATCGGGAATATCCCAAAGGACAAACTTTACCCTTCACCTGTCCAACGTTGAGCAGTACCTTCTTTTCCAAAGCAAAAATATCATCATGTTTCTTCTCAAAATCCCTATTTCAGTTTTTATGGCCATGATTTTGGAAGCTCTATCACACATCATACTCCATAAGCAAGCTTCTCTTTGATCATCTTCCCCAACACCCTGAATGTGCTATGACATATTTACCAGGACATTGGATTTATGCAGCTGTATGCAGCAAAAGCGCTGATCTTGACTTGTTTGGATTTTTTTTTTCGAATTTTTTTAAGTGTAAGCGCTAAGGCTGAAGTCCATGCCTGGCTAGCTCAGTCGGTAGAGCATGAGACTCTTAATCTCAGGGTCGTGGGTTCAAGCCCCACGTTGGGCGAAGCAGTCTTGGACAAAGAGGGCCTAAGATTTACCACTTGTTCTAGCTATACCTTAAGATAAGGGATTCCATAATCACTGACAAGCACCAATGAATATTCAAATGTTCTCTGGTCATTCTCTCTGAAGGCAATCCCACCAACAGTATACACCATTTCCTTCCTGAACAAGTATTTAATTAGCAACATCTTTCATGTGTTCAGGTAGACTCATTAAAAGGCCAGGAAATCCCCTCCTGCACTTCCTTCGATAGCTCAGTTGGTAGAGCGGAGGACTGTAGACCAAACGTGATGGACATCCTTAGGTCGCTGGTTCAATTCCGGCTCGAAGGAGGGCCTTCCCTTTCAATAAGCTTTACCTTTTTTTTCCCCCAAGGAAAAAATGACCATTAACTCCCAATGTGGTAAAAAGCCAAAAGAGGGTTGTTGGCCTATGCAGAGCCCATGTTCATACAGGTGTGTTTTCATGGGGCTAGTGGCGCAATGGATAACGCGTCTGACTACGGATCAGAAGATTCTAGGTTCGACTCCTGGCTAGCTCGACTTTTGATTTTCTTTTTCACTTTTTCACCTGTCCAAAGTTGGGCAGTACCTTCTTTTGTAAAGCAAAAATATCATCATGTTTCTTCTGTAAAACCCTATTTTAGTTTTTATGGCCATGATTTTGGAAGCTCTTTCACACATCATACTCCATAAGCAAGCTTCTCTTTGATCATCTTCCCCAACACCTTGCATGTACCATGACATATTTGCCGGAAGATTAAATTCACACAGCTGTGAATGTGCTTATTGGGATTTTTTGTTGTGTTTTGCTTTTTTGAATTTAAGTGTTATAACATTTTTAAATTAAATAAATAAAAATGTTTTAATTATTATGAAGGTTTCAAACAAAAGTCCTTATTCTAATTGTCTTTATAAGCAATTTTTAATGTTGCCCTTAGGCCTGCATTTCAAAAATGTTCCTATGAAGTGCCTTTGCTTGTGGAGCTAAGCAACCCAGTCCGCGATCCCCCCATCTGAGTTGGATAGCTCTGTGTCTTGTTAGTGTATATCTACACCATTGCTACATAAAAGTCAAGCATTATTCTTCATTTCCAGCTTTATCGTTTTAAGCCTGATGTCAGCTCAGATTAGGAATTGAAGAGCAACGTGGACCGATGTCAGATTGTACCGTAAAAAAAAGTAAAAGTAAGTTAAAAAATCCAGTGACAGCTGATTTGACCATGGAAATGTGAATCGCGGCTCATTTGACGGCAGTCAATGGGAAGATGTCATCTTCTCCTCCCCAGCACCTGAGCTAGGCACGCTAGCCAGGCCAGATTAGGGGTTTTGCTCAAGTGCAGCGTAGCTGTTGTGACGTATAGCTCCTACCATTACATTAGTTAATTTGACTTTATAGAAGAACTATCCAAAATGTGCTATGGCTACCTTTAAACAATCCCGTAAATTTTAACTTTCTGTCGAAATTATGACTTACTCTATATATATAGCTTTGTCATTTTTGTTTAGATTCTTGAGGTGCTTTCACAATGAACGCGAGTCGCACAGCAGAGGCGGCCAGCTCCAATGTTAATCAATAGAGCAAGCGTGCTCTGAGGTGAATTGAAGCACCGCGGAGCGATTTGCGTAGAAGGCACAGAAGTCTGCAAGCAGCTGGATTTATGTGACAATGCGTAAATCGAGCTGTGGAGCCAAAATTCAAATAGCTGAAGACTGACAGGTCGCTGCGTTGCATCTTCCAATCAGGAACTCAGCTGTGGGCACGTGACGTTTACAGTGACTCAATCACCAGGTAGAATATTAGTCCAAAACAAGCATTTTTGTCATGAACTTCTGTAGCGTTCCACCCTTGGAAACAGTGGTGATAACCTGTGTTGACCATTTGGTCAGCCAACTGTAATTTGGAGTGCATCTTTTCAAGATAACAGAGTTCCTCTCCCTGCAGCTTGGCAAATAAAGTTGTCCGCTATTTCCCACTTGGATGTTAAGTTGTTAAACTCTTGTTAACCCGGCCAGAACCCTGGCTATTTAGCATTCCAAACTCTGGTTAGTTTCAACCAGTCACCTTCAAAAGATCTTTTGTTCCAGCAGGTCAACCCCTGCTGAGTCTGCAAGAATTCCCGACAGACACTCAGAGTCCTTTATGTGAAACACGCGACCCTTCATAACTTTTCTCATGTATTAAAAGACATTACTTTTGTCAATTGAATCTAACGTGTAAAACATCTCTTCACAGCTCCAAAAGAAATGTCCTATTATTACATGTGTGTAATCAAACCTTTATTCCTAACAGAAGAAGATTCACAACTACTTTGAAGTTAAAATCCATAAAATAATCATGTGTAACCGTCAAAGCATAGATAATTGATTTTCTGTGTTTATGTGGATTTTGGAAGTGTTTTATTTTGCCACATACAGGATTCATACACACATATGGGGTTGTCCAAACTTTGTTTGATAGAAACCACGTTGTTGTTATTTCAGCATTAAGAATAAACACATCCAGACACCAGAATAAAGTTACGGCCCTGATATTTGCATATCCAGAGCTCATTGGGACATGCAAATTACCTCCAATTGTAAAACACCTCAAATCCCAACAGCGTGACAGCTAGAGTGACAAGAACCCAGGAGCAGAGAGAGATAATCAGGCTTGGACCCGGATATGCAGTATATGTATTTTAATAAACAAAAGACACCTCACAAGAGGGAAAACTGCAAAAGGACAAAAAAATTAAGACTAAGAAAAAAATCTAAAGAATTGCAAAGTGTCAGCTAAAACAGGAAACTCGCGGTCCTAGCAGGGACGCACCGACACTGAGAACTGAAAGGCTGCAACTTAAATAGTCTTAATTACAAAGTGCAGACAGCTGTGCACTCCTCCACAGAGAGCACCGGGGAAGGAGTAACCATCCAGGAGGAGTGACACCTGACCTGCAAAACACAAAAGGGCAATGAAAACAGAAAAAAAAACTCTCAACTGTGTCACATGGATTGGGCAATTCTTGCCCTGCCTCTCAAATTCAAAACCCTAGTGCGCAGGCCAGAAGACAGCCAGAAGCCAGAAACAGAAACATCACACAAGAGGAAGAGGGAACAAACCAAACACTCTTTACCACTATGTTCGTCCAGTCTTAAGATAACGTTTTTTCGCATGCTTTCTTCCTTTATAAACATTTTTGTCTCCAGTTAATTTCATAGACTGATGCTTTGATGCTTTTATTTTGAAACTGATTTTCACCACAAACCATTCGATAAGTTTCATTGTCCGGCCAGCTTTGCAACTTATACGTTTTGGTCACAAAACAGAACAGAGAAATCGAACCACCAGAACCCGCAGGCTTCTGGTGAGAACCCGCCTTCACTTCTACACCTGGCTGAAGATCCCGCCTCCACAGCCTTCCTGAAGCATCCAGCCAGTAATGGGATTAACCACCCTCCTGGATGGATCGAACAGACCCAGATCTCCAGACCGCTTGGTGAGAAGTCGAACTTCGCTCACACAGTCAACTGCTGGTGGTTAGAATAAAGATTAACTATTTTTGCAAAAGTAACATCTTTGCCCCGTTTTGAATTCCTCCTTTTTTAGGATAGCTTATTCTCAGCTCAGTAACAAAACATTTTTATGCACAACACAAACTTAATGCATCCACACACTTAGCATTCCTCACCTCAATATCTTATGTCTTTTATTCTCATTTATCTATTTCTAGTTATTACTTGAAAGCTATATTCTATGTTCCACATATGTTGATTGCTTTCCATGCTTTTACGTCCAGTATTTCTGCTTGTTTAACCTCATGTTATACAATAAATATTCAAAAGGATGTCGTTGTTCGGAGATCATTATTTCTTTTTCGTGGTAAAGTCAATTCAAAGGGTACGAATGGATTATTACTTTATTGATTAGAAGTAGCGGCTGATTATTAATGAGTAATATTTTCCTTCATTACGAAGGTGGTGCCCCGAGGTTAATTTTATTAAATTTCAGTTTAATAAAATTAATGGTTTTCAACCAACTTTTTGACTGAATACTTCATATTCACCCCTTTCACGCTACACTTCCATCTTTGTCCCTTAACCATTTGAACCGCAGGTTTGCAGGGCTCATCCAGTTACTTTTGGGCAAAGGCGGGATACACTCAGGACAGATCGCCGGCTTTCGCTCCCACAACGGAGCTCACTTGCTGAAGACAATGCTTCCGATTCACACCTTCCAATTCGAGAGACCACTAAAGGAACCAAAAACAGGTTTTGTTCAAAAACTGCTGGACCTAGACTGCTCAAACCTGGAATAAATTAAGCCTTGGATAGTAAAGACAACATTAAAAACAGTGTCAGATTTGTAAACACTTTATATGATTTTTTTTAATTTTAAACAAAATTATTTTATGTAGTTGATGCATTTTAATTAAATTGATATTGCCCAACTAAAACCAGTTTCAATTTTTTTGTGGTTTCAAATGTTTTTGACAAAGTTTGTTGTAATCTCTATGTAAACATGTTACCAATGCAGGATGGTTGCTGTGGTTTGATCAGATGAAAGCATTTCAGTCAAAGGAATCACAGTCTTTGTTTTAGACAGATAGGAAAAGCAAAGTTAATAGTAAGGCACTTATTGGGTGGATGTGTGAGGTTTAGAAACCACGGTGTCAGTGGCATCCAAATACAGCAAACAATGCTTTGCCTTCTGTAGATTTTGAAGAATATTCAGTTGAGATTCTGAATAGGAGTGCACAACAAAAAAGACATGGCAATGAACTGAATTCTACTGTTTTATTTTGGAAGTCGGCCGATAACTCCCTTTTTGGAAAAGTCCCACCCCTATAACTTTCTCCGTCAATCATTCTTGGAGACTTACATTAATTATACGTCATCAGTCTGACTAATCAGAAGTGGATAACGTCCTCACTTCCTTACGCCGGGGCTACACACTGGACGCGAAAGCGCCGCGAAGCGGAGCGGAGTGCGCTTCCATTCGGCGCCCATGTTAACCTATGGCGTCGGTCACACCAGGAGTGGAGCGGCGCAGAGCGGCGTGAAGCGGCGCGGAAGGTCCGCGCAGTGCAGCGCAACGTTTCGGCGTCTGGCCTATTAGCGGCGCTCTCGCGTCCGGTGTGACCCCGGTGTTATTCTGACTTGGCTCCTAAAGTCTCTCGGTTAGAACAAAAGTACTAGTTAAAGCACGTGTTTTGCGATGTAGCTTCCCATGGGATCCATTTTCAGACAGTGGGGAAAATGAACAAAATAATGAAGCTCAGAGATGCGAGTATGTCTGGCCATGGGATTTTTGTACCTTGGCTCAAAAACAGGTGGAAAACTGTCCGAGACTCAGGATTTTTTTTTTATCAAGCAAGACGTTTAAGACATTTGCATAGATTAGCTTCTTTTGAAAATTTCCTTTAGCCCTTTCCCTGTGCCATGACAATTTTACCAGAAGATGGAGTAGACAGTAATGCAATTTTTTTGGATGATCCCTCTTTGATTTCCTCATATTCTCATACATCTCTGAGAACTTCTCTACCAGTGATTTTTTTCTGCCTTCAGTCGCTTCACATATCAGCAAATCTCTGCTCTCTGTTCCTTTATTTAAGACCCCCCTTTTGTGGACCCCTCACCTTTGAAAATGGTCAAATTCATCAGCAGAGACCAGCAAGGTCTTAAGGGCAAAGTGGATTGGGCTGAGCCGTCCTTTCCTGCTGCTTTTCTCTTTATCTCTAGCGGAAACCGGCAGCTATCTGTCCCCTCACAGTCACTGTCTGGCATTCCAGGAGACGACAACAGTGTGATGGAAAGGAAATCATGAATTTTCATCCTTCAGTAAGACTTTTTAAAGGTCAGAAGCTAAAGCTTCAATGACTTTATGGTTTTAAGTTTAAACCCTTCACACGTTTAATTTATCAGATAATCCAGGTCTGCTGCTCCATAATCCATCATGTTTTACAATTCTTGAAGTCAGATTTAAAAAATGCGACAGTCATTGTTAAAGATTTTTTTCTTTTTGTAACCGCCAAATAGATTTTCCCACAATAACTTACGACTTACCCTTGAAGTTACATAAATATGTATCTGTGGAACACATATATGTTTATATATGAACTTTGTGTACCAATTAGTCTCAATGCTATGAACGTTATATGAACTTTATTATCAATAAACTAAACTTGAATTAAAACCAGCATTATGGATGCTCAGAACAAAGAAAATCTCTCTCAAAGTTTGATTTTCCCAGTATTTGTGCCTTAAAATTGTGAACTGAGAGAATTTTGCCTTCTTTACTGAAAGCAGGTGTGCCTGTTCTGTGCTCTGACATGTCACTTTAGTCACACAGTGATGCTTTATTAAGGATTTGATTTGGAGACTGTCACAGTGAAACTTGACAGTATTAGCATCCTCCCTTTGAAATCCAATGCAGGATTTCTCAGCAAGGAATCTGTCATTTTCATATTATGTTGGACCCCATCTATCAGCAGGAAAGCATGAACACATGTGGGTGTTTTCCAAGAAAGCCGGTTGTTTGTCTTCAACGTTTGACTGTTTGTCACTTTCCTTCATTACTTTCTGCTAAAGCTGACAGGAGAACATGCTTGAGCAAATAAACACTTTCGTGCCAAATTTACGTTTTTACATGAGCTTATTTTTTACTATTCTGCAAGTTTTTTTTTTGTTGTTGTTATGCGATTCATTTTTTTGTAATAATTTTTCATGATCTGTAATAAATTATTATAATTAATTTATTTTTAATCTAACCTAATAGTTTCTGTGAAAAGCCTAATTTTGAAGTATTTTCATTTAAATTTGTGACATTGTGGCACACACACAAATACAAATAAAATGTGGCATTGTGAATTTTTTTTAATTATTATTAAAACAGACTTCCAACCTTTATTTTTACACCTCCAAGGGGTATTCTTCTCAATCTCAAGCAATTGAGAAAAAAAAAACAACAAAAAAAATCTGAACAAAGCAGTAACGTGTTTAAAATATGCCGTGTAAGATCAAATGTGTAAAAAAAATCTCGTACAGGTTTTTTTATGTAATTGACCAACAGCCTAACCAGCAGATAATTATCCTTTGAAATTGTGAGAGTAAATGGATGAAGCACAATCATGGACCTGACAGCAACTTTTTTTTAAGTCACGAAGTCCAACGCATGAAGCTTTTTCATATATGATGCAGATGGATTTGTTTTCTGTTTTGCCAGCCGTCTATCTGCTTAAACTTTTTGTAATATACCTGTGGGAGAGAAATAAAGCCATTGAATATCTGCCTCGGCAGCCTTTGACATTATCTTGTCCTTCCGAATTTCCTCAGCCCAGTGTGACAAAATGTTATGACATTTTTGCAGCCTGTGATCTTTTCATCTGGTGAACACTGACCATTCCTCTGACAGCCTTTGACTTAACTTGCTATCAACTCTCATTGCTCAAGCCAAAGTCTTTGCTGCTGTCTCTTCAGGCATGTGACAGTGACCTCAACACAGACCTCATCTTACAGCCTTCCCATGACATTTAAACCGGCCTCTGGGGAAGAGGCACATCAACAGAAGGGACCAGACAGGAAGAGCTGGAAGAAAAATTTACTTCCATTTGAAAATGGTTCAGAAGTACAAACAGCAGACACAATATTGATCAGCTACCAGTAGTTAATGTTGGATCTAACATTTTTTTTGGATGACTCATTCTCAAATGTTTAGATATTTTTTTAATATTTTCACTTTTAAAATTTGCTTAAAAAGATCCATTTGAGGATGTGTTCTTATACAGTAGATTTGTTTGTAGGGTTGATGAATGACTTGCTTTCTTTAGTCAGAGTTGTTTAAAATGAGCACACATATGTAAGGAAAGGTGGAAATTCTGTGAATGAGACACAGTGTAGAACATGGTGGGGCTACAGCAAGAATAGAAAAAAAACAACCCAAAGAACAAAAACAAGAACAAAACCAATCAACCCTTAATCCTACCAAATTTACCATAAGTCCTGTTGTCATCAATGAATGTAGATTCAGTGATCACAATTTTTGTTTGAAAAAAATAAAGCACACATCTTCAATGACTCTTGTTTAAATATATTTTTTAAAGATGTATTTTATGAACAGGTTATTATGCTAAATTGTGTGGAAACATCAAAAACTCAAATTAAAAACTTTGGGGTTTTTTGTCTTATTTTTTTTTCTTTTAATTTAAACTCTATTTGAAAAAAGAAAAAAAAATCAGGCAACACCTAAGAGAAGTGCAAAAGGTTGAAAATGTTTATCAACACATTCCTTAACCCCAAATTAGAGCTCTTTGACCCTTTAATACCAGAGATGTTGCCAGCAATATGAAATAAAGCTCTTCGCTCTTCAACTCTTTGATAGTTTATGTTATTTCCATAATTGCATTGGATTCTGAGAAAAGGAGCTGTGCAAACATGAGGTGTTGCATATCGACGCAAAGCCACGTCAAAGTCAGATAGTTTACCTTAATCGATGAAGCATTTCACAACTGTGTTGCATTTCACTTTTGCATAAAAGAAGGGTTTATTGTCCCAGAGGAAAAGTGAACAACCCTGACCCCGCTGACCTATTGTTAATCACCCTCCCCTGGTTACACAAAGCAATCCGCCTGCCTGGACTTTTATGACGCTGATACCACTGAGAGACTTTCGTGATATGAAGCAAGTAAGATCAAGGTGAAGCAAGGCCAAAATAATAAATAAAACAGAACTAACTCAATATCAAAAGTGATACTTGAACTTTCAAAACATAAAGGAGATAAAAGTCAGTTTAACCCTTCCTGAACCTAACAGAAGAAAACAACCAAAAAAGAAAATGGTTAGTCACTCCTACCACTTCAGAAGCTACATTTTGACAAATGTAACCACATTCAGTTACTGTAAGTGTGTGGAGGGGAAGGGGCTGGCAGAAAGAGAAGCTATAACACACTTATCCCCCTTTTATTCAACCCAAATTCTTCATTCTCCAATCCATAGCTACCAATTAATTTATTAAACCTGAGGTAACATTAAGATCATACTGTGGCAGTTTCACCTGTGTGAAACTCCATGCACACATCATACACTCAGGGACCGAGTTAATGCTAGTTGGGTGGGTGCACACACTCAGCTACTAAAACATCTGAGCCGGTTTCCCTGATAACGCATGACATACACACATTTGTCAACTTCTTTATTTGTGTTCCACATGTTTGGGTGTATTGTGTTTATTATATTAAGAGGTTTTACTTTGCTGATGTTGTTTGTTTACCTTTCAGTTTTACTTCATGGGTCAAATTTTGGTAGACTTTTGTAGTGCCTGACTAAAATTCACTTGTCAGGCCAAAATTGAACAACCTTGCCCAGAGGAGGGGCCATGTGTTATAAAAGCTCATGGACATACAGGAGGTCTGTGTGTACAGTTGGCTTTAAAGTAACTGCTGGTTGACTGTTGTAAAAATAAAATCTTGAGTCTTTTTCCATCAACACTAACCTCTGGAGTTTTTGTTTTTCCTTTGGACCTGTTGGTTGCACCCCGTCAAGAAGGGGGTTTTGTCGAAACTCTGAGTTTGTGAAATCTAAGTTCAGGAAAACTCTGAGTTTTCGGTTTCAGAAATAACAGAGATAATAAGAGAGATAATCAGAGATAACTAAAACCAGTGAAAGTGGGTTAAACCTAACCCATTTCACAAAGCGGGTTGAGCTGAACTCAGAGTTCATCGCTATAGCAACTGAGTCTGTGAACGCAGGAAACTTGGAGTTCCCTGCGGTCTCCGCCCCTTTTTAAAGTGAAGGATGTTCAAATAAGACTTCCTCATTAACATTTTGAGAACATTTGTATTAGAGACATCACGTTTCCGCCATGCAGAAACCATAATAGCATGTCCATTCATAGAAGATCCCGTAGACGAGGAGGCTGGATTAATCCGGAGGGAATGTCACTTATGTCGGGAGGGGATTTTGAGGACACAAGTCGATTGCCTGGCATTTCCCAATTCATTTTTATTTGAGTGATGCAATTTTCCAGGGACTCACTAATAATAATACAGAGTTTTCTTTTCCTCTTTTTAAACCCTTAACAACACAATTTTTTAAACCTTAAACACTGGAAATGCCTTTCAAAGCATCTACCGTGGTACAGGAGCCACATCAAATGTTAGTGCAGTGGTTAGCATGGCTGCCTTCTGATGCAGAGGATGGGGGTCCATTTACATGCTTTATTATGCTAAAAACAAAACTTTTCAGTGATTATTATTTAATTCTTGAGAATTAAAATGAAATAAATACTTATTCTAACATATTCCAGGCAGCTACAGTGCTTCTTTTTTGCGTGCAGTGATATTCGTGTGTGTTCGTATTTAGTACTTATCCTGAATTGAAATGATTTAAATGTAGACATTCGCATTAACTCTGGCATGTATTTTCTCACATGACATCTTTCTCTGTTTTACCGCTGCAGCTGTGTTGCTCTTTTTGAAGAAAATACAGTCAGCCTATGCTTGTAGAATCACATCAATTTCTGTCACCGTGAAGTATGACGCCCTCATGGTGTTTGTTCCCGTTGCCATGGTGAATCTTAATGTCTTTGTTCCTTCGATCAGGGCTTTTTATGGTCGCCATGCTCACTCCTTATTCTGAGTCCAACAACTCAAAGTTGATTGAATCAACTCTTTTCCGCTGTTCTGAAACCAATAAGTTTGCGAATTTTGTGTCAGTGAACTCTGAGTTCAGGTTTGAATTTGTTAAACCTGCTTCTTTAAACGGGCCCCTGACCCAACTATGACACGTACACAGGGAAGGGTACTCTAACTCTGCAACAACAAAAGACAATACATCTTCTTCTTTTCCTTTCAGCTTTTCCCTTCAGGGGTCGCCACAGCGAATCAGTTTCCTCCATCTAAGCCTGTCTTCAGCATCCTCCACTCTAACACCAGCCACCTTCATGTCTTCATTCACTGCATCCATAAACCTCCTCTTTGGTCTTCCTCTAGACCTCTTTCCTGGCAGCTCTAGACTCAGCATCCTTCTACCAATATATTCACTGTCTCTCCTCTGAACATGTCCAAACCATCTCAGTCTGGCCTCTCTGACTTTATCTCCAAAACCTCTAACATGTGCTGTCCCTCTGATGTATTCATTCCTGATCCTATCCATCCTGGTCACTCCCAAAGAGAACCTCAGCATCTTCATCTCTGCTACCTCCAGCTCTGCTTCCTGTCTTTTCTTCAGTCCCACTGTTTCTAGTCCAAACAACATGGCTGGTCTCACCACAGTCTTGTACACCTTTCCTTTCATTTGTGCTGAAACTCTTCTGTCACACATCACACCTGACACTTTTCTCCACCCATTCCAACCTGCTTGCACTCTCCTCTTCACTTCTTTTCCACACTCTCCATTACTCTGTACTGTTGACCCTAAATACTTAAACTCCTCCCCCTTCTTTATCTCTTCTCCCTGTAACCTCACTCTTCCACTCTGGTTCCTCTCATTCACACACATGTACTCTGTCTTACTGCGGCTAACCTTCATTCCTCTCCTTTCCAGGGCAAACCTCCACCTCTCTAACTCCACCTCCACCTGTTCCCTGCTCTCACTACAAATCACAATATCATCTGCAAACATCATAGTCCATGGTGATTCCTGTCTAACCTCATCCGTCAGTCTGTCCATCACCATTGCAAACAGGAAGGGGCTCAGAGCTGATCCCTGATGTAATCCCACCTCCACCTTGAACTCCTCTGTCACCCCTACAGCACACCTCACCACTGTCTTACAGCCCTCATACATGTCCTGCACTGCTCGGACATACTTCTCTGTCACTCCAGACTTCCTCATACAATACCATAGTTCCTCTCTGGGCACTCTGTCATAAGCTTTCTCCAGATCTACAAAGACACAGTGGAGCTCTCTCTGACCTTCTCTGTACTTCTCTATCAACATCCTCAAAGCAAATGTTGCATCTGTAGTGCTCTTTCTTGGCATGAAACCATACTGCTGCTCACAAATGTTCACTTCTGCTCTTAGTCTGGCTTCCACTACTCTTTCCCACACCTTCATTGTATGGCTCATCAGCTTTATTCCTCTGTAGTTACCACAACTCTGCACATCTCCCTTATTCTTAAAAATGGGCACCATCACACTTCTCCTCCATTCCTCAGGCATCTTCTCACCACCTAAGATCCTGTTGAACAACCCGGTCAAAAACTCCACTGCCATCTCTCCTAGACACTTCCATACCTCCACAGGTATATCATCAGGACCAAGAGCCTTTCCACTCTTCATCCTCTTCAAAGCCCCTCTCACTTCACCTTTACTAATCTTTCTTACTTCCTGCTCCACAACCGTCACCTCTTCTACTCTTTGTTCTCTCTCATTCTCTTCATTCATCAACTCTTCAAAGTATTCTTTCCATCTTTCCATTACACCACTGACACCTGTCACCACATTACCATTCCTATCCTTGATCACCCTAACCTGCTGCATGTCCTTCCCATCTCGATCTCTCTGCCTTGCTAGTCTGTACAGGTCAGTCTCTCCCTCCTTACTACCCAACCTAGCGTACAAGTCATCATAAGCTCTTTGTTTGGCCTTTGACACCTCTACTTTCACCTTACGCTGCATCTCCCTGTACTCCTGTCTACTCTCCTCAGTCCTCTCAGTGTCCCACTTCTTCTTAGCTAGTCTCTTACTCCGTATACACTCCTGCACCTCCTCATTCCACCACCAAGTCTCCTTATCAACTCTCTTTCCTGATGACACACCAAGTACACTCCTACCTGTCTCCCTGATCACATTAGCTGTAGTTATCCAGTCATCTGGGAGTACCTCCTGACCACCCAGAGCCTGTTTCAACTGTTTCTTAAAAGTCATGCAACAATCTTCTTTTTTCAGCTTCCACCAGTTTGTCCTCTTCTCTGCCTTTGCCCTCTCTTTCTTCATCTTCTTCACCACCAGAGTCATTCTACACACCACCATCCTGTGCTGTCTGGAAACACTCTCACCAACCACTACTTTACAGTCACTGATCTCCTTCAGATTACACCGTCTACACAAGATGTAGTCTATCTGTGTGCTTCTACCTCCACTCTTATAGGTCACTCTATGTTCCTGTCTCTTCTCAAAGAATGTATTCACTATCGCCATTTCCATCTTTTTTGCAAAATCAACCACCATCTGTCCTTCTACATTCCTCTCCTGGATACCAAACCTGCCCATCACCTCCTCATCACCTCGGTTTCCTGCACCAACATGACCATTGAAATCTGCACCAATGACAACTCTCTCATTTCCAGGGATGCTCATCATCACTTCATCAAGATCCAACCAGAACTTCTCCTTCTCTTCCAGCTCACATCCTACCTGTGGGGCATACCCACTAACAACATTGAACATGACACCCTCCATTTCTATCTTCAGACTCATCACTCTATCTGACACTCTTTTTACCTCCACAACACTCCTAACAAACTCCTCCTTTAGGATAACTCCTACTCCATTTCTCTTCCCATCTCCACCATGATAGAACAACTTGAACCCTGCTCCTAAACTTCTAGCCTTGCTACCTTTCCACCTGGTCTCCTGGACACACAGTATGTCTACCTTTCTCCTCTGCATCATGTCCACTAACTCTCTACCCTTTCCTGTCATAGTTCCAACATTCAAAGTCCCAACTCTCAGTCCAACACTAGTGACTTTCCTCTTCTCTCTCTCCCTACGAACCCGCCTTCCTCCTCTCCTTCTTCCACCAACAGTAGTCCAATTTCCACCGGCACCCTGTCGGTGAACAGCACCGATGGCGGTCGTTGTTAACCCGGGCCTCGACCGATCCGGTATGGATTTCGTAGGTCTGATTCGCATATTTGACTTGGCAAGATTTTACGTCGGATGCCCTGACACAACCCTCTGTATTTATCCGGGCTTGGGACCGGCACAATGAGACCCTGGCTTGGGCCCCCTCAACAAAAGACAAGACATAATGCCCAAAATAAAGAAACAAATATCAAACAGTTCTCCAACAATGGCCATTACACCTGTGAATCACCTGCTTCAATCTACTCTTTTTAAAAATCTTCTCTTCTCAAAATTCCAGCCAACAAATTATAAAAACAAGTATGTCATGAATACATATAATTTTACAGTAAATGTAACAATCAATTTTAATTTTTTGCAATTCTTGGAATAAAATAGCCACAAATATTTGGAAATTTGTGGTGAAAATCTGAAAGTTCTGATTGTTTCTTTCATATTGTCATTTAAACAATTTTTAAATGTTATACTTTTTCTTAGATACAGGGATCTATGTTTTAGGAACATTTTACCTCATGAATTTCTATGAAAGGCATTGAAGGAATCAAGTGACTTTTCATAAAGTTTCCCTACATCAGAACTAAACTAAAAGTTTCCTTCAATCAGAAGCTCGTCTCATTGCTTTTTCAAAATGTTTGGAATGGGTTTTTAAGAAGATTAGGTCAATGATTTGAGGATCAACTCTTTCAAAAGATGATGAATCTGTCCAGAACCTTTCCTACTTCAGTCTTAATTCCCTCTGAACTACCTATTTTCTGTGTGAGCCAACTTTTCCGTCTTCATTGCGACATCCGTCTTTAAAGTTCTTAAATGTCTTCTATCAGGGTGTATCCCTATGGGAGAGCACACTGCAGGCTGGATGACCCACATATTCTGTTTTATCATCTTTATTCACTTTGGTATTATGATCTTTCTTTTTTCATTTACCGAGGTCTGTCTTCATCTTTACAGACTCGTCTCTTAAAGCCTATCAGTCATTCTTCTCTGTGCCGTTCAGTTGCTTTGTTTTAATGGGTTTTTTTTTCTAGGCTTTCCAGCTTGGCTCACTTTTCTGTGCGAAGAAGACCAAAGTTAAGGTGGGATTTAACAGAAAAAAGGAAGAAAGCAAGAATTTCTGCTTTAAAATCAATCTTTTTGAAATAGCATTCCAATTTTAAAGAGAGATTCCAGCCGACAGCCAGCACTGCAAAAGTGAAATGTTTGGCAAAGCTACAATATTTAGGAGAACAAAACATCGAGAGCTTTATCTCATCAAAACACAAACGTTTGAACAACAGTTTGCATAAAAACAAGAAAAATGCACATACATATAAAGCTGTTTCTTGTCATTGTATTATAAGTAAAGATCAAGGACATGTTTGTTCAGTGAGTGGATATCTTCACTCAAATATACGTTTCTGATCTCGGTCAGTAAAAGCACAAAGCTATAAGCATTAAAAATGACTGATCTTCTTGTTTAAGCCCTACAGGTTTCATTATTGGGCTGCATGGTATAGTGGTCAGTATCCTCACCTTACAATGAGAAGGGCCTGTTGAAGCCCAGCTGGGATCACTCTGCATAGAGTCTGGATGTTTCCGTGTGCATATATAGGTTTCTCTCCAGGCTCTCCAGCTTTCTCTCATAATCTAAAAACAGATTTTATGTCCTAGTTGTTGATTCTAAATTGACCTTATGAATGCCCATTGACTGTACATGAGAACTGGACCAAGTGAGTGTGATGTCACCCATAGAAAATAGCTTACTTTCAGCTCCAACCAGATGAAGTCAATTCAGTAGCCTTTTTTTTTTTTTGCTATATGGACGCCGCCATGTTGGAGCTTGATGACATCAGTAAACAATGATTGGTCAGAGTTGGTCTGAGTCAATGTTTCTGGCAGTCACTATCACCCATCAAGATTGAGCTTGTTAGAAGTCCACAACCCTAAAACACTTGGAAGCAGGCCCAGAAGAATCTGTCAATCAAGTGTTTCAAACATTCAACATGAGACAACATGTTTTTAAATGAGGCATCTCATTGGACAGTTCATAATTTGAATAACTTCTGACAAAGAAAAAAAAATATGAAAAAAATGGATTAGTCAAAAACATGTTTAAAAAAAGGTTCCAGTGCAACAATGGTTATTCTGACAAATAGAATGACTGAATAGTAGCTGTTAACTGGTACTTCCTGTTTGGAACGGCAGGGGAGGGGGTCATTCAGTCCACTTCTCATATGCAAATAATGGTTACAAATGTGAGTTTATGGTTAGGTTACCCTGCAACAAATTGGCATCCAGTCTCGGGTGTACCTGACCTTCCTACAATTGTTGCCAGGATAGGCTCCAGTAGTCCTGTTACTCCAAACAGGAGTCACTAGGTTTTTAAGATGTATCAATGAATGAATGGAGTTTTTATTATTATTATTATTATATTTTTATATGTCACCAGTTTAGCTTTTTGGAACTGTATTTTTGTTTTGAAAAATTAAAAAAAGTAATGAGGGATCACGGCCTAAGTTAGTGTTAGTAATGCTTATAGTTGTTCTTACTGTTCAGATTTTTCAGCCAATTTTGCTCTATTACATTTTTTACCACTTAGTGTTCAGCATTATTTTCCAAGTATTTCTTTTTATTTTTTATAGCTAATCATTGGTTATAGCTTAATATATTTAATTTGTCATTCATAGCTTTATCTGTATAGCTTTACTCATTAATTTTGTTTTTAAATTATACTTTAATCAGCAAATACAAATAAGCTCTCAGTTGTCTTTTACCAAATGTATTCATAGTTTTACACATTTTAAATATTTCTTAGCATTATTTGCTTATACTTACGCCTCGGGCGTCTCCCACGTTCCTCTGGTTCCTGAACGCCTCGCCCGTTCCTCTGCGTTGTGTTCAAATAAGGAGGATGACGAGTCTTCGGTTTCTCTCTGTTTTATTCTGACATGAATGGACAATAACAAATCCGTGACTGCAGGTCTCCAGAACATTAATATCTTCTTTAACAGGAGATGGCGCGAACTGCGCGCACACGACATCATTGCACATACCTGACATGAGTGGACAATAGCAAATCCGTGACTGCAGGTCTCCAGAACATTAATATCTACAGTCACAAAAATGCCCAAATTCAACATCCAAAAACACAAATAAAACAACATACACATGGAGAAAAGAATCATCCGTACCTTCTTTAACAGGAGATGGCGCGAACTGAAGACAAAACGTGAATCACGTCTTAAGTCTCGCGTGATCTCCAGAAGGGGGCAGTAAACCCCGTACAAACAAAAGCAATAAAAGGTAAACAAAAATACCTTTCCATAAATGGAAATAAGGATTTTGGTGGAATTTCATTACCAACAAAAAACATACATTTACTTCTGGGTTACACCTCTTTGCCACATAAATTATTTAGGCACTTTGCCTATTAGTCAACAATGTTCAACATTTTCCCGAGCATCTGTTCCCATGCCAATTCAGGATATAAGGAAAATACACAGCAGTTTTACCAAACGTGTACCAAAATGCATTTAATGCAAAAAAAAAAAAAAATCAGTTGGATATATTCAGTGTTTTGAACCTTGCCTGTTAAAGAAGCAATTTTACACAAATATACCAATTGTAAGAGCTAAAAAATAAGGGTTCTGAATGTCATTCGCAATAACACCAGAAAGAAGCTGATGTTTTCAATTGACTTAACCTTACAACTTGTGTTCTTCAAATTACAAGAATCCCACCAAAGAGAAATACCACTTTGAATCCTTTTGACATGGGGAATTACACTGCAAATAATAATGGCCTACTGCGGTCTTGTTAAAAGCGCTCCCATCTAATCATTTTAAATTTCAGTCACATAACTACAAAGGTCATGTCTGGTTGTCTTTGTCTGAAGCTTATTTGAGTCTGCAATCTGTCTCCGTGTGTACAGTAGGTCTGAACACTGGTCCCTCTTTATGTGACAGACAGCGGCATCTGCCACTTCAGAGCACTCAATGTGAATCACAATGAATTATGGCAGCAATACTCTAGTGTTTGTCCTCCATGTCTTTTCCTCTTTGCTCTTTTCACCCCCTTTGCTTACACTATATATTATTTTTCCCCCAAAACAACAACAACAAAAAAAAAAACAACCCAGCATGCCTTGGATAAATTCTATCTGAAGTGGCTCTGACTCCACATT
>NC_050517.1:10181345-10198705 GCF_002922805.2 Oryzias melastigma
AAGCCCAGTGTTATATTCTGTGCATATATTGAAAACTATTAGACAAAAAAAAGATCAATATAGATGTAAATCACATCACGAAGAGCAACTTGTTACAAAACAACTGCTGGTCATTTATTTATTGCAGAGTGTGTCTACTGTGAGAGACATGGGCGGGAGGATTTTCATGTACGACAGCAAGTTCAAGATTTTTCCTGCATGATATCTTCGAGCTTTTCAATATTCTGCTTCCCTCCTACTCACAGCAACAGACATGAAAAGATTGCTGCTGAGACTAGGCTTCCTACCAGGGAAACACCCTGAACATGCTGCAAGTTCATCTGGGCTAACTTGGAGACAAACACGGCAAACAAACTCCCACACACAGCACACGTGTTGGAACTGTGCACGGGTACTGGAGTCTTCTTATTAAATTCCTCTTATTTTATTGGTTTTTAAGTGGATAAAGTGGTGGGAAGTATAAGAATACAAAAGTCTCTTCATGCAAACTCTTCATTCAGCCTGCTTTTGTCTGAGTTGTTTTATTCTTCTGCAGAAGGATAATCAGAGATCCACAAGGTGGAGCATCAGAGACACACTGTCAGGGTGGGAGTCATCTGATTGAGTCCGGAGTACGAGATTCTTCGGGGCTTGTCCTACACTGGTTGTTTGGTCTGCGGTCTCGTTCCCAGCTCAAGCGAGTTCTCAAACCCCTGCAGCACTCGAAGAGGTCATTGTATTTAGTCTAATTGCGTGTTTCGCAAAAGCAAGGCACATTATAACATGGTGTGATGGAAAATTCCATCACACAATTAATGGTGATTAATTTTTTCCCGGGATGCAATCAATTACTTCTTTTTTTTATCGATTCTCGGCCCTAAAATAAATTCTTCAAAAATTATACAATGTAATTTCCTTAATTCCTGTTTTACATTCTGTCTTTCACAGTTGAAATATAACTAAGATGAGCAGATCTCATGTTTTTAACCCATTAACACAGGAGTTTTAGCACTGTTGTTGATGGTATTTAAACTAATGTAACTTTTCAACTGTTGATGCAGTTAATGTAATTCCAGTGGATTCTGAAGCTGAGAAATTAGTAGTAAAGTGTTTACGCAATTAACATAATGCTAACTGCTTCTGACGCTGCATTTACTTGTACTGTAGTATTGGTGGTGATACTTTGGCAGATAGTGTCAGTGTTTTGTATCGTTGGTATCACATACAGCAGTAGAAGAACCATAAATGTACCTGCAGATTCACATGACAGTGTGTTGCATGTTTCTGTCAACAGCAGCTGGTTCATTGCCACAATCCCCATAAAAACCTTGTTGTCTGTCTCTGTTTTCTGTGTTCCCTTAATGGTGTTTGACAATCAAAAAAACAGCAAAAGGAACACTGACTTTCACATTTACTACACCTACCAGAAACCCTGGATCTAAAGGGGTGGGGGGGTGCAGTGTTAAACTGCTTATAACAGAATAGATTGACCACAAAGAGAAATTAATTTCATGAAACTTCTTTTTTGTGAAATAATGAAAGCATCAATGTGGATTAGTATACTAAAAATAACCTTTAGGACATATAAAGTCAATGAAAATCTGCTGAATTATTAGTAAAATTAACATTTGGCTACACGGAGGCATGATTTCACAAAAACACCTTTTCAGTAGGCCCTCTCAAGTTTATTTTCCACATCCTCTACATACAAAACAACCCAGTCAAATCAAATTACAGAGGATGCATCGGGTTGTTTTTTCTGTATCTTTTCAGAATGAAATGTACTTTCTTACAGCAGCCTCGAGATTAAAGTCTTGCACCTCATGTTCACTGTTGTGCAGGGAAGTCATGCAGAACTTGCTCAGTGGGGGCCATTTCAGTTGAATTTCATGGGGAAGCTTGTGGGGTGTAATGCATGCGAGTCACATGGGCAGCCTTTCAGGTTGTCTGCCTCCATAGCTCGTTGTAATTGATGGTAACACAATTATCTAAACAGGTAAAGCAAAAAAAAAAAACGAATCTTCTGTCACTAAATTAACTTAATGGGACTAATTTATAACACTTGAAAAGGCTGTTAGTTAACTTCTGGCATTGCAGGAAATGTTACATTTAAATTAAGTTTCCACCACATTCAAACCTTCTAGCTGTATTTTTGAGAAATGCACAGAAACATCGTATTTGTGACCAGTTTAGAAACCGCAAGAGATTTCAATCAATACACTGTGTGGTGAAGATACAGACTGCAAGCCAGCACAGGAAAAGGACAGCACAGATTGCTACCTGCATGCGCAGATGGTGTCGTCTCAGTGCTTCGACTCCTTTCTTGCTCAGTGTGATACATGTTCTTGACAGGCGCCGGTGGTAGAGACGCCGAACACGAGGAGCAAAAAGAGCTAAATCAGATTAGCTGCAAAGAGACTGAAATGACACTTTCGAAGCTGTGGAGGTGCCTGCTATTCTGCCATATTGTAGCATTTTAGTCTGTGACTTTTTCATAAAATACAAAAAAGAAAAGAAATTGTCACATTTTATTGCAATTCTAATTATGGTAAAGAAGAAACAGCAGGATATGCAAATGCAAGTTTTATATTTGGAATGACCTTTTTTCAACCCAAACAAGAATAATATTCCCCTTGCTGGGCTAATCGCAAGCAGAGATGAGCAATGCTGTTGGGAGGATGAAAATAATGTTATCTAGACTGACAACGCAAGATTAAATCAGTACTGCTACCATATGAAAAGGCCAGTGTGTAGCCTGTCACGTTCTCAGGCAAGTTAGGATCATTACTGCAGCAATCTATTTTAGCTTTTTGGGGTCGAGTTCAGTCAGCGGCTGGTGAGTTAGTCATCTGGCAAAAATAAAACAGCAATTAGAAAGAGCAGATTGTAGCAAGTTTTGGAGACTGTGCGAAAGCAAATGCTGGGGAATGAGTTATAGTTGTGAGACAATGTCTCATAGTTTGTTCACACATGGCATACAGCAGTATCTCTGACAAACTTAAGAGGATCTTGTCCAAACACCAAAGACAAGCCTGTTGCAAACCCACCAACACACTGAGGCAGAAACTCATTCACCCTAAAAAAAACTCATGCCCAACAAGAAAAGAGAAGTTTTACAATGTAGAAAAACAGTCATTACACAAGATGATGTGTCAACACAAGAAAAACATCTCTGGACCAGTTTTGACATTAAAGACAGATGGTTTGAAAGAGGGGTAAGAAAATTAAAACAAGGACATGTTAATAACCCTTCCCTCAACAGAGGAGGAGACCTCAGACACAACTTTTACCATACTGAGATTCCATACTGTCCCATAAAGAGTTGTAACGATTTATTGTAACAATTCCATTCTATTTGATGTTTGTGGTTGATGATCCAACTTTGATTTTGGTTCATGTTGAATGACCTGATTCAATTTTTAGCTGACCTAAAATCAAATCCATGTTCTCTTTATCCAAAATTACAACCAGAGTGTCTCAGAGATAAATACCAGGTACTGACCAGTGCAAGTGAAGTATTCCAGATTCCTTGAATTTCTTGCATAATAATCCAGTGTAATTTAAATATGTGTACAAACAAACAAGTAAACAAGAATTTATGTCAAATCCATTTACATTTTAGTTTAATAAAGTTCATCCCACTGTTGTTTTCACACATCAAAATAATATAAAGGAAATGTGTTAGAACATTCTACCACACTATATGGTCACGTCTTTGCTAAATTCAGTGTTTCCACACATTGGACTGTAATGATGCTCTGATCATTTAATGCTATTGGTTTTGGTTGTTTTTACGTTATAGTAAATAAACTTACCATACCTCAATCCAAATGGTGCTTTCAATATCAATTTGATTATCAATTTATCTCATTTTGAAAAGATTTTTTAATGCTATATGTAATTTCAATTCTATTCTGCCTCAGACAGATGAATCTAGTTGGATTGTAAGAGAAGAAATCAATTGTCTCAAAAAATCAGAACATCCCTAGTCCCTAAGAAAACCAAAACTAGATCATGATCACACCCAACGACCCTTTAATGAAACCAAGAGGGATTACACCAGGAGAGGCTTTTCACTTGGTTTTCTCTTCTTCGTTCCTCTGAATGAGACATTCAGTTACAGGAATGTGGGTGACCCACCTGTAGGATGTATGTGGGGCTTGAATCATTGACTGCATGTAGAGATAGACAGAGCTAGGTGTGTCGTCACCCAAAGTAAATGCCTCATTTTCGGCTCCAGCGAAATTAAGCCAATTCAGTCACCATTTTTCCAGGAAATTGGCACAGAGATTTGCATTCAGTTGACATTGATTGGTCTGAGTCAAGGTTTCTATGGTAACTACTGTCGCCAATCATGCGTAAGCTTGTTCAAAGTCCACCCCCTTCCACTGAAAGTGGCTTGGGAGACTGTCAATCAAGTGTGCACCACATGCTTTTACTGAGGCATCTGATTGGTCAGTTTTGGCTTGAAACATATTATGAAAAAAATGTAAGATATGCAAGAAGATGATAGAAGTCTAGCAGGTACTTCCTGTTTGGAACACAAGGGTGGAGGGGTCACTCAGTCCATTTCTTATATGCAGTCAAAAGCTTGGATGAGTGGGGAAATGTTTCAAATTAATAAGACTTGAAGTCCAGATACCAAGAATAAACTTCAAAAAGTCACCTGGATAAATGAGAACCTTCATCGACATTTATTTTATTCAGTTTTCTGATATAATCATGTTAGGCTATACAAAACTGAACACAGTTGACTTCCTAAACGATTAAAATGACATGGATCATTTCAGAGAAAAAAAGAATCAAAGATTGTTACTTCCCCATCCAGATGGACCTTTTAATTGGTCATAGCTGCAGCTAGCAGTAATGGAACTTGGAGTTGAACATATTTTTCTCACAGTAAAGTTAGTCTTTCATAAAAATAAATCAAGCAAGGATTCTTTTGCAGTGAGACGGTTATGCCCTCCCAAGCTCCCAAGATCTACATGTGCAGACGACCTGGCCATTTTGATTTCATCAAAGTGTGACCTCGTCTCTCGTGGGAGTTGTTGACAGCTGAGTGTGAAACTGCTGGGATCAAATTGATCCCTTTCAAGTTTGAGGAAAAATGAGGATTTCTGTTCCATTTTAGAAGTGGCGCATTAGAGGTAGTTTGTCAAATGCAAGGTGGATTGGGCGACAGATTGGTGCCACATCTGTAAACTCTGTACTGGTACTCTAAATGGTGAAGAGAGCACCCATAAATTAGTTATTCACATGCCAAATCTCATCAATGGCCATGGGTCATGCCATGCAGTCACACAGCAGATTCTGTTTGAGCTGTCCCTATGCAAGGTGCTACGTAAATAAAGCTGCCTTGCTTTGCCTTACCGGCGATAATGAGCTTCCTTGCCAGGGGGGTTGAAGTCTCTCCCCCAGAGACTGCACTTCTCTTCAGGTTAAAGAGCGCAGTTAGCTGGCACCTCCACAATGACAGCGGGTGATTGAAAAGGGAAGTGATTTGTAATTTTGGTGAGAATGCCATCGGAAGCCTCCCTGGTGAGGAAAATACATCTCCAAGTGCGAGGATGACCCCATGGCAAACCCTGGACAGACAAAAGGGATGTTTTATCTCCCGACTTGGGGAAGTGTCTTGTTGCTGAAACGATAACCCAAACCTAGACAAGCGTAAGACAATGGATTAATGAATGGGAGCATCTCTGGATAACCACACACTGGAGTGACAATAGCCTAAGGAAAAAAGGCTTCAAGAAATGTGTGAGTTCTCAGCAACTTCAGATTTTCACATATACGTAATGAAAAAAGTTAGTTGACAATTTTTGCATTATAAAACAGACAATAGTAGATGGATATCTACACTAGTATTACATTAAATAAAATGACTTCTTGACGCTTGGTTTCTGTATTTATAGAGGGCTACCAAACTTCTTGCCCAAGAAGTGGTAGAAAAAAGTAAAACATGTAATCCTGACCTTATATGTCAAAAAACCCACGCCGGCAAACCCAGTCTCCCAGTCCTGAGGGGTTCCTCACTATATGCTCTGGCTGTGGTGAAACTGAATGGATTTCTTTTGACTTTCTTTGAATTAAATGACACCAAGCATCGCCTGAGTTGTGGTGAGTTGGTTCCATTACATTTGAGGATTGTATGATTGTGTTTGGGCATGATTCTTTCATTTTTTGTTTTCATGCTTTGTGTTTTCCCCCATGTTACACACTCACCTGGTTACATTTGGTAATTTTCCACAGCTGTCTTTGTTTAAGGTAATCATTTTCAGGTGTCTGTTTTTTAGTTCAGTCTTGCCAGGTTATCTGCCACTTTCTCGCCCTTTTCCCCCCTCTTTGTTTCAAGGTTTTGTCACGCTTTGAGGGTATTTATTAAAGATTTAAGCTCCCACCATCAAGCCTAGTCTCTGGCATTTTGGGCTTGACCTACATGACAGTTCATGACAGTTTTCTGCAGCAGAAATGAAAAATGTTTGGAAAATCTTGTAAAATTGATTTTTAGACTATCTTCATGACAAGCCACAACTTTTTACTTTTCAGAAAACTATGGCATAAATAATATGAGGGGCTGCACGGTGGCGCAGTGGTTGGCGAGGAGGCCCCGGTTCGAATCCCGGCTGGGACCTTTCTGTGTGGAGTTTGCATGTTCTCCCCGTGCATGCGTGGGTTTTCACCGGGGACTCCGGCTTCCTCCCACCGTCCAAAAACATGCTTCATAGGTTGATTGATGACTCTAAATTGCCCCTAGGTGTGAATGTGAGAGTGGATGTGTGTGTGATTGAGGCCCTGAGACAGACTGGCGACCTGTCCAGGGTGTACCCCGCCTTCGCCCATCAGTAGCCGGGTTAGGCTCCGGCACCCCCGCGACCCCGAAAGGGACGAAGCGGTTAAGAAGATGGATGGATAAATAATATGACATGAAGAATGTTTTTCTTAGATAAATAAAGATGAAATAAATATATGATATAGCATAATACAACATAATGTGTAATAATTGCAATTTAAAACAAAATGAAAACAAGTACAAATATAATTTTACATAAAAAAACTTTTTTCTGCATACTTTTTTTAAACCATTGATGTAAAATGAAGTAAATTAGATATTAATGTTGACCTTTTGATTTTAAACTAGATTCATCAAAGAGAAACAGTTTCTATTTTTTCTCGAGGCAGATCATTTCATCAGGTAACCACCTGGTGAGTTCGTCCCTTCTCACTTCAGTGAAAACACACAGGCTGAGCAGTAGGATTTAAAACTTTTTCTCATTAATGAGTCTGGACTTAATAATTGTGACAAACTTGCACATGAGACATTTTTAAGCCAACAGACTGCTTCTAACCTTTTACCATTGACATTTTTGTGTTGATGACGTGTTGATATTCTTTTGACTTGCGCTGTGTTACGGCTCTACACCGTGTGGGTGTGTTTTCTGGTGCTGGCCCTTTGTCTCCTCCTCCAACACTGGTGTTGGTGTTTTGGAAGTCAGATGAGAGAAATAAAAGATCTGCCTCTAGAGCTTGTGGAAGCACTCTTCCTTAAGGCTACCTGTCTGTTCCAGATCTGTTGCTGCAGCTCTTTCACCCACTCCCCTGCAGGCACTATTCCGTTATGCTGAGCTTTTCAAAAACACCCATGAGTACACATTTTTATTGAGTAAAATCTACTTAATTTTACTTACAGTTACAGTTTGGATTACTGGTGATGGTTGTCTGTTGAGCATCAGAAAGTGCTGCTCAGAAAGACCTCAGAAAGACCACAGCTACTCAGGCTCACCAGGGATTCTAGTTCGGCCGAGGAGGACGGCGATGGAGCGACCTTTACCTTTTTTATTTTCAAGCCTACAAGCAAAAGCAGATTCCGATTTTTCTCACTCTGGAGGAAGTGAATGGGCCATGTCAGGAGCCTGGAACTGGTCGGGATGAAAAAAAACATCCAGCAGCTACATGGTCCTACCGCAGAACTGCTTCTTCTTTTTTTTTTTTTTGTTGTTGTCACTCACCTCGGTGTGAGTGACAATTTAGACTCAAATTGTATCAGTAGGTAGAAATGTGGAAATTAAGATATTTTTTAGGTTAATAAAATTTCAAACATTGACAGTGTTATCATAGATGATGCTTCTCCACCGTGTCATTGTTTAAAGAAATCGTTTCCTCCTTTATATATTTAAAATTTTGAATGATTTTTTTCCTTAATATGATAAAAAAAAAAACAATCTCATCATACCTTTTCTTTGTGACAGACAGCCATCATGTCAGGTGATTGTTTAAACAGGGTTCTACTTTCTTAAATTAAGGACAAAATGTACACAATTTTGATTTTTTTTAAACCCTTGAATCTGTTTCAAAAATAAATGTATATTGTGTAAATCTGACTTTGACTCTGATTTTCTTATGTTTTACTTGCAAATTAAAACATCCATATGATTGAACAGAAGAGACACTCAAAATGTTAGACTTTGTTTTTTATCGAATCACACACTTCAGCATTAGTCATTGTTAAATTAAACATTTTTATGCCTTAAAACTGTAAATTTTGGATTTTATGCACGCGCTCACCACCACGACAAGACTCAAGGTTAAGAGAGGAACATATAAGAAAAAAAACTAAAAATTTTATCACAAGTCAAGAAGAAAAAAGAAAAAAAAAGGCATAACTTTGCTAAAAATTAAATGCTTAAATTAAATCAAAAGTTCCCGTTGTAGTAGACTCTGAAAGCTTTCTGTTTGTCTTTATAGTTTAATTTTAAAAATCTGGATCAATCATTTGACGTTTGTTATTTTGCTTGAAAATATGTAGGTGTTACAGTAGAATTTCTGAATCCTGTACCTTTTTATTATGTCTTTGATTTAAAAAAAATAGAAAATGAAAATACTGAGAAAAAAGAAATGTTTTGAACATTAAAAATCATAACAGGTAATGAAAGAGATTGACGTGAAGACATTTGAAAAATAACTAAATCGAAATTAACAGAAATGACTTTAATATATATTTATGATTTATTTTTCAATGGAAAATTCTATCGTTAATTCTTTTCTCCTATAGTTGTAGATTTGGTTACATGACAAGTAAATTCAGTCAGAAACGAAACATTTTAGTATTTTGTTTGTGGAATATTAGAAATATTCTTAGATTGGTATTCTGGAATGACCTCACTGAGTTAAAAACACACTCTAAAATAATCTTATACAGTGGTCTTGTTAATTCATTATCTTAACACTTTATGTGTTAATTCACAACAATAACTGCAGGATGACTTTTAGTGACAAAAGTACAATTTTTTATTTAACTAGGGAAAAGGCTCTTAATCTCGAGATTTTGATAATCTTCTACCAACTCATTTCAGGTAAATAAAAGGGGATTGTACTGATTTTTTTGTGTTCAATCTAGCCTGTTTGTTGAAGCCATGTAAACTTTTCACAAGCCTTAAAGCTACACTGCTCTACTTTTATTAGAACAAAGTTCTTTTCAACAAGTGTTGGGTAAATGGAGCTGGAAGTGGTTTTGGTCAGACAATGACAGTCTTTTTAAAGGATGGGTGAGAAGACTTATGGAGTAAAAGCCCACGCATGTGTTGAATGCTGTTCCCAGAGTGCGAAAAGGTTCATGAAAAAAGGAAATAAGACAGTGATGCTTTAAACGCTGCATCTCTTTTCATGATCAGACATATTTGCAGCACATCAAACACTTCTTTAGGACTGGAGATTTATAAGGCAGAACCCATTTATAAAGCATGAAATATATTGATTTTAGATGTTTACTTTTACATTCTGAAATCCAGCTTTACACTTTTGAGCATGAGCAGAATTAATTTAAAAAGACATTAAGATGAAACCAAAAGAAATAGAAATGAGATTTGACTCTTTAGATCAGTGACTACAACAAAGTTCAAACTGTGCTTAAACCTTAGGGATATTTCCGTAAGGAGAGATCTTGATTGATCTCAAAATATTTATTAGTGAAAAAGGAATTTGTGTCTGAAAAGTCTTTGGCAGTTAGGCTCTGAGCCAGATACATCTTACATGCTTGGGATGACCTCAAATCATGTTAGGAAACCCCAGAACCTAGACACTGGTGGTGGTTGAGGTCAGTCTGTGCCGAAGCGAAGGACAAGGAACAGAATGGGGTAGAGGTGGGCCGCCATGTGGATAGACAAACGTCAATGAATCTAAGAATGTTAGCTCTATAGCTATTGGCTCATGATAAAGACTAATTGATGAATGATTTGGGGAGTGAAGAACCAGTAACCCATCATACCTAAAGATGAGGTAGATCTTCTTTGCTGAAAGACTGCCAAAACTTTACAACCACAGTTTACATTTATGTTGGGTGTAAATGTAGACTTTTTAACATGGACGTCACTTGAAAAAGGCTTCATTTTGCCACCAGTCTCCAGTGGCCACTTAGAGAACTGCACATTTTGGTACTTAGCTTTGGATCTGTGAACAGAAGAGGTGGGGTTTTTTATACCTTTATACCTGACTTGAGTTTTTTTGTCTGCATTTCAGACTAAGAAATCTAAGAATTTGAAATTTGAAATTACATTTCAGACTAAGAAATCTAAGAACTGCTGACAATTTATTACACGTGTACTGATGGAAGTCATGTCCAGTATCTTGAATGGGCGATGTTACCACGTTTTTTTTTATTCATGAACACTAATATATGACTTGTGGTTTACCATGATGTTGTCATGTTACGCTTGTTTGAAGGATTTTTCTTTGTCCTTATTTTGTCTTTTGTTACTGTGCAGACTGGCTGTGACTCCACCCATCTATTTGGAGCAGTCGTAGCCGCCTGCACTTATGCCGGGTTCTCATCAGACGTGGAAGCACGGTGAAGCGGATCACGCGTGGTATCCGCTTCACCTCCAGTTCACACCAGATGTGTATTTCACGACGACCGACAGGCGCGTCTGCTCAGCTGTGGTTATTTAGAGCTTCTACAATTAATTTGACATTGTCCATTTTGACTTGTCATCGACTCCTTTCTACCTCTCACGCGTTGAATTTGTGTTCTTAGACACCCAAAACCGTCCCCCCCAACTTCGTAGTCGGCCAACTACGTTGATCTGTGTGTGTGTCTCAGTGTGTGTGTGTGAATTTTTTTTTTTTTTTTTTTTGCATGTTGTATGTTATTTGTGTGTTTATTTTTACCTCTACAGTCTGTTTAGATACAAAAATATGATCACATTTGTCTATTGATGCATTTTATTATGAAAAATTGGTTACATTTTGAAAATGTACTGTATTTTCATATGTTTCTTGGCGTAACTTCCTGCCAGAATTGACACCCTCGCAGCTCGCGCAGAGACCAGACCCAAAACGACTGCGACGCTTCGCGTCTGTTGTGAACTACACCATAGGTTAACAAAAGCGCCAATGGGACGCAACCTCAGTTCTGCGCCGCTTTGGAGTGCGTCCACATGCTGTGTGATCAACCACACAAGATTTAAGGAACTCTCCATCAGCCCTCAGCATGGGCTCGTTCTGTGTCCTAGCTATACTCTCCTTGGCTTTATACAGAGTTATTAAACCTTTTGGATCAGCTACTTCTTGGTTTATGGTTCTTCTCTGCATTTGGGTTTCCTCCTGCTTTCCAAACAGTAACAGATTTAACACTGGATCTTTGTAATATTATGCTAGTTATTCTAGTCCTTCAGAAAATTCACTCTTCTGTTTTAATGATTTAACATGTCAAGTTATTTTCTACAACTACAACTACAACTCCCAGGGCCCCACCCCTTTACATTTTGGATAATCAACAGATTCTGAAAGGACTTAATTCAGTAGTGGGTGTGTGATTGAGGCCCTGCGACATACTGGCGACCTGTCCAGGGTGTACCCCGCCTTCGCCCTTCAGTAGTCGGGTTAGGTTCCGGCACCCCGCGACCCCGAAAGGGAAGAAGCGCACAAGAAAATTGATTAATTCAGTAGTATGCATTATTTTGGAGACATTAAAGTTTAGAAATGTCTTCTACAGAAGACTGATCTATACTACTAGTAGTCAGGAGGCTGTTCAGTGTATTTGTGAAGATTGTGCTCCTGGTTTTGATCATGTTTTGTTCAAAGTTGCTCCCGTCCGTCACAACAGTTTATTGATCATTCCCCTTTTGTTTTTATTTCTGCTTATTATCCTCAGTGCATGAAAGTGTCCGTTTTCAGTTCTTCATTGTCAGATATATGTTATGCTATCTTTTGTTTCTCCATGGGTTTTGTCATGTTTAAGTTTATTTGGTTAATGTTTAAGTTTCTGCCACCAAGCTTGGTCTACTATATTTTGGGTCCTACACCAACATTTCCTGACAATGTTAAGCAAAAATTTTCAGAATATTAATGACAATAGTTTGTAAATAAAAGTTTACTTATGAAATGTAAGTTCTTTCAAAATTACATTTTTAAACATGATCATTTCTAGGGTATTTGTTAAAGCTTCTCCACAATGTGCATGCATCAAAGCCAGCTTCTATGACCTCTCCAATCCTGATATTAAATGGAAAATAGCGTATACTTGTACAGCACCTTTCTATCTTCCTTGAGTGTGTGTTACAGTCACAGTTTCATTCACACACTGATGGTGGCTCCACTGCCAAACACTGGCGCCATCCTTCCACCAGAGGCAATGTGAGGTTAAGTATCTTGCCCAAGGACACTTCGACGCATGGGCAGGAATCGAATCAACGATCTTCCAATCAGGAGTCAAGCGGCCAATTAAATGAAATTAAATGATCAATTAATTGAAAACATGTCTGATAAGATTTGAAATTCTGTTTGTGAAGATACAGGGTAAACATGATGAGAGTCTTATAAACCCATTCACTGAAAACTTTATGACAGAAAGAAGGATGTGTTGTGGCAGAATAAGTTGTAAAACTTTTTATTTTAGAGTTGAGTGCAACTCCCATGTCAGAACACTTTTTTTTTTTTTTTGCCACTTTACAGACTATGGGGTGACTTTTCTGTGTAAGCCGTAGGCTAGGAGCCTTCTGGAGGAAATGAGCACAGGGCAGCTTCCAAAAAAGACTACAAACACCAATGTTGCATTCACTCTGCAGACTTTCAAACATAAATTTTGCACCAGCTAGACAGATGTTAAAAAATAGTACAAACCAAGAATATTTTCTGGTCCACTTAACAAACCTTCACAGTTGATCCAAAAGAAATCTCATTATGAGTACCAGTTCCAATGCTTACATTTACATTATCTGTAGCTCTTCATTTGTGTCCATGCACAAAACAATGTGGAAAACTGCTATAGACTCGCACACAAAAGAAAATGAAAAAGAGAAGACAAAAGACATATATCCAACACAGAGGAGGCACAGACACGTATTTTGGGGGAATGTAGATGCAAAAACAGGTTTAAAACCAGACTCTAAATAAGAATTAACAAGGGAACTGTATTTATTTAGAAACTTGAATGGACTGTAATGCAAAGAAAACATTACAGCTTAATTTAAGACAATGTTTCGAAACATAAAATGATGTAAAGTAAAAAACAAAAAAAAGAATTAGTCCAAGCACAGGAAATATGCTTAAATTCTTAAATTCAATGTATTTTTATTTTTCCCATTTAGGTCAAATTCACAACATCACCTCAAAACAGCATACAAAAAATAAACCAAAACGTTCCCAAACAAAGAAAAGAAATACTATCGCCTGGTATTTTTTACAACCTAATCCAAGTGATTTAAATTGAGACCAAATCTGTGTAACTTGATTTGAAAATAAAAGCCTTTTATTGTGAAACCTACCCGGCATTTTTCAAGTTAACAAGTTGTTGTTCACTGCTCCTCAAAATCCTTTATTGAGAGCTCCACTCCGCTTGCTATCTCTGTTGTCGGAGGAGTTGTCAATCACAAAAGAAAAAGGCCTACATTTACTCGTCAGTGATTGGCATGTTTCCCTCGGCTGCTAAGCAACTCCACTGAAATCTATTTGGTAATAAGACGCTCAGGCAATTTTATTGTAACGTGGAAGAAAATAAGAAGCAGGCAGACACTTGAAAAACGAGACGCCAAACGTGCTATGCAACACATTTGATTAAAGAGCTTAAAGGGAGAACAAGTTGGTGGCCTGAATAACAACACACTACAATTCAGCAAAAAGAAATATCTACATAACAAGGAGTTTGTGATCTTGCTAGAAATATTAATAAATGAATACATTTTAGTTAAGAACATTTCTCCCAGCAAAATGTCACGTTTCATTTTTATTTTTAATGCTATATGTAGCCCTTTGTGGGCTTAAAGGGTAACCAAACCCCAAATCCACTTATTTTGGCTGCTTACCTGTATAAATGGAGCTTTAAAAGTACTGACTATTGGTCCTTGACACATTTTTGACAATTTAAATTAAACTTGTTTAATTCTAAAAATAATGGTCTAAACCCGTTTGTGTGCTGCCCCCTACAGGTTGAAACGATGCTTTACAGTTGAATTTTGAGATTGATCAAACCATGCAAATCACTTGTCATGATCTGCAGCTCCAGTAAAGATAGCAATCACAGAGTCTCGGACTGGATTTTCAAATGTTGGCTGTGGGTGAAGTCAGCCTCCAACTGTACTGTTTGGTTACCCTCTTAAGTCCCACTCTGATCATCTTTTGATCTATTGTAAACACGTTCCCAGTGGTCTTTTAATCATCAATTTGCAGTTTTTAGCCAAAATCCGAAGACCTTTGTCGTATTCTAGGACATAGTTTCTAGAGTGGCAGGAGTTCATTACAAATTTACAAAGACATGCATGGATCTAGTTGTCTACAAGCGAATGATCAGAATGGAGTGCAGCAGGGAGCTTGTGGTTTGCCGTTGTAGGTTCTACGTTACAGCTATAAGCTTATTCCACCTGCTGTTTTTTCTGCTCCTGATTTGCAACGTTTTAAATAAAGAAATGCCCAGAAATGTGCATATTTAAGCTTAATTTTATTTATATACGTCCTCTGTCATGAGAAAAATGCTACAACACAAATTTCATTGGAGTGGGTCTTTCATTCGTTATCTTCCGTTTTGTGACAGTTTTGTCTGTAAGTTAATAATATATGAACTTTTTTTTTTCCCAGAACCACAAAATGACAAAAGACCAAAAATGAAAAAGATATTGTAAAGCACCAGCATGGCTAACAGGAAAAAGATGGCAGCACTGGTGAACAGCTTGAGCAAATTCCATCTGACAAAGGGTGAAAGGGAAGTAACACCCTGGAGAGGTCAGCAGTCGAGCACTGGACTGACCCTGAGACGGACATGCATGGATGCTCCGACACACAACAGTTTAGTGTCACTGGTTAGCCTAACCTGCACAGCTGTGGACTGTACAAAAGAAGGCAAAAACAGTTGAGATGAGGAAAAAAAAAATCCCCATAACATAGAACGTATTCCCCTGAAGATTTATACAGAACAAAATAAAAGAGGTTTTTTTGGCAAAACGTCAAAGTAAACTTAACTTTGAATTATGGCTGTACATCAACAGTATCTAAAGGAGTGCACACACGTGTTCAGCTCAGCCTCTGACTATTCCATGAACGTAACATAAACCCTGAGTGTTGAGTCTTTGAAATATTTCCATCGATCTATCATTTTCCTCTGTGCATCAATGAATCATACTTGTAGAGTTCTGAGAGAGAGTTTGTTTAATTTAAGACATTTTGCATGGAAATACTCTTTCCATACCGTGTACTTTAAAAGTTAACCACAGGTTTATAAAGAAAATCCCTGGAGAGGTTGACCACTTGCTTTTATTTCTAATGATCTGTTTTAAATATCAGCAAATCTTGCATGTTTTTATTATACTGCTACAGACTTAAAGTACTGGAATTATCTTTTTGTATGTACCAGATGTCTTTTTGCATTCACCTTTCTGTCTTTGTCATCCATGCATACTTTCACTATTTGGTTACAAACACGTCAGTTATTTGTCTTTTGACAGTTCAAATGTTTTAATTTTCTCTTATTTCTGTATGCTCTCTCTGGAGCGGAGACACATGACCACGCTTAGGCCAACTGCACTTAAGGGTGGAAGTGGGCTGTCTATGGGTGAATATATGCAAAACTGTACAGGGCATGCAGGTGGTCCACAGGAAATGTCAAAGTTGTTAACCGCCCAGTGAGCCCGAAGAGTGAAAATGTTCATCCGCATTTTTCTATGGGCATGCTGCGGGCAGCAGGTTGTGCATGCAAACAATACACAAGCAAGAGGAAGGGTGAATTCAATGAGACTCACACGCATTGTATGCATTTTTTTTAACCCCCACTGAGTAAGAGACTATTTTTGCAATCTATTTTTTAGAATTTAGGAAATTAGGCAATGGGAATGTAGTTTGTATGGGGATCCTGCAAGCGCCTAGGTATCACCTACCTACACAATCTCACTCCCAACTTTTGTTCATTTTTTGACATGCTGGTCGTCAGGTCCCCAACCCTCGGGACGCGGTAACAGACATAGAACCGGTACCTGGATAGGGTATCGGTAACAAGTTAGGGTAATGGTCCGGTCCGTATCCTGAAGGTTGTCTGGGGTCCAGTACCAAGCGGCGCTTGGACCGGTAACCCTTCGTGGCCTGGAGCGTGGGAAGTTGGGACCCCAGATTTAATGTGAACAGCCTGTCAAAACATTATAAGTCAAAAAAATTACGAGTTGAGAAACCCCAAAATATTAAAAAGGGACAAAGAGGGGTCCTGAACCATACGTCCATATATGATGGGAATGAGAATGCATAGCATCTGCGCACCCAGTCAGTAAGAAACCAGTGCGCACACCATACCAAAAACTAGAGTGTGGAGTAAGATAACCATACAGCAACATCGCCCAACATCAAAAGTGTGTGCAACTTACCTTAGCCTTATGAATATTTCATGATACACTTACCACATACACAATTAGACGTACGAGCCCAAGAGGTAGTTGAACTCCCTTTAAGATGCGGCCACTCCTGTCTATTACCCTCCACGGTCCAAACAACCCAAAAAGCATCAGTACCTCCACGGGTCAACCCCCATGTGGGTTCATGTGACTAAGGCTTTATGTCTCGATTTAGTCAATTTTCCTGTAATATATAGTAATCCTATATATTACAGTTGAATATATAATCCGAAATGGTTTATATTTGAATTGTGTACTTCCAACCCAACAAAAACTCATCAATATATATATATATTTTTTTTAATAATAGATTTGCTGGAGTACAACTAAAGCTACTCCACTGAGGTTTTCCCTGAACAACCGCACTAATTTACTATCAGGCTGAGTCTGAATTCTTCCCTTACCCCTCCATTGTCTCGCTATCCCTCCAATTGATGTGGCATTTGAAGCAAAAAGGTGTACAAAATATTTTTTTACCCGCTGGTGGGAGGGTGACGGGGCATCTCTGTGAGAAATCAGGAG
>NC_050517.1:10198790-10260524 GCF_002922805.2 Oryzias melastigma
ACTCCACTGAGGTTTTCCCTGAACAACCGCACTAATTTACTATCAGACTGAGTCTGAATTCTTCCCTTACCCCTCCATTTTCTCGCTATCCCTCCAATTGATGGGGCATTTGAAGGGAAAAAGTGTACAAAATATTTTCTTAAGGGTAGAGCAAAAGGACTTCGAGTTCTGTGTCCCTCCACCGGTAGGCTGAGCAAGAGAAGAGCTTTTCTTCACGAGGATGTGCTCTGAAGCACAGAAATTTACATTTAAAAATAAGTAGTGACTTTGTGTTTTAGCATGGCTTTTTAAAGTTTTTAAACCAATGTTATGTATTTTATGAGCACTGGCAGCTATGTGCTAATGTAGATGACTGGCGAATAATGATGACATCGTTAAGTGTTAGAGCAGTCAGAATTGGAAGACACAATTTTTCCATAACTCTCTGTTTGGAAGGCTAAATGTAGGCCCAATCTGGAATCTTCCCTTCTCCCTTCCCCTTCTCTTTTCCCTCCATTTGAAGGAGCAGTTTAAGTGCAAGTCACGTCCAGAAAATGTATTTTTTAAATTTCCCACTCCAAGCTGAGGGTAAACAAGTCCTCCGTCGCGAGGGTAAACCGCGTTGCGCTGAGAAGTGGTAATGACTTTTTGTTGTAGCATGATCTTTTAAAAGATATAAAACCGCTGTTGTTATGTATATTCAAGTGGAAGCTCGTGCTAATGCTAATGCTAGCGGGCCGGCAATCATTGGTGATGTCATTGAACGAAAGTGACGACCGAAATATGAGACACTATTTTTTCACAACTGTCCCTTTGGAGAGTAAATGAAGAGGAAAGGAAAAGGGAGAATTCAGATTGGGCCATATAGTTAGGGAAAAACTGTAGGGAAAGAATTTTGATTTGGCTTCAGTATTGGAAGTTCCACCAAAATGTCTCTAATATAAACAGTTCATCTATACTTGCCTTTATTGTAAAAAAGGTGGCCATTGTAGAATCATTTTTTACCAAATAATTCAATTTTAAGGTTTTTGCTTTGAATTGTTTTTCTGCTTTTTCACGTCCTTACACTATTGTACGTTTTTGAATTGAAGTATTTTATATAATATAATTTGAATCACAAAAGGGCAAAATTTAAACTTTTGCTGTTCTAAATTTTTAGATTTGGAAGTTTCTTTTCTCCATTTAGTAGAAAAGAATGATAGGATATCTAAAGTGATGCATCATTATTATTATTGACTGATCTCCAGACTCTCAAACCTAAGTCTTTTATTTTTCATAGATCCCATTTAAAAGAAACCACTGCATGCATGGGTGATATTATATAGCTGCTTTGGAGCACCGAAATGTTGTGAGTCATGAATGGAAGATATTGAGAAGTGACATAATGAGGCTAGAGAGCTTGTTCTTTTGTTCCTTTTTTGTGTCGCCCACGAAGCAAGGCTTAGATTATCAGCTCTGAGAGACATGGACATTCACTTTCTGCTGTCATCACCCTGCATGACTGGCAAAATGATTGAGACTGCTACCTCGAAAAGTGTATTTGGTTGCCTCTCTGTTTCACATGCAAGCGATGGAAAAGAAGGCACACTGCTGATGACTCACTCACTTCATAAATCATGTTGTTTCCTCTTAACTTCTCTGTGGTTTGGTTTAAAAGCTGGAATGTATTCAGGCAAAGTTGTTTAAAGTTTTCTTGTGTGTGTGTGTGTTCCCTGGTTTTTAAAACTCTAGAAGATTTTGGCCAATAAAAACAATACTATGTCCAAATAATTCTAATAAACACCCAAAATTTTACCAATGAAATTCGTAATTCACATAATTTCTGAGATGAATAATAAAAGGGTTATTCAAATAAAAATTATGCTAGGGCAGGTTTTTAAAGTCATTTTTTTTTAAGTTTATATTGGAAACTGAGTAATTTGGGTAAATTGATAAAGAAAAAAATCTTACTAATCCTCAAAACTTTCGTTTTTTGGTAACATGATCGAGAGAAATAGCATACACTAGAGGAAGAAAATGGAGTAAAAATTACACTGCACCATTTTTGGATGTTACCAATGTTTCGTTTGTGCTAGCATTTTAAGGGGTATGACACAAAAATCTTGCAAAGTTCTTAACTTTAATAGCTTGCTTCTTCAAAAATTAAGAAAATTATACCAAGTTCAATCACTCAAGAATGTGTGTTTTTGAACAAAAGAACTACAGTGTTGTGATTCATAGGTGGAGTTAACAGAGATTTGTGTGTTACCGATTCTAAAAATATCTCAGAAAATGTACATAGGTTCTTGAAATGTATTAGAGAGCCAGTGGGAACTGATATCATTCTACAAAAATGAAACCATGTTCTCTTTAGTGTTTAAATAAGTCTTAAACTGTCTTTAATATAGTCTCTGTAAGCCTAACTATATGACATTTACAACTTTGTTACAGGTTAGGACTATGCATCCTAGATTTAGCTCACTTTTTTAATGTTTATTTCTGTTTTTTTTGTTTTTATGATATTAATAAAACTCTTTAAACCAATTATAATGGGGAGGAACTTCATTTTTTTTTTTTTTTTTGTGGAGGCAGGCCCAAAACCAAAATTACCTTAAAACAGATTTGTTTTTCAGATAACTGCTAGCTCACTGGTAGCATAAGCAAGTCATGACATGATCATTTCCATATCAATTGGACTGGAGATTAATTTTATGAACCTCATTGCTTTGTTTATCTTTACAGTCAATTGCACTCCAAAAGTGAACGTAGCCTCATGATTACCATGTTTTTTGTCAAAGCAAAACTTATTGTGTGTGTTCCAACAAATGACAGGTGTGTTTGTCTCGCTTATTTGCCCATTTGTTTAAAAGATGAGGGTTTGGTGTCAAATACAGCCAGTATGGTTATTAGCCGCAGCTAATAGGCAATCTAACGCAAACCAATGTGTCTGGTTACTCCGAATAAGTTCATGTATTTGATTCTAAGCTTAACAAAATGACTTTGTCACAGAGCGTATGGATAAAAGAACATGAAAGAGAGAAAATGTTTGGCATCATAAAACCTGCCCATTTTAAGTTGGAAACAAAGGAAATAAAACCATCAATAGGAACTTTTCAAACATATTAGAATCATGAAGTTATAACAGTCTCTTAGCTCACTCATATTTAATGACGTACTAATACAATAAAAATCTTGTTGACTAAAGCACACCCTGTTTGGTGTTTGTTAAAAAAATGGCAGCCATATCCTTTAAGCGCTGTCTGTGTTTACCCCATACTTTGAGCCAAATTGCAGAGTCTTTTGTAGAAACTTCACATCATAATTTCACATCAATCCCCTGGAGAGCTCCAAAAAGCATTTGAAAGAAAATAAATAGTCATCTTTAAAAAAAAAAGAAAAGAAGGAGAATCCTTCTTTGTTTTTACTATCTGCTCTCTTCTTTATGAGACGTGCAATCACATGGGCGTTGAAAAGGCTCTATTATGATACTGGCCCTTGTTGACTCAAAAGCTTCACTTTCTTTTTATCATTTATTTATTTATTTAGTTGTTGTCACACTCATTTTTCAAAGTCAACAGTGTCTGAAACCAATAATCAGACTGTTTATCTTAATTATGTTTATCCAACTAAACTTTATCCACAAAAGCTTTTTTTTTTTGCATGCATGAATGCATGTTTAAAAAGAATAAGTTCAGACCCACATGAGTCAACAAGTCTGTTTTTGCTTTTACTATTATTAGATATGAGTTATATGAGTTTATGACATTTATTGTGAAACTATATGTATGAAACTGTACTCACATAAAAAACAAAAACAAAGGAAATCTAAACTTAATTTAGCCTTGTTTTCTTAAGTCAATGTAAATAAACAAAATATTCATAGACACATCGGTGCCAGTAAATAAACTTTGATAGATTTCAGGAAAGAGAAACTACTGCAGTAATTCACAGCAAGAACACTTAGTTAAGCATCTTGATTGATTGAAGAACTTGGACTTATTTGAAGCAGTAAAGCAAAATTAGGGATTCATATCTCTGGATGAAACGTGCCAAACATCGCCTGTATAAAGCCTCATTTTCAGTGGTCCAGCCCTGTAAGGAGTAGTACGGTCTGGTCCCGATTTTTTTTTTTCAAGTGTTTTCTACTCAGTTTAGCCTTGCTTCCACTGAGCGGCTTGTTTTCACGATGCTTACATGTCACCCTCTTGGTACCAAAAAGTACTTCCTATTTGGAACACAAGAAGGGAGGGGGTTACTCAGTCCAGTTCTCAAATACAGTCAATAGTTAAAACAAGCACATTTCAGAATGTGTGGTAACTTAACGTTAAAAAACTGGGAATTAGGATTTAGTAAGGTATTTATATTTTAGCCCACAGAAATTAAATTATAGGTTTTCTTGAAAGAATCATAGAATTGGGACAGATCTCCAACTTCAAAACAAGTAAGGACAATGAAATCAAATCAAAAACTAAATATAAGAGTAACCAGTAACAGTTGTGCACTAAGTTTGATTGAATAAGAATGAGACATTTGGAGAAAAGAGCAGGTGTTCCTGCATCTTTTTTCCAGAGTTTGATTCTGATGAGACCAAAAGTGACATTTAATGGAAGACACTTTGTGGCTTTCAACCTTCCAGAACCAGCAAAACCCATTCAGATCAATAAGACATAACTGAATTGTTTCACAAAGACCTTTTTTACATATATGTCAAGATGGGGGGGGGGGTACAAAAATAAAAGCCAATAAAATTCAACACAGGTGGCTAAATTTTAGGATCTTTTAATCCACATTGGTTCGTACCAGAGAGCATTAAAATTATAAAATATGTATAAAAAGATTTATCTAAAAAGCCATCAGCTAATTTAAAAAAGGTTAAAAGGGGAAGTAAAATAAATTTAAGAACAATTTAAAAAAACAAATACTAAAAGTCCCAGACAGCCAAAAGACACAAGTCTGTTGAGAGCCGAAGGGTCGCGGCGGGTCCGGAGAACGTCACTTGCGTAGCTTTTGTACGGCGGATGGTCGGGTTCGCCCTCGAAGCTCCGGACGGGGTCCTACAGACACAATGAGAGCAGAGGCCAGTATCCCGTCTCAAACAACGTCTGACTGAGCGTCTCCAGTCGGGTACTCACACACGCGGCAGGGATCAAACCCTGCCGATGCGGTGATTGCGTGCGACGCTCAGGTCTGCCGGCGTGCTCTCCCCCGTCCACGGCAGCTCCCGCAATCAGTGCCTCCTGGGGGTAATCAGCTGATCGGCTGCACCTCAGTCTGCGGCTGTACTCCCCGCCTTCTCCCGAGTGACGTCTCCGTATCGCCTTCCTCCTTCCCCCAAGCTGCTCCTTTTTGGCTGCTTTCACCTGCCGCTTTCCATGGGCGTGTCCTGCAGCTCCGTGAGCAGGTTGGTTCCTTGCAGCTGGGGCCCATCAACCTAATGTCCATGACCAGAGTCTCCAAAACTATAAACAAAATACACCACAAACACTACAAAGAAATACACTACAAAAATAAACAAAAAAAACATGCACTATAACAAAAACACAAAAGCAACACCATGCAAATTTAGAAAACCCAAAGAAAAGACTCTGGTCCATGACATCTATATATATATATATATATATATATATATATATACTTTAAACTAATACTAATACATGACGGGAGGGAGTCTGTCATATCTTAAGATGCAGAGGATGGTTTTCACCCAGAGGCATGCGTTTTGGTCAGAGAGTGAAATCTGTGTGGCCTGTTCCCTGAATTTAACCAGACTGCCGCCCGCCACGGAGCTGTCACTGCCAGTAGATTTGCATGGAATTTTGGGTGTGAGAGAGAACGGGTTGGGTGTCCACAAGGGGGTGTAACATCTGTTTCAGAGCAAGCCGCAGGCTTGTGCCTGTGCGTTTGACCTTGCATCAGCGAAAACAGGGTGGGTTTCTCTTCCGTGGACGGCACGTCGCCCGTGGCATAAACAAGAGGAAGTGATGATTAAACACAGGCCTGTTGCTTCCAGAAAAGAGCAACACTATTCGCCTAAAACCCACAAACACTCCTGCCTGCTCGCTCGCTTGATGCTCAAACACACATTCACACATACATGAGCTAATTCTGTTGTGCTGAGCTCTCTTTTTTTATGCCGGTGGCCACAGAAAGAGCATTAGAGTCATCTGGCTGCTACGATGAAGACATGGGGTCAGCTTTCAGGTGCACAGCTGGTCCCCTCACAGGATAAAATCCCTCCATCTGCATTTGACAATTAGTGCTTCATATGCAAGAGAAAAACAACAACAACAAAAAATAGAAGTATTGCATTTTCCACAGTATTTGACACATTGGATTATAAGGCACACTGTCTGATAATGAACTAATTTTAAACTTAAGTCATATATAAGGCACATCTGTCTATATTGTGCATTAAGAGTGAAAAATAAGTCTGTAAGTCAGACTTCACAGTAACTCTAAAACTTGTTTGTAACAAGCTACACGTTAGAAGTGTTAGCGTATTTACAATACCCATAACTCCCAACCCTTGTCCTATCTTATGGGGTCCAGATGACCCCATCCTTATATAGATGTGTGTTCCCTCCCATGACAAAGGCGGACAGGATTTTATGTCTGCCATGGACACCAGTGAAGATAAAAAATCACTGAAAAAAAAAGCTCAGCACACTGTCTTATGGGATCAAGATGACCCCACTTTTAATGTAAACATGCCTATGATATCACAAGGGTTACAAAAACAAACGGATACAGCTAAAATGAACGCTACTGTGACTACGCTGTCCCACCTTATTAGTAGCATGTAAATAAACACAGTACAACACCACTACACATTAGCTGCATTAGTCTATTTCCAATAATACCTTTCATTTTAATCCTATATATGAACCACATTCTTTTAAAAAATAATTAAGGTTCCACTCCAGTCATCTTTTGATCTCTGTTTAGAGCATTGCCAATGTTCTTTTTTAAAAAATTATGATTATGCCTTTTTTAGACTAAAATAAAAAAAAACAGTTGTTTTCTAGGGAAGAGTTTCTGCTAGGACTTGGTTGATAAAATTAATTAATCGATTTAAATCGATCTAAGCTTAATAGATCAATAATCGATCCATAAAAATAGAGATCGATTTAGCAAATAAGCTAAAGTCCGCTAGCATGATGCTAATGTTTAATGGAATTTCCCATAGGATGGCTAATGCTAACGCTCGGTCAACCCTAAACATACATTGCTGACTACATGAACATCTTTATAAACTCACAGGCATGAATTTTCTAAACTCTTTTAAGCAGGCATTATTTAAAGTAACCATTTGTGGTCTAAAACTTCGTTTTTTCCTCATTCTTTGCTTATTCTTCTGGATAAAACTGTAATGCTACAGTGTAAGCTCCACCTAGTGTCCAAACTGAAACACCCTCCAGGAGAGGCAGAACAATGTTTACAATGTTAATGATCTGCACATTTTGGTTACAGTTTCTTCTTTTGAGAATCAATGTGACACTGTATGCTATTAATAATCTCATTATTTCACTAATACATGTTACGTATGTGAAACAATATGTGAACTGTTTCAGATTAATATGCTGTAAACATATATAGATTAATAGTGTATTTCTAAACAAATATGTCTAAATAGGTAAACCATGTAAACTCAAAACTGAATCGAACTGAATGGATCAAAAATAATTGAAAAAAAAATTAATTAAAAAAATCATAATCGAGATTTTAATCGATCTAGGCTCTGGTGAATCAATACCCAGCCCTAGTTTCTGCTGAGTGGCAGTAGTTCATTACATTTTTGTAGGCGGGACATGGTGTAAGCCTGCCGATACTTCCCATCAACCCTTTGTTTACACTCTCCTCAGCTAGCTTACAGCCCCTCACATTCTCAAGCTAACATTAGCGGTGGCAAGAAATAATAGAGCTATCCAGCTGTACAGTTTTGAGTCAGATGACAGCTCAGATGAAGAAAACAAAGATGTACATGGATCTATTTTTCTGCAAGTAGATGCATCAGAATGGAGTGGAGCAGGGAGACTTTGGACAACCGATTATACTCTACACAAGCGTCTTCAAGAGGCATGTTTTTGTCTGCTCCCGATTCACCACAGTTTGAACAAAGAATTCTTCAGAAATGCAGTTTCAATCTTTGTCCTCTATCATGAGAAAAATGCAACAAGACCGTGTTAAAAACACCAACAACATGATTTCCATTGGAGTACATCTTGAAGTTTCCCTTTTAATGTGGAAAATATAGTCAATACAAAGGTGCCAAATGACAAACGTTTAAGCTGCCCTCCGTGCATTTTGGGTCTCTTGAACTTTTTGAAAAATTGTTTTGTTAGATGCCTCTTTGTTCACAACTCTTGTCATCCTTCACTCCAACCAGTCTTTTACGTCTTTCTAAAATCAAAGGCATTTGCTGTTTGCCGTTTTTACCCTTCTTCCTCCCCTTTCCCTTCCTTCCCATCCTTTCAGCTCTTCACCCCCTTCTTTCTCACATTTCTTCCCCAGTTTTTTCCTTTCCTTCTGTCACAGACGAGTGTCACCTAACATTCTGCATCCCTGGAGCATTAGGGTAAGAGGAGGACGATGGCAGACGGGGTGAGTGGCGAACAGCAAAAGCCGGCGATGATGTTGGTATCTGTCTGATGCAGAGAGCGCCCAGCTAAGTGGAATCAGATACACTGCACTTCAGTGCTCCAATCCCCAGCACTGCAGAGGACTTCACCCACACTCCTCATTCTTCCACTGGGATCACAGAGTGCCTGTGAATCCGTCAGGATTTTAAGCCACTTTAAATACCAAGGAATAACAGAAATCTTCCCTTTTGCAGAGAAATGGTTCGTTTGGATAGAGAATAAAATGAAAAGCTGGCGGAATGCACATTCAACCAAAAAAGGGATCATAGAATGTGACAGAGCAGCAACTGAAAGCTGCAAAATGCTTCAAAAAGGTTAATTTGTTTAGAAGTAAACAGAAAACTTCACAGAAAGTCTAACGAGTCCAAGTTTTATCGAATAGAAATGTTAAAACTCATGCAGTGTCTTATACATCTAAGCCTTTTGTGATGTTATAGGTTGTATTATCTATGATATAATAATACTAACCACCAGTAAATTTTACCCCAACATGTACATTCAATGAGTAAATACAGATTTCTGATCACTACTTTTCACTTTTTACGATGTTTTATATATATATATATATATATGTGTATATATATGTATGGAGGGTGTATGTTTCTTTAATTGCAGTTTCCCATATTCACAGATTTTTGATAAATGTTTGAAGCATGATCAGAAAATGCCTATATATGCATTTATATGTATGTATGTCACATAAATATATTGATAGATAGATAACATATTAGAAAGGTCAGTTTCACTGACCAATCTCAAATTACCAATTTTCTTCAATACATTTATTTTAAATGGTAAATGGCGTATTTAAAACAAAAAGCCTACTTTGTCTGTTTTTTTCTGTTTTCTAAACCGGTTATATTCTTTGTCCTTTTTCTGAAATATTCCCCCTCTGTCGTCCAGTGTTGCCAACTTCACAACTTTCTTGCAATATTTGGCAACTTTCCAAATTCCCTTTTGGCAGCACATTTTCTCAAAACAGACTACCTACAAATCTAGCGATTTTTCCTGGTGTCATTGGGGACCATTTTGTTGTTTGGACACTCAAATTGAAAGCATTCTATTGTTCTGACATTTCTGCTCCCACCCGTCTCGAGCGATCACTGCGACAGTCAGCACCCCCGGTGGCGGCAGCAGAAAGGTGTGCGAGCTTACTACCTCACGTTCACTGTTCAAGTGAATCTCACACAGGTGGTGTCGCAACAGATGTAGCTTCAGACAGGTCGCCACTTCATGTCTGCTGTCAAGCATCCACACTTTGCCTCCCATCTGTGATTGTTGACTCATATTGAGAGATGGTGACGTTAATTGTTTTCTTTTTCTTTCTTAATTATTAAATTTTTGTCTCTCCACAACATTTTATCTGTTTGCCTCAAAAATCTCTATGCTAACAATATGCAGATAATGCAATGGTATCATTTGGCAACTTCAAGGATAGGCAATTGGCAACTTTCTTATTGAGAAATGGAGAATGTCCTAGCAGGAGCGCTAATGGGATTTTTGTTCCAGAAAAAGAGTTTAAAAATCTGTTATTTTGACTAAATATTTATTTAGTCTTTTCATATGACACGGCCATTTGTTGTTTAAAAAGAAATCAAAATAACACTTTTGTTTGTTTCGTTTTTCATTTATAAGGTTAACAGAAGCTGTCAAACTATTGATGACAAATAGTTATTAAATGTTGTGTAAAATTATGACAAATAGACCTAATCTATTTACATTTCTGTGTTTTTTTTGTCCTAATAAAGACCATAATAAAGACAATACAACAATAAAAGGAAATATAATAAATGACTGAAATTATAGAAAAATGCTATAACGGGTTTTTCAATAGAACAATCAATCAATATATGCTAAATAAATTATCATACAACAGTAACGGCATCTCCATCACACATATGTCCAAAACTGTATTGAAATCCTAAAAATGCAGAAAAACAACAATTTCACTGTGTCTATTAATTCGTAGTTATACAAATAAACACAAACTAACTCATGTGATAAGTCAGTCAAAGACACAGTGAGGGATGTGGACCATACTTTGATTTACAGCAGATACATTTATATAAATTCTCATCAATCTTGTTTTTTTATGTTTTTGACTGCTTTTATTTTTCAGGTTTTTCATTTTTTGCTTGTTTTTATTAATTGGTCGTCTCATTGACCAGTTAATAAAAAGAGATACAAAACCCATGGAGATGTCTTTATGATGTATTTTTTGTTTGTTTGTTTTTTTACAAATGCATTGCTAGAATAATCTAAATAAAATTAAAACTACATGCATGGCAATGGCATGTCTGGGAAATGACTTTATTTGATCAGGCTGTAATTTAGTCAAGAACACACTGATTTTAAATAATCCTCATGTTAATTTCAGATCATATTTATTTGAGAATTGGGTTTTTAGAATTAGTTTATCTTCAGCCCAATATTTGTTATTTTCGAAGTCTTAAACTCATGACATGTGGACTTCAGTTATATTGTATTGCTAACATTTAATCTGGAGCAATCAGTAGCATATACATTAGGAGGAGTTAATCTGACTAATGACTGATAAGAGGGAAGATTTACAGACTTAGTCTTTTATGAGAGAAAATTATGCTTTAGAAAGAAAAAAAGAGACAAGGGCTCTGCTGGATCTGTAGCATCTGATAGGCTCTCCCAGATCAGCTTCCCTTGGCTGTGAGAAACAGCATCTTTTATGTCCAGAACCAATCGGAGCATCATCCCCTCAGTGCGTGCCATCAAACGGCGCGGCTGTCTCTCTGCATGGGATGTTTAATGTGTAAATACAGCGGCGTGGGTATCGGTTACGTCGATTCAGCTAACTCAGCTGCTCGCTCAGATCTGCACACAGACAGCACCCTCATTCTGTCCTTGTACCGAACGTACAGAACAGCACTTATGTCATAGGAGTGATGCATGGACATAATGTGTGCGTGAGTGTGTAAAAGGCCACAGTCGAGCTTAAAGCAAAAAATAAAAAATGCATACATTTCAAATTGGTGTTTAATGTATCACCTGCTATGACCAGACTAAAATAGAAGGTCAGGAATTTGTCAACATTTCCGCTTCTGTTTGTTCCCCGCTTTCCTCTCACTGTTTCTTTTTCTTTGCACTAATTTACCATAACAGTAGATGCCACTTTTGAGATGCTTGGACGCAGGAGAGGCTCTTTCTATGGATCTGAAGATCCCGGCTGTATGTGAGGCTCTACTTTGTAACGTATACAGTCAAACGTCTTCCGCCTCGCACCAAGCCACACATTTACAGAGTGCTTGATTGCAGGTGAGCCCTGTTTTTATGTTGTTTATCTGCCTTATGAAAAAAAAAAAAAAAGATGGAAAACAAGGGGATTTGTTGAAGCACAACATGGCCCCCTGGTGGCGAGTCCTGGTCACGCGGACGTTCTGCAGTGGTTTTTCCTCTCTGTGCTTTATTCTGCTCACACAGTGTCTGGGCTTTCTCTGTCAAGTCTGCAGCTGATTTAAGGCAGATACTGCGCACTGAGCTCCTCCAGAATTCTGTTTGGAGAGGCAGATGGTTTGCCGTGACAGCTAGCCTAATTTCACAGTGGGGTAGAAACATTTGCAGGGTGTTTGTGGTTTTAATATGTTAAGTCCAAGCCATTATCTTTTCATTTTGAGCAGCTCATCTAAGAATACCTGAAGCCAAAGTCGCCTCCTTATTCTCATTCCGAGCATCTGTCTTAAAGGACAACAGTGCTATAATAAAGTCAACACCTGAAATCTCTGGATTTTCTAGATCCTCTGCTCAGGCAAATGCAGCTCCAGAGCTGCGTTTCCTCCACCTTTCTGAGACTTTTTTCCCACATCCCAATTAAACTGCCGTCTTTTAAGTCAGAGACGTGAGCCGCTTTGAGCTAAGGCATCAACGTGTTAACATGGCCCCAGTGACAGTGTTGGCACGCAAATGTTTGCTGTGGATGGGAACTATTTCTGTGGGGAAACAAAAGAAGGATTGTAAGATTTGATCCATGAAAAACTGAAGGGTCAGAATAATCAATTCTGCAGAAGAAATCGATCTTGATTTTCAAGGTGTCAATAGTCAATAGCCAAGCCAGTATGAGGTATGCGGGTCCAGTCCGGTCTGGACCATGAGTGCCTGCCTCAAGAGAAGGAGGAAGGAGGAGGAGAAAAAGTGTTCTTCAAGTCAAAAGAGCACGCTCCTGGCGTGCCTTTTGTTAGAAATTAAGAAATTAGACAATCAAAGTGAAGCTTGTGCGGACATCCTATGGGTGTCTTACAGGCACGTATCACGTGTACATGTCATATGTGCATCACCTCACTAATAAGTGACAGTATCACCAGTATGTTATGAGTATGTGCAACTTACATTAGCCTTACAAGTACTTCACAATGCATTTACCACACTCACAACAATGGTTCGTTCCATTTTCCCTCTTCAAGTGAAAAGTCTACGTAAACTTGGGGTTCCACATTTAAAACTCGTTTTCACAAAAGCTTTTAAGTCAATTTTCGGGCTCAACATGCAAAACATGTGGCTAACGAACGTTAAACCTTTTGAACTTTGACCAATCCAAATTCCTCCCCTCCCACTACAGCTGCTCTGTGCCCGTACATTTAGCCCTCCTAACAGAGAGATATGGAAAAAATATGTCTTCAAATTCAGACGTTAATATCCCTTGATGATGTCATTAATATTTGCCAGTGCTTGGGAAATACGTAACAACATCGGTTTTATAACTTTAGAAACTCATTTACTTACATTTAAAGGTAAGGTGAAGATATGGGTTTCTTCTCCGTGGCACAGCTGGGGAGACAGAGCCTTTTCCGGTAACACTTTATAATAAGATTCCTTAACAAGCTTTGTTAACACATTAATAAGCATTATTAACATTCTTATAAGGTGTTAGTAAGACATTTATTGGTGTAATAAGCCTAATAAGGCTTATTAAATTCCTAAGTTAACACATTTACAAGCATTATTAATGTGTTAATATGATGCTTATTGTTACATTTATTACCATCGTATACGTGGAACAAATAAGTGTTAACAAGCTTAATAAGAATCATTAACAAAACTTGTTAACAGATTAATAAGCCTTATTAATGTGTACAGTTCTTGTAAGACATTTAATATCATTATAGATGTCTCACACTGACTTATGTGTTAATAAGCTTAATAAGAACCTTTAATAAACTAAAGGATTAATTTACTGCATTAATAATGTGTTAAATGATAGTAAAATATTTATTAGCATTATAGGTGTCTGGCAAATACCTGATAGTGTTAATGAGAATATTGACTACTCAGTCAGACCATTGTCTACAAAGATCATATTAGTAAACTGGTAGTAAGCTTAATAAATGTGTTAATAAACCTTGTTAACCATTTATTGATTGTTTTGCAGCACCTTATCTAAAGTGTGATCAAATCCACATTAGTAAACTGGTAGTAAGCTTTACAAATGTGTTAATAAACTTTGTTAACCATTTATTGAATGTTTACCATAAACAAGGACAAAGCATAAAACTTGTAAAATGAAACTTTTTTATATACCATTGAAACAGAAATATTTATAAACATTCTGTAACAATAAAAACATCTGCAAATGTTTAAAGATTTTGTAAAATCGCTTTCAAGTTTTAAATAACATTTTCAACAAGTGAGAAAAACTTTCTGAACTCTGAGACTCTAAACAGATGTTTACAAACAACTTTTCAAAAAACAAACTTTTAAAGGCAACAATAACACATAAAACCACCAAAATACTCCTCATTTTTACATCGGTGATTCACTATTTTCCAGTAAGTTACCAAATGTGCAGATTTCCTTTATTTAGCGCCAGTTATTTCGGATCAGAATCAAGTCGAAGTACAAGAACTACCAGAACACAGTTACCCACAATGCATTGTTTTGTAGTCATACAGACGGCTTGAAGTCAGTGTGGCGCCAGATTTGCAGCAGCACCCGCCTGGGTGGGCGCTTTCCCGCGATATTTTCATGATGATTGACAAGTAACGTAAGAGTCCAAAATACCCAACATGCACCGCAATCCAGGCGATCTTCTGCGCAGCGCCGCGTCCGCCTGCATGATCTCAAACACAGCTATTCTGACGGCGGGTTCACACTGGACACGGAGCGGAGGAAGCTTTCATTCGGCGCCCATGTTAACCTGGCGTGGTTCACTCCAGGCGTGGAGCGGCGCGGTCCTTCGCGGAGGGCCCGCGCCGTGCAGCGGATCGTTTCGACGTCTGGTCTATTTTGTGCGCTAGCCGCGAGTGATCCGGGTCAATTTTTGGCAGGAAGTTATATCAACATAGATGAGAAAATCCGGTTTATTTTCAAAATATAACCAATTTTTCACAATAAAACGCCGCGATTGACAATTGCGATCATGTTTTCGTGTCTAAACAGACTGTAGAGACGAAAATAATCAACACCCACACACACACCCGGGCGCGCGAGCACAGACACACACAAAACAATCATGCGGATTAAACCCCCTCATGGTGTCCTTGGAACTCTTTTAGATACGTAGTTGTAGAAGCTAATTTTTCTTTAACTGTTCTGGTATCGCCTGTCCGTCCTGGGATAGGATCTCTCCTTCATGTGGGAATCCCTAAGGTTTCTTCTTTTTTCCTGACTCAGGTTTTTTAGGAGTTTTTCCTTACCGGGAGGGAGGGTCTAAGGGCAGGGATAACCAGTTTATGTAGTCTGTTTAGTTTTTAACAATTGTTTATATTTTGAAGCCCAATGAGGCAAATTTCTTGTGATTTTGGGCTATATACATAAAATTGAATTGAATTGAATCACTGCACCTACCCTTTGGCACAAGCTACCTCAACACTCAAAACTCTCAAAACCCATCTTTTTAAAAATGCTTTTAATCTTTAATTTTATTTCATAATTTGTATTTCCATCTTTAATTTGAACGCTTCGTATTACTGTTTTTTCTTAATGTAATTTGTTTGTTTTGTAAGCATCTTTGAGTATCTTTTAAAAGCACAATATAAATAAAATGTATTATTATCATTGTGTGGATCACCTTCTGTCAGGAGTCAGAGCTCCGACTCCCCCTCTGATCACCAGCGGGAACAGTCACCAGAGTACTGACTGCACTTCATTTCCCAGCAGCCCCAGCCCACAGTTCCTGGTTCCTGCTCAGCTGTCTCTAATCAGATAATCACCCACCTGCTTCTTAAGGGGCACACAGAGCCACACTCAGTGTCAAGTATTGTTTGTGCTACCTTGCCTGCATTACTGAACCAATAAACCTGCTGCATGTGGAACCAGCTGTCTGCCAGTTTGTGACAGCCCCTCGACGGAGGGATAGCCAGCTCTAAGTCACTACGGCTCCTTAAAAACAACCACATCTTCAAATGCATCTATTGGAGCAATAGGGAGGAGCTGTAGGGGAGGAATTCAGATTCAGCCATGGACTTGTATGGATGGTGTCCCATTTAATTAATGAAAGTGCTAACCATTTGAAAAGTGATTTTGGAGAAATGTATTTTGTTTTGTGACGCCAAGTCTTCATTTTTTGGATTAGAGATGTGAAAGTAAAAAGTCTGGAGCAAGACTCTCAAGATTTGCACCACTTTGACATTTTGCACCAAGCCTCTTCCAACATGGCGAACGTGTGCTAGTAAAGGGTAACGAAGCCCCTCCCTGCTTGTCCGGTGTGAACACCTTGGACTATATGTGCATTACATAGCTGGCGTTTAGAGTGTTCTTAAATGCGTGCCAATTTCCCAATGTGAATGTAGCTTTAAGGTGGTCGCACAAGCCTCAAGGGAACTGCAAAATACACCTGGTCTCTCTTTAGGATGCCCCCCCCATGGTCCCGGACAGCCCAAAAACCCACATCACAAGTGCATGACCTAAGCAACGTTTCACTTACATGTTTGTTAATGATGCCATAAATGATTTAAATTGTTAGTCCTGGTAATGCCAATGTAAAATTATGTGTTTGTGGTTTCTAATTTATTATACCTCTCTGCTACTTATCATCAAACGGGTAGATAAATGAGCTCGTCTGTCAGATGACCTTCCCTCGCTGCTGCATGCATGTTTGATTTCTGCTTTTTTGAAACCTTTGGGCTGTAGCAAAATTTGTGAGGTTTTCTCTTATCGCATCTCTAAAAACAAATCATCTCTCAAATAGTAACACAATTTTTGTGGGTGTCTTGAATCTGTGTCAAACCTGTTTTGAAATGCCGTCAGTTTAGTTTTACTTTGTCAAATAAAAGTAGAATGTTGGGCAACTGTGTGAGGGTTTGGTGACCCAAAAGAGAGACTATTTTTAAACACCACTACAGCGTAAACAGAGTTCAAGTTGAAAAATTTTGCCTAAAATAAACCAGAAGTGAACAAATGACAAAAAAACATTGTGATTCCAAGCTGTTGTCTACTTTATTTTTTTCTTTTTTGCACATTTCGATCTCCAACTAAATACCCACTTTTAAATGTACCTCTTAACTTCAATTAAATTGTATTATCTCCTGTTTTGTCTAGCTGATGCTAAAGCTCACCAAAATGTAAAGAAAACCTCCAGTGTGTTGAAAAAATTACACGTGAATTTGAATGTGGTTCACTATAGTGTGAATACAGATGAAGAGCAGCATTAAACTAACACAGTGTGTGTTTTAAGTGTGTTTTTAGGGAGCACTGCCAAAATTAATATTTTTACTCACTAGTTTACAATTGGATTTTTTTCTCTTTGATCAAATATTTCAATTTTTTATACAAAACTTGTATTATGTAATGAAAAACGCATTTTAAATAACTATTTTTCATAAAACACCAAATTTGAACACTAACGACCAACAAAGTAGATGGATTTTTTTCTAAAATAAAGCAAAAGAAAAAAGTAGATCTGTTGATTGAATATTGATTTTATTCATAAAGATCAAGTAATATAATTTTTTTTTTTACCCAGTCCCATTTGTTAGCATTGTTTAAAATAATATATTACAACAAAACACTCTAGGGCGACTGAAGACAAAATAAAGAATATCCTGTTAAAGTGAAGGTATGAGTCAAAGTTTTCCTTCATCTTCTGCTTGTTTTGGGCAAAAAAATGTGGTTACTTCAAGATGATGTAGGGTCAAAGGTCAAAATAAGTTTGATGGAAAGTATATTCCTATTTTTTCTCCAGAGCTTTAACACTAATGTTTACATTCTTTTGATTACTGTAACTCTTCAACTCTTTACACAAATAACGTAATTCCAGCAGATTCCGAAGCGGAGTAAAGCAGCCTTGCGCAAATTATCCTCATCATATAATTAACAGAAACATTCTTAACACTGAAGACTAATAACACAATAATGACATATTACTGTTCTAATATATTTTTACAGTCAGGTTGAGCTTTCTTGTTCTTTCAAAACTGTACCTGAACACACTTGTCATTAGGAAATGAAAAAAATACACAACATGGACCCACTGATGCTGCATCTGCACTGCATGGAATCACGGTAGGACATTAGGAAACCCTTTCTGCTGTCTTTCAAAAGACAAATTCCTTTAAACAAGTGTGAAACTTCAGGAGAGTTTAATTGACAGTCTGTCTGTCAGAGAGCTGCACGCTGTCCACGTCGAGATCTGCTGCTGCTCCATCAGCTGTGAAGTGGGATGATCAAAAGGCAGCCTGATTGAAATTGTTGATGAGTTTAACGGGACTGAGGGGGAGAAACATCGTCTCTTAGAACTTTATTTCATATGATAAATTCTTCAAATGCTGCAACACTGAGATGCTTCAGCTCATTCTTCAAACCACGTGACCCATGAGGAAATTCAAACCAAAGAATATCGCATTTGAACAATTTAGTTTCTGTTAGACTGTCGCGGTGACTCATCACAGTTTCATTGGTTGAGCATCTGAATAAATGTCGGTGTTGAAAGGTTGTGTTCGCACGGCTGCGTCTGTGCTTCAGTTATAAATCCTCGTACAGCTAAACAGGACTCAAGTGACAAGCATTAGGTGTCTTACAGCTTGTTGACATTTTCTGGTGCCATCTAATTGTAATTTTAAATGAAATTCAGCAAAGCCTATTATTTATCCAAAGTGACATTTGAATACAGCTAAACCTTGAATGGCCAAATAAATTCCAGATAGCGCATTTAAGCTGCAGAGACATAATGAAAACAATAGCTCACAGAGCCAGCCATGTTGACACTGACTCCATGGATAGCTGAGGCAGGAGAGCAGCAGATGTGATCGCCTGAGAAAGATGAGAACTTGGGACATCATGGAACAGATCTTTGACATAAAAATAGACTGGTGGTAAATACAGACATATCCAGAAAATTGTTCAGGGAAGGGAAATATGTATTTTCTAGGGGTGTGCCTCTTTCCCCCTTTGATACACATCTCAATACATGGTCCACAAATCCATACATTGAGAGTTCAACTAACTTTTTGGCAATACAATAAAGTCCAATTCTTTTACCAGAAACGCTAGAATCTTCTTATTCCTGACATTTAAAGCTAAAAAATAATGCATTGTATTTCACAGAGAAATGTATTCAGGTGTTGACTTGGAAGAAGGAAGCTGATTGGACATCTTTTTGTTTGCATCACATTTACAAAAAAAGCCAAAGATGGTAGAAAAAAACATCAGGAGAAAGTGCAGTTTGCCCGAAGTCAATTATTTGCACCTTGATTGATTTTATATTATTTAGCCAACATCATTTTGTTTATATCTGTGGTTTTTAAGCAAATCTGCAGTTGCTCGAACAATTTTCGATACATTTCTGTTTTTACCTAACAGATACTGTTGTTACTTCCGTTTTTCGATACATATCTGATATCTTTTACATCTCTGTTATTTTCTTATAATAAGGAGGGATAGATGATCTCTGATTGTCACTGTGTCCTTAAATCAGCCCCTCGTGGATGCAAAATCTTCAAGTGAACACAACACCCACATCGCTTTGAAAATCCACTTTACACAATTCAGTTCTTGGTTGATGCTACAAAAAATATAAAAATCCATAGAAAGATTTCATCAAAAAAAAGCGGATATTCCAACACAAGCCGTGGAGGATTCATGTTTTAGGGGATCTTTTGGGATCATTTCATTGGGATCATTTTTCTGATCTGTTGTAAAAGCATCCCCAGTGACTTTTTAATAATAAAAATGTCTTTTTAGTAAAAAAAAGCAAAAAACAAAAACCAGTATTGTTTTTTTAGGACATAGCTTCTGCTGAGCGGCAGTAATTGTTTTGAAATTCACCTCTGACTTGTGGGCAGGACTGTTGGTGTGGAAAAACAATACCCCACGTCGATGTTGAGAGTTTTCCCTTTGGAGCCCCTCGCAACTCCAACCTAACATTACTGTTGCAAATAAAATGTAGAGCAATTTTGGAGCTATATCCAGTTTTGATCCAGATTCCAGCTCAGACACGGAAAATAAATACATCTATTTGTCTACAAGTAAAGGCCACAGAATAAAACGTAGAGCATGGAGCTCATGGCCTCCCAATGTATTTTAGCAGAAGATTGTTGTCCCTGCACCACATGGACAGAAGATTCCTGTAGTGGCGATGAGACCCACCAGAGTGGTATTATCTACAAACTTCACAAAGTGGTTTGTGCAGGGAGGTTGTGCAGCTATGTATCAGTAAGATGAATAACTGGGGGCTGAGCACACAGCCCTGAGGGACCCCTGCGCTCAATGCGGTGTTGCCTGAGGAGTTGTTTCCAACATGTACTGCTTGTGATCCCTGAGGAGCCAGTTACAGAGGGAGGTGGATTTAATGTGTGACATGACTATTCGGTCAAAGAACTTCATTGGTGTCGGTGCCACAGTGCGATGGTCATTAAACAAGAATGGGATGATTGCTTTGGCAGTCTGATTTGAACCATTTGAACAATGACTTGGCTCAAGGAAATATAAAAGACGTCTATGAGGACATTTTGGGGTTCATGTGCGCAGTTCTTTCAGACCAGTAATTTTGTCAAGATCTGATAGTGTCTTCTTCAGACGAACCCATAGTCTGGTCCAGGGCAGAAGATGGGGTTTTCTGTACAGGACTCTGTGCTTCAATGGGTATGAAAAAGTTGTTGAGGTTACTCAGGAAAGAGATAGTACTCTGGCCGTTCTGTAGCGGAGGCTCCTACCCTGTGATGGCCTGGACATCCTGCCATAGAGTGTGTGATGTTCTGCTGTCTTTGGAGTGGGAGGTTATCTCATGTGTGCACTCCAGTTTTGCTTTTCTTTTGCCCTGGGACAGGTCGGCTCTTGCTGTTTTCAGGCCAGATTCCTCCCCGGATCTAAACGCCTCGTCTCTAGTTCTCTGTGACGGTTGTTGTGACTGTGAGAAGGCTGTTTGTATGCTAGAAGATTCAAAATAATATCAGAATTACCCAAATAATTTATCTTGTATATTGATTATCTGAAATATGATGAAATATGAGATATGCATGGCAGTATCAAATTCAGACACATGAGCCTATCAAAGAGTTAATGAGTTAATGAACAAGGTCAAGTAAAAATCAGCTCTTTAGGTTTCACTGGAAATATTAGTGAAGAATACAAAAGGGCATCACTTTTACCTAGCTATAAGTAACAGAGATATTACAAAGTTTGCTCAATTTACAGCCACTTTTTTCATTGCATTCTATTCTCAAGCTTTAAAGAAGTTGTGAAAATATGTCTTTCCATGTCTTGAAGTTGAACTTGCTCAGCCTCAAAGCATCCCTGTGCACTTCCCATGACATAGCACCCACTAGCCACCTTCTTTCACACCCACACACCACACCTCATAGCTCTGTCACCCTCACAGCCTCCTTGCAAGCTGTTTGCAGTCTTCTATGTCCTTTTTTCGCTCTTCGCACAGCAAGGGACCTGGTGGCACTTACTTTTAACAGCATCCTGTGCAGCACAGTCACAAAAAACAACAACACACATACGCACAATGAGGCTTTATTAAGTCATGAAATTAACAGAAGGAGAATGTGCTCACACAGATTCGTGTATATTTAAATTGGGAATGTTACAAAATAAAAGCATGAGGCTAACTATCCAACTATAGTTGGAAGAGTGTTTTACATCATTCTGAAATCATTATGGTGGGATGTAATTACAAGAGGGTTATGTTGTTCAAAATGATTGATGTTAGAAAGTATGTTTATGTAAAGATTATGGATAAATTGCAACCCTTAAATCAATAATAATGTCAAATTCATCCAAATGCTTCAGGTTTTTGTACAAAAATTTTCAACAACTAAATATGGTCACCAAAAAATAAATTAGGAATCCTTACTTTCCCTGAAGGAAGCCACAGATTTATTACCATGAACATAATACTGTACATGTTAACATACAAAAAAATGACTTTTTTTTATTAGGCTTTTGTACATGCCTTTTGATTTTTCGAAGAGAACATTTGTCACATCTAACTAATTGAAATACAAAAAAATCAAATTAAATGAGATCAATAAGCAAAATATGCTGTTTTTGCACTGCAAACATATACATATATCTATATATATATATAGATATATATATATCGACAGAGAGAGGAAGAGAGAGAGAGAATCTTTTAACAAAGTGGGTAAATATTTACCTATGTTAACTCAAATGGAGTATTTTTAGCTGTTGATCTACGGTATTTTTGCCTAATTATTTTGAGGAAAAAATTGCTTAAATAAATTAATAGCAAATTATCACATCAATTTTTGGGGTAATATGAATTGGTTTTTTATTGACAATGAGAAGTTTAAGATTTTCTTCCTTTTTGGATCCCAAAATAAAAAAAATACAAACTATAAATAAATATATATTATTTCAGTTTTTTACAGAGTACAAACAAACTTTTAGGTAAATTCTTCCCCTCTCCCTATCCCACATTTATCCCTCCAAACAAGAGTTATGGAAAAATAGTGTCTCCGAATTCGTATGTCATTTCCACTCGATGACGTCACCAGTAGTCGACGGTCAGCTACCTTAGAGCTTTCAGCACTTGATTATACATAACAACAGTTATGTTATAACTTTAAGAAGGTTGTGCTAAAACAAAAATCCATTACTTACACTTAAATGTAAACTTCTGAGCTTCAGAGCGCACTGACATGAAGAAAAGGGCTTCTCCTCTCCAAATGGAGTGGTAAGGAGAAGAGAAAAGTTTTGGATTCAGTCTTAACCGTTTAACACCTGAGGCGTCATCGGTGACGCTTAAACACAAAATCTTTAACATACTGTAACTTTTCAACCGTCAAAACGATCAATTAATTCCAGCAGATTTTTAAGGAGAAACGACTGGTAAATTAAAGAACATAACCAGTGGAGCTCCAGTGTTTAAAGGTTAATCTACCTGCTTAACTTAAAGTCAATAATAACATCGATGACACAAAAAACGTATTTGATTGCAGGTTAAAAACACGGGACATTTCTTTGCAAAAAACAAATTTGTAAAGTCAGTTTTTTTTAGGAAACATATGGTTTTTCTTTAAATCAGAGTTTGAAAAAGTCCAAAAAGTACAGCAATTATGCGTGAGTTTGACATGCATCATCTTGGGAGCTCTTGCTAATGTTGCCATGAGCAGATGGAAAAGATGAAGCATCAAGGGAGCTCAACCGTGCTTTGAATTTCTCACAGCCTCTAGAAGGTTTTCTTTTTTAAAGCATTTTCTAAATAATTCCAGCATAATTTGTCAATTTCAAAATGTTTAACTCCAACCGACGCGTCTCTCCTCTGAAGAGGAGAACAGCTCATTCTCATGATGGGGGATTCGCTTCAGGAGCTACATGGAGTTTTTTTAAGAAGCACACAGCAGACTGACTGGCTCGTGGGCTGCAAAAGAAGCTGCTGAACAAAACAAACTCCTCACCTGTTACTGTCTCATTGATCCAAAGTTGAACGAGTTTTTATTTCTGCTTATAATTCAGAAGAAAGTGTGTCCTAGTGTGTGTTTGTGCTTAAAAAAAAAATAAGAAAGTTAATGAGTGGTAGATTTCACTGTTGGTAAGTGTAATGAAAAATCTGTTACGCTTAAATGATGCCACATTTGTAAGGAGCATGCAATTCTGACTAAACTACAGACTCTTCAGTACCCCTTGTGAACACAAAGGGGTCAGATGAGGGTCTTATTCAAGGACTGGGGCATCATGTTTGACTAATATGGATAGGACCTGGACAATTTCAAGCTGGTGTCATGCAAAACCAATATCCGGCACAGTCTGGAGTGAACCCTTGTACAATCCTTAAAGTCGAGTTCTTCATAACAGAGAATATTTAATTCAGAGTGTGAAGTGGATGTCCTGAAAAAGACAAGAAAACTCTTTCCTCTTCCCTGTCGACTTTTTTTTTTTTTTTTTAAATATACAATGGACCAAGTGAATATTTGATTCTGTTTGGCTGCAGGTTTTCCAATAAAATGTAATAATGAACACCTAGAAATAAGTCGGGGTTCTCTGTAATATTGCACTAGCCTAAGCATCACTTGGTTCCCAGAACAACAGAAACTTGGAACATAGATGGATGGATGTTACTCCATGATTTATCACAACACCAAGATGGTAATAAATATCTCTCTCTGTCAAATGGCTCTATGATAGACACATTTTTACCATCACTGGTAATACTCCCTTTCAATTTTAAATAGTTTGTGTTCTTTCTTACCTTATTGCTTGATAAGAGTAAATCCATGTCTATAAATAAATGAATGAAATTGTTTTATGACACATATTTAATCTTGAGTAATGATGGATATTTTTAGCAATCAAACCAATTTAGTAAAGTACTTGTTCTTTGTTTCTCGGAAACAAAGTTTTGCTTCATCATCTGAAAAACAAAAGAGAAAACAAATGTAAAGAGTTGAACTTTCCCTTTGAAATGATATCACTTGAAGTTCCTCTGCTGCGGCAGAGCGAGGTCAGTGAGGCTCAGTAGCCGTTACCATGACAATGCATCACGCCACAAATCATGCAGTCCACTTCTTGTGAAAAACAATTTAAACCTAAAAAGATAGCAATATTAAACTACTTATATTTGATTTCAAATGTATTTCTTTCATGAGTGACCTTGGGAGAAGCGGAAGGATTCTTTTTGAGGTGTCCATGAAAGGATTTTGCAGAGGCAACCATCACTCCTCTGCGTTGTCCATTGATTTTTCTTTTCGTCATTGCCTTGTCCTGTCCAACAGCTGAGCAAACAGGTAAGAGCTGAAGGCCTCTTGTGTTGGACATAGTTTACTGTTACTACATGGGGTATGGATCTTCTGACACACAAGGTGTATATTTGTACAAACCCCTTTTGTAATTTAGGATAAACTCAATTTACCGTACATTGATTATATTTGTATGGGTTTTTTTCGTTGTTGTAGTTGTTGGACCTAACGGAAAAGAAGAAGAGGGAACAAGAGTCCGTTGATTTTTTAATAGACATCTACCTCTTTCATATTTGAAGTGTTAAGGTTGGCAGATTAATATAGCTGATGGCTCTCTTTTTTGACAATCCAGAACATGTTGATGGCTAATCTCCATTCTCGTGACTTTCAGGGATGAGTCCAGATCTTGCTTCTGCTGAAAGGGTCAAAGTATGGTAAAAAGCAAAGAATACATTGTTGGTTGCATGGATACAGATGCATACATTTGTGGTAGAAGTATGATGATATGGGCCAAGAGAACAAGGGTTGTCATAAAAGATTAGAATCTTCCATCCATCAATTTAAAGGGTCACAGGGTTGCTGGAGCCAACCCAAACACTGTGGGGCAAAGGCTGGGACACCCCTAACAGCTTATCAGTCTGCTGCTGGGTCATAAAGCTATCTTATCACGAAGAAACACTGGGATGAGATTATGCACCAGGAGAAAATAAGCATATTTCCACTTCCTGGTGTGACCACACTTCAAAACAAGCTCAAAAGTATTCAAGTGACTTGGTTTGAGTTTCTGTATCGCCTTGTCTCCAGCAATTTTGTTTGCCGTCTTTTAATAGAAATAAAACAGGGATGAATGGATGTACAAATGAATTAGAAAATAGAGCATATATTTCGTAAGGGAAAAATACATTATTAACACTGTGTAGCATGCACAAGCTGCTACAGTAACATGGTGTTGGTACATGAACTCACACAACTCAGACAACCCATAAATTAGCATTTGCTGTCCACCTCCCACAACACAGAAACATACCTATAAATACCGTGTTTCTGCTGTCCCACTGCCTTAGCTGCACAGCAAGTCTGAGCCAGATGCAGGGAGGATTGGAATATAATTATACGCCTGTCATACCTGGCCTCACTGGGATGCCTGTAACTTCCCCACACAGAGTCCAGTAGTCTTGTAATACTGAGAGAGCCTCTCTATACCCTTATTGGCAAAAATCTAACTGACCGTGAAGGATCTTGAGCTCAGCTAAATAAGGGTCTAAGCTTGCTTTTGTGAAGGCACAGCCTCTTAGCCCCCCACCCCCTGCCTTCCTGCTGAATCACTGAAAATACCTTTTCACGTTGTTAATAGGATTTTTTTAAGGATGCATGATGCTTAGTGACAAATACAGTCAATAATATCTAGGGCTGTAATTTAAAAAAAAAATCTAATATTATTGAATTAATATCCAAAAGACAAATATTTTATAAATAAGGAGAGTGGAATACCAAGAAGAATTCTCCAACAAATCAGTAATATTATCTAAAACAAAGAAAAATATAATTGTAAGTCATTTAAAGAGCTTATACCAAGCCTTTTAGAGTAAAATATATCTAGTAGAGGGCCGGGGGCCAGATCCGGCCCTCCGGGTAAATATATCCGGCCCTCCAAATTATTTTATTTAATTTTTTAAAAGCCCGATTTTATCTTGCACTCATTTCTTGTAGAATTTTGACAAAATATATTTTTATAGAGAGTAAAATATTGAAAGTTATTTAAGGTTTAAGTTGATTTATTCTGGAATAACATTCCTGCCTTTTTATTATTTATAATTTTGTTAAAAAGTTAAAGTTTTAAAGTAAAAAAAATTGAAATTCTATTGCCTTTTGGACTATTTTGCCATTTACTAAGATTTTGTTTAAGGCTATTTTGGAGTTGAGCTAGCATTTCAGCTACATGCTAGCTGTTTTGGCTAACCTATGTTTTTTTCTATAGTTTTTAGGCTAATTTGGCATTTAGCTAATATTTTAGAAGTCTATTAGCTGCAGCGTTTTCAGCTATCAATTTCAGCATCTTCAGCTTTCAGCACTCGCATCTTCAGCGGCCAAATTATCGCAGATAATGCTATATATATCTAGCTCATAATTATGATAAAAAGTTACGGTTTTAAAGTTTTTAAAAAGTAGTTTTTGAGTGTTGAATAAATGTTTGTCCTGTTAGGCCTGCGACCTAAGTTGCGTTTTGGGTTTTGGCCCCCGATGCGATTGAGTTTGAAACCCCTGTCTTGGAAATGGAAACACCACAATTTTGAAAAAACTTGCATCGATCGAAAAAGGTTTTTGCACTTGGAGGAGGTGGTTTTTGGGGCGTATCGAAATGGACATTTTCCGCAAAACTGCAAAGGAAACACTTTTCTCGATTTAAATGCACTTCTTAGTAGGAGGTGGGTGCCCTGAGCGGTGCAGAGCGGGCGCCACGAGTGGTCCGACAGCGTCACAGCTCATTATAAGTGCATATCATACGAAATTCCTCTGTAGAATCACAAAGATTTCTTCATCGCTTAATCTAATAGCCATGCTTTTCCACCTTGCAGCCTGAATAAGACACAGGCGTCTCCTTTGACAGATGAAGGTGAGCGCTGGTGCCATGACAGAAGCTTTAATGGATCTTTTTGTGTTTTCAAACAGAAAAAAAGAGTCCAGATGCTTGTTAGCATAGTTAAATTTTTTAAAACAGCTGAACAGGCTTCCCACGTACATCTGCGACTGTCAATGGTCAACGCGCGGCTTGTGTCCCTTAACAGACCTGTGACGCCACCTAAAAGCTCCCTTTGAGTAAATCAAATTAAAACAATACTTGTTCTCATTCATCCCTGTGTTTTTAATGACTTATTGCGTGAATCGATTTGTGTTTATTTGCATAAATATGATGTATCGTAAACAGTGTCATGCGAAACTATGTTTTTTTCGACACAGAATTTTGATTAAATGTTGCGCATGTGGGTAATGGAAACGCAGCTAGAGTCCCATTAGGGTGTAACAATTTATTTTAGCAACAATTCAATTTCTGTCATTTTTTTAAGGTTGACGATAAGATTCATAATTGGTATTGGCTCATTTTGAACGATTCGATTCACTGACCTAAAATCAATTATGTATTTCATTTTGAAACTATTTCACAGTGGTATCGGTCATTTTTGTTAATAATTTGCCTCAGACAGACTGTATCTGCTTGGTTTGTAGGAATATAAATCAGTTCATCGATTAAGTTGAGAATAATAGTTACACCCCTACTGTCCAGGAAATAAAATCTTTAGCATATTTTCAGACAATGTAACTGTCATGCTGAAATGAGTTCATTCTGCTCTGTGACTGTTCTAGAAAGCAAAATCTCTGACATAATTTTGTTACTCTGTGTGAGAACTCAAATGTATTTTTTTAGAGCTGAACGCTGTCATTTAGTGCATCGCTTTCTCTCTTTTAATAGAGCTAATTCGTTTCCCTCCCACACTGACGACAGCAAAGGGAGACGGAGAAAGAAGGAAAAAAGAAAGATGGAAATGGGATGAGAATGGGTGAGAGAGCCACAGGAAGGAAACAAATCCGAAAATGCAAAGGGAAGATAGCGGTGAGGAAAAGATGTGAAGCATATGGGAGAAGAAGGTACACATGAGGAGACAGAATGAAAAACCAAGGACCACAGGACAAAAAAAGAGCTCAAGAGGGCAGGAAGGACAAAGGTTTAAAAGTGTTTGGGATTGTCCAATTTCACTGTGGTTTGGCAAGTCAATTTCAGCCTCAGCAGGAACGCAGCAGCGCAGTGCAGTTGCAGTGATGCTATTACCTCCAGCCGAACCATCCTCACTTTTCTCAGAGCAAACAAGTATTTGCTTTTTAGATGCTTCGGAAGGCTTCGCCACTCACAAATGACAGTTAAGATATGAATTACTCATATCACTACTCTGAATTACAAAAACCTGAGAGGTTTGAGATATTTCTATGGTCACCAGCACTTGACGTCCCATCATTCAAAATATGTGTAGCAGTGATGGCAGGTCAGGTATCCTCCATCGTTGCATTTTAAAGTGGAAGTGTGGGTATTCCTGGGGTGAATAGGGTTAACCTTTGCCTTTAAGTAGCTACTGCTGCACATGCTGGATAACAGCTTTGACTGGTTGGCTAAAGCCAGGTGAGGATAGCAGGTAGTCTATAACCCCTGGTGATCTCTGGGTTTGCTCGCTCTTGCATGCAGGGCCTGTTCTGAGTCACTGGGCTGTTGAAATCATGGGGTAATCCAACAACCGTGATGTGTGGAAGGCATGTTGGAGCAAAAGGCTCAACACTGCAGCAAATAAAGCCTCAGATGGGATTCTGTGTGCCCGTTGGACCCTGGCCTCCGTAGCTGAAAGGATGGGATTATTCCGGTGGAAAAGTTTGACCCCCCTCACCAAAACAAATCAAGCAGAGATTGTTGCAGTTCAATGATTGCAACATGTGCAGCAAACATACTTAGGGTTGTCAACAAAAGACAAAAGTATCAAAGAGGAATCATACATTTCCAGAAATTGAGCTTCTTTAACATTATTTGGAGTATTTCTCTCCACAATCTACTCAAACTTAGATGCAGCCACATCTCGTTCACTAATAAATAAGAAAGAAGCAAACATCTGAGCATCGAGATCGTTCTGCTCTACAAAGCTGGTCACATAGGTTAAACTAACCAATAGATGGTAAGATGATTGTAAAATGGTGCTCTTACTGTATCAACAGTCATATCTTAACCATATTTTATTTAACTTTGATCATATTTGGGACGTTATTCCATGAAAAGTAACAAGTAAATTAGCCACGTTCAATGAAAAAGATCATTTGCCATCATTGTTAACTGTCGTGCACCTTCATCAACAGTATTAATACTCTGGTCCCTCAACTTTTGAGGTCTTGCTGTTTTTCATATTTTTTTCAGTGCAATTTTGCCTCCTTTTTTACAGTGCATTGTGTTCTGTGTCCTGATTGACTGAACTTGTCAATTAACCTCCTCCATTCTGTGTCACCTGTAAAGAAAATACGTTCACTTTGCCAGGATAACAAAAACCTTTGATCGCGATCAGATCTGAACTTTTTTTTCTATAAAGGTTTGAACATTGAGAGTTTAAGCAAAATAAAAAAATGTGTGAAACTTTTCATGTCAGTCTGAGAACATTGTATAAAGTGTGTAGTGAGGAGTTTTACAGCCTTAGAATATCTATTTTCTTACTTCACAGATTTTAACTATTGCGAGTCATTTTTAGAACACAGCTCAGCAATAAATAAGGATACTCTGTAGTTACATAAACATGTGTTTGTGAATCTCTTGGTTTTCATGCTATTTTTCTAACCAAATTTTCAAAAGATATTTATTTATTTGTGTTTTTAAAGCAAGTCTACATTTAATTTGTTTATATTTTGGCAAAATCAAGAAATTTATGATAGATACTAATATAGTACAACGATGACCAACTATAGATCATGAACTCAGTGTTGGCGTGGAAACATTTTCAGATACATTTTTGGCACTTAATGAAAAGCAGCATCTCTCTTTGATGTCATCAATGTGTTTCATTCAAAATCTCCTTGTACACCTGTACATAAGCTTTCCTTTATTGCACTGGTTTATAATATTTAAATGTATTCAGGTGAAATAGTCTAAAAGTATTCTTCTTCTGGTGAACATTTAGTTTTCTTCATCTTCTATACTCAATGGAGCATCGTCTATTCTTACCATATTGTAACCAACAAAATATGTATTATATATTTGCATTTTTAAAATGTTTTATCAATATATGCTGTCCTTGTGTTAAAATAATCAAACAATCAATCAATGTGCTATCTGTGACAACACACACCAATTATTTCTTCCATTCCCCATTGCAGTTTTTTTTAGATTTACCAATTCCTAAATATTTTCTTTTTTTTTTTGTAATTTTAAAGAATAAAAACATTAATCTTAAAACATACATTTAGTTTGTAAGCACAACCTCATTTACAGTAAATACAAGATGATGATAAACAGAATTTGTAAGTTAAGAAACATTTTATTATTGAATAAAAAAAATCTTTATTAGTTGACACATTCTATGGGGAGTTTAAAGTTCACATGTCTTCGTGACTTTGGATAGACAGTTAGGAGTTAACGAAAAATTGGATTTCTCTGCAAGGCTAAGAGGATGAAAAATCAACTGAATCATCACACTGGCAGGATTATTAAAACCAGTTTCCTATTTTGCTGCTTTTTACTGTTCAGTGAAAAGGAAGTCAAATGGCATTTACTGAGCATTTAAGGCCAGGCCAGGGATAATGGAAAATCGCTCATGAAAGCAAAGAAAATGCCATGAATAGAAGAAAGAGAAGATCAAGGCTAACCCGACTTGAAGCTATTACAATACAGTAAAAGTGAAAAAATGTGGGGCATGAGACTGAGAGGCTCTGATAACAAAAAAAAAAAAAAAAAGGAAATTATGTGCCACTGTCAAATCTGAGAAAACGGGGGGAAAATGGCATGGCATCAAAAAATTAACAACTCCATCTGATAGTTTATATTTGGCCAGTCACACACTGTGGGTGGAATTGAGTCCCGCGTCTGTCTTATCTTCCGCTCGTGCGGCTAGCAGCACATGCCCAGAGTTCCAGCCCGCGTCTCTGGCAAACAAGGAGGCATTAAACCCTTCCTGCCGGCTTCACGGATGGCTGCTCTCCTCTCCCTGCTTCATTTTTTAGCCTAATAAATAATAAAGCTTTGATTTCTCGGAGGGGTGTACAAACATTGTGCACCTGAACACCCTGCATGTCTGCTAGCAAGCATTTAAAGAGCCTGCCAGCGCGGCGAGCACGGCCACTTTCTGTCACGAGCTGCGCCGCACTCTTCACGACAGAGACTCTCTTCTCTTCACAGGATCTGCTAATCATCTGAGTCCGCACTGTTTGCCAAACGGAAATTTTCCGGAGCTAACCAAGAACTGAGCTCTGCTGTTTGTGACATGGAAGCCAAGTTATGATAAAACACTGACATTTAGTTGGGGGTTTCGATATGCAAGTTTGCTCGGTTTTGATAGCAAAAAAGCTTTGAAAAAAAAGCATATCCTTTCGCTTTTAAAAACCCATGAAAGTTGTGTTTTTGGTGTTTTTAATGTGTTCTTGTTGCAATTTTCTCATGATGGAGGACAAATGTAAAGAAAATAGAGATTAAAATTGTATTTCTGAGTTTTTATTTATTCAAATCATTGTGAATCAGGAAAGCACAAAAAAAGTTGGAAAAGGATTGTAGTTTTTTGTAAAATCTACAATTGGTGAAAAAAAGAGTGTGAACAAAAGAATCATGGGAAATGAAGGCAGTCTTACTTTGCGCCAAAAGTTCTGCCCACAACTAGGAGGTGAATTTCTAATGAATTCTTGCCGCTCTGCAGAAGCTATGTCCTAAAAAATGACACCTTTTTAATGATTTTTCCTAAAAACAACATAATCATTATTAAAAGACCACTGACAGCCTTTTTACAATAGATCAAAAGAGGATTAAAGTGGGACTTTACCGACTGTTCTATGAGAGAAGATACTTTATTCTTGTTCTGTGGAAGCCAGTTCTCTCAATAAAAAATAGTTTATCTTTATTCAGTCACCTCACATCTCCAGATTGAGCCTAACCATAATCTAATCAGTAAATTAGACGCCAGTCCACGTTACTGCCAAAGAAAAAACAATAATTCACATGTTTTTATGTGTGCATTCTCCTTCAAACTCCTTCTTCCACTTCTACTTCAGTAAGCAATTTCCCACATTGCCCAGAATGACTTGAAAATCCCTGGAGAACAAGCAAGAGCGTATTGAATTCAGCTGTGGGTTATGCATGTAGGCGGCTAGAGCAATACTGATAGCAATAGCATTAAACAAACAAAAAAAGCCTTTGCAGATGTGAAAACGGTATACCTAATACAATCTGCAGAAAGTCTTACAGCTGCTTTACACGGTGATTTATTGGGATTATGGTTTGAGTATAAAGTTATTCCTTTTGAAATGGAGTTGTGCTGTTTGTCATCACATAGACAATGATGTATTAAAGGTATTTGAAAATTTGGTAACGACACCAGATGACCTATTTTATTTGGACTTACTTTACTATTATAAATATGCTGGATTTAATTTAAAAAAAATGTTTTAAAAAGTTTACATAACATTTTTTTAATTGAGCAGAGATGAAGAGTGCAACCTATCTAAAGACATCCTCAAAATTAGCCTTTTGAGTGGATATGTATGGAAGTGAATTAGGGCCATCAAGATTTAAAACCCAAATAAAATTAGATTTGTGTTTATCAAAAAAAGGGTCTGAAACTTTTTCCTTAAACCTAGTATAAACATAACTTTATTCAGCTTGCCCTTTTCTGTTTTTAAGTTTCAAAACTCAAAATTCCTGTTTCAAAACTTATTTTTTAATTTTAACTTTTTTCCATCAAATCTGAGAAGTTCAGGTTTGATACTTCCTGCCTCATTCTGGTGTGGGGGGGCGGGGCTAACACTGAGAACCAATCAAAATTGATTAGGGTGGTAACCTCAGTCCTCGAGCATTCACTGAGTTTGGGAATTGGAGTATTATAGTCAGAAACTGTCTGTATTATCTGTACTATCATAGACTTGTGTTGTCCCATGACGGGCATAAAAAACAGAGTTTTATTACGTACAAACTGCACGTTTGTTCCAAGCGTTGTTTTGTTGTATCACATACAGGCGTTGAAATGGCATTATGGTTGAGTAAAATGGCTGAGGCCAATTTCTGATCAAAACCATTTTTTTTCACCAAACACAAATATTTCTGCTTGAATTTTTCAAGTGCTTTTGTTCGGGTTTCAAATCTTTATAGCTCCAATTTGGCTCCATATATACGGGCAAAAATTGAATGCGCATTGAAAGTTAAAACAGGATGTTTTGTTTGGAGAATGGGGCATGTTCAACACTGTTTACATTCTCCTTTTTCGGGTCCTTCTGCGGATGACTGAGACATAGCGTAAGGTGGTGAATGGGCCTCTGGGTATGTGAATTTAAGGGCAGAATAAAGTGGCGGTCCAGCGAAAGTGTGTCTCTGAGTTCTTTATTTTACATGAAACTCAGCATTACCAACACCGATTAGGTGGAAAGTCCGCCTCACTGATAATAATTTTGAGTCCCCCAAAAGGTTCAGAATTTCTTTGTTTTTGACACCAATCTGGAAATAAACCATCACAAAAAACTGCTCGTCTTTCATCTTCAAGCACGGCTCTGATAAACAGACAACTTTGGTTCTTCTCTCGTTCATTTGTGACGTTTTTTTTTCTTGTAATTTTTTTTTTTCTTATAAATTCACGAGATTTTCCAATTTGATTTTATCTATATAGCCCAGTAACAAAAAAATGGCCTCATTGGGCTTCATTTAAATGTAATTTAAAGATTTAAATCAAATGTTTAAATTAGATTTAAAGTAATAAATTTACAAATTTCGTCTCATAAATTTACGAGATTTAAAGTAATACATTTTTGACTTGAAAACATACATTTATGAGAAAAAAGTAATAAACATACTTTTAAAGTCATAGGCTATACAACATTATTCTTGTAATTTAACAGTTATTACTTTTTTTCTCGTAAATTTACAAGATTTAAAGTCGTAGTTTAAACCAATAACTTTTTTTGTCAGCTGGCTTTTACTCTCCGTTTCATATTAGTAGTTAATATATTTGACAAATCAAGTTTGTGCATTTTGGAGCTGCCATGGTGCAAAGGTATAGCGGTCGACCTCTGATTGGAAGATCATAGGTCATATAAATATTATGGTTAACATCTTGCCCATCTTTGTGTCAAAGTCTAGTTGGGCAAGACACTAAACCCCACATGTACTGAGCAAGTGGTTGGTTTCTAATTGTACATAAAACTGAAAGAGCCTTGATATGAAATATCAAAGAAGTGAAAATCTAGCCAATGTCGCTCCAGGCTTTTTCTTTCACAGTTCCATTCCGATATACGACAGACTTGATGTCATATAATTCCAGCCGGACACAAGCCGCAATTATTAATTTCTCCTTCATGATACATTTTGAAATAGTTGGCTCTTCTGTGTTTTGAAAAGGACACCATCCATACATCACTACCAACCATCTGCAGGTCCCTGATTGGTCAAACTTTAGCTGATTTAATTTTTCCTACGAGTTCAATCACCGCACATTTTGTAACTAGAGCCCGCAAACTGACCTAAAAACAACGCAAAAGCCCAAAACATGTATTTGTGCCCGTTTACATAGACTTTTTATTGGAAATAGTTGCTTGAAGGCACATTTCCGAGCCGGGTGTGAATGTAGCATGAAGCACATTGAGAATTAAAGCAAGTGTTTTCTAAGTTTGCATGATTTAACATTTACTCTTTTCTATTGCTTTCCCTTGTTGACACAGCAAAAACAGCAAAAAAATAAAAATAAAAAAAAACTTTAGTACAGGTGTGTTGAAAGTCTCTCGAGGACCTGGAGGCTTTTTCTTTTACATTAATCAAAAGCAAATATTCAAGTAGTGAAACTATTATAAGGTCGGACTTTACTTAATTTGTAAGTAATTTTTCTTTCAAACTGTTGAAAATTAATTCAAAAAACATTTTTTTTACATTTACATCTCAACAGTTAACACTCTTCTCACTCTTTTCTTTAAAGGTCGAAAAATTCAAAAGCAACTTTCACCGTTGTTGTTCAAATGACCTTTTGTCCTATCAACCTTTGGCATCTCTTCTGCAGGTCGTCTTTTCATTCGTCCCAGCCATGATAGATCCTCTCTTTGAATGAGCAGCAGCCACTTTCTGCTGTTCTGAACTTGGTTACCTAGTATTGTCTGGCAACCATCAAAGTCATGTCCGAGTTATTTTAATTAAAAAAGCTTTTTGTCAACAGCTGGGCTCTAACACAGCTTTGATTGTTGTCACCTTTCTATTGCCACTGCATATTTTCTTCTTTTTTTTTTTGTCTTCACAGAACGACTGGGCGCTTTGTAGCAACCTTGAATTGTTTTTTTGTTGAACCATTGAAAAATCTCACGTGTGACTACATTTGTTGTACTCTTGAGCCACAACCATGGTGTTCATCAAACATTTGCTGGTTATTTGGTGAGGGGTTCAAAGCTCAAGCTGACCAGTTATTATCTTACGGGTAAGACGGGTAACCCCACACTGAATTGTAAAAACCTGGACTTGTAATGACAAGAACACCTGCCAAAAAGTAACAATTTTCCCTGAACCATAGTGAATGGGTTGATAATGTGTTAATGGGAGCTGTGACATCACCCAAATGCCCCCTCTTAGTGAATCAACTTTAAAAAAGACTTGTTCTCATCCACCACCGTGTTTTTAATGACATTGCATGAGTTAGTTGGTGTTTATTCGCATAATTATTATTTAATGGAAACTGTCATTGCGAAATTGTGTTTTCTCAACATTTCTAGAATTTCTACAAAATTTTGTGCATATTTGTGATGGAAACGCAGCAACTGTCACCAGCAACATCTCTGATAGTAAAGGGATTAGAGGATTATAATAGAAACTGATGTGAGTTCTTAAGTCTGAGATGGGAAAATGACTTCTCCTGAGCATTATTTTTTCTGACTCACTGAGACCTTTAACTTTTTTTAAATAACAAACTATGATCCCTATGTTATGCTACATGTTAAACAGTGGTGCTTTTTTTAACAGTGTATAGATCTATAATGTGATGATTTATCTGTAATACCTGTAGTGACACAAAATCTTTTGAAACTTTTTTACATCTTAATTTTATGCAGATGCAAAAACAAGTTCTATTATATATTCTTGTAAACATTCAAAAAATGATAATAAAATCTGAAACAGCTTATTTAAAGAAACACAAAACACATTAGCACAGGCAGATCTCATAAATCCTTTTCTAAATGGGATTTTAAGGCGTTCGGTCAATTTTTTTTTTATTCAGTTAAAATTCAGATGTCTGAATGAATGCTTCTTAACTTTCAGTGACACATCATTGGATGATAATGGTCTATAATGTCTCAAATCAGCTTTCTTCTTGAGTCTGTTCAACATTTCAGACAAACGACTTTGAGTCAATATCGACACATGCTACTTGAGTTATTGAGTCTTTCAAAAAAAAAAGAGCTGTTTACTGGACTAATGTAGTCCCTAAAAAACTGTCTGGTTTCTATACTTTAGTGGCTAAAGCGCTGTGATGCATCAATAAGGCTCTGGAAATCATTACCTCCTCCCTTTTCTAAGGAGGGATTAAATTCTATTTATAGGGGAGGTGGACTTTAGTTCACTTCAATTGCTTCTGCCCCTGTTGTCAATCTCAATGACACGCATGTGGTGTGAGGCGTTTACTGGAAAGCTGGACTGATTCAAAAATGTGAAATCCCATTTTATTGAAGTTAAAGTTGGGCTGGAAGTAAACTCCAAGATCAAGCAGGAGCCAGAAACTAGGGCTGGATATCGGTTATAATTTCCAGAAATGATTCGATTCATGAAAGCCTGAATTGATTCGATTCCGATATTTTCCGATTCTTTTGATTTTTCCATTCCATTCAATTTTAGGTTTACAAATTTATACACATTTGTTTAGAAATACATTGCAAATCTATTATTTAATTTGAATGTATTTAGATTAATTTGATAGAGTTCACATAATGTATTAGTAAAATAATGAGATTGTTAATATCATACAGTGTTACAAAGATTCTCTCAAAGAGAAGTTCTAATAAAAATGTTTGGATCATTAACATTGTACATTGTTCTGCTTCTCCTGGAGGACATTTCAGTTTGGACACTAGGTGGTGATCGCGCCATAGAAGTACATTTTATTCAAGAAGAAGAAGACAGTATGAGGGGAAAAAAACGAAGTTTTAGACCACAAATAGTTACTTTCAAAATTATTTCCTTAAAAGAGTTTGGAAAATTAATGCCTGTAAATAAAGATGTCCATTTAGTCAGCAATGTATTTTTTTGGTCAACCGAGCGTTAGCATTATCCATCCTATGGGAAATTTAATTGAACGTTAGCATCAAGCTAGTGGACTTTAGCTTCATTTGCTAAATCAATTTATATCTTTGGTGAATCGATTTTTGATCTATAATGCTTAAATCAATTTAAAACGATTAATTGATTTTTTTCAACCCAGCCCTAACAGAAACTGGCTTCTGGAATGCAAAAAATTAAATAATACCTCCATGTTCTCTTAGCTCTGAAATTCTCTGCTTCATCTACTCTTTTTTGTTTAACATAAATATAAACACAAATATTTTCTCACCTTTCATATCTTAACACTGTATTCTACTTTTTTTCAGAGTAAAGGGCCCTAAAACTCACTCCAGTGCCTCCTCTGGCTGTGCAGCTTTTTTATACTTAATTTTGTTGCAGGACGTCAGCAGGATGTTACAGACCTTCTGCTGTCAATAGAGTAATCACACCTGCAGTTACCTGGAGCATCTGAGTAATTCCATCCACCTTCATCTGCTCATCAATAGCAGCAGTCTAAGCAAAGGTGCCAGACTTCCTGCACCCAGGCCACCCCCTCCAGCTCCTCTGGGGGGACCCTGAGACGTTCTCAGGCCAGCCAGGAGACGTAGTCTATCAGCGTGTCCTGCGTCGTTGAGGGCCTCCGCCCAGTGGGACATGCCCGGAACACCTCTCCAGAGAGGCGTCCAGGAGGCATCCGGACAAGATGCCCAAGCCACCTCAACTGGCTCTTCTCGATGTGGAAGAGAATCTAAGTAAGTTACTTCAATAGAATGGACAAATCAATACAGAGGATTGACTCTGGTCCAGGTTCTGATCTGAAGTCTCTAGAGCTGATTGATCAAAGAAGGATGCTACTTGAGCATCCTCTTCATAACACAATAACTCCACATCAGTTTCTTCAGTCAGAGGCTTCTTCAGATTTGCTGAACCACTGATGCTGCTACAACTTGTAGTTCCACCTTGAGTGTTACCAGTGCATTTTGTTTTATTACATTTATTAAAAGAAAGCTTTCCGTGTAACAAAAGTTTTTTGTTTTTTTTTATAAAGAAGGGGTGTTCAAAGTCAGTCCTCAAAGGTCTAAATGTTTTCCAACCAACCTGCCATGGAAGCTCCTTACTGGTCAAACACATCTGATCCAGGTAATCAACAGCAGATAAGGCAGAATTTCTGGAAAACCAGCAGGAGGCCGGCCCTTGAGGACTGACTTTGGACACCCCTGTTCTGAAGCCTCTCTGTACCCTTTTCCTCCTATGCTGCACAAGGTAAAAGAAAGCATCTATGTAGCATCTCTACAGGGATATGAGGAGCTTTGACAGAAACAAGTGGGTCCTCTGTCTTAGTCTCAACCACACTTCCAATTGTATATGGGCTCCCTTGTAGCATAAATGTCCATGCAAATTTGTGCTCATGGATCAACCCCAGTGCATTTAGCTTTAGATTGAAAAGATGGAGTGACTTTGTGAGGTTTGGTTGAAAAAAGTTTAAAAGGACCAATAGTAGGAGAAGTCAATTTTCCTTGCAGGGAAGCTTTGTGAAAAGAACAAGGTCATCAAAACCCATTTGGGAATGTGTATGAACACAAAAAGCCAGAATGAGAGGTGTTTATCTGGATGCACATTTCCCCTTTAATCTTTATATGAAATGTCCTCAGGCCGGTCATGAAAGTTAAAGTTTGTAGAGCTTGGAATTGTTTATTTTCATTTTCGAAAGCAACACTAAGATTTTCAAAAGCAACACTTGAAAAAAAGGGTTTTCAATAAAACTTTATTAACAATTAAGTTTTAGAGGGAAAGAGAGAAGGATAAACTGATGCTCCTCAGGCCAGTGATATCGGATACATGCTGTTTAATCAGTGAAGCTCTGGTAGTCAGAATGTCTGTGTGAACCTTTTCTCTGGAATATTATTAGTAATTCTGCTCAGCACTACTCATCTCACTACTTTTGTTCATCCATTACCTGCCTTCTCGCAACTGTTCTAATCCTCTGTCATGGGGCTTGAGCTTTATGAGCAAGTACCTCACTCACTTTTTGGATCATAGTTTAATAGCGGCGGTGGATATTGATGGGCTGAACCCAGACTCTGTCAGAGTTCATTTCAGTCAAGGGCCTTTTGATGTCTCCTTCAGCTGGCGAGCCGTGGAGTCATTACCTGGTCGTCACAGGCGGCGCCGCCGCAGCAGCCTTGCCCTGCCTCTATCCGTACAACTGTCCGCCTCCATCGACACGTCTGCTGTCGCGCAGACATCAGGCAAAACATCTCAATACAAAGTGAAAAGTTCAACATCTCCGATCCATTCAAAGCAATTCCGCCACGATGCAGGCGAGGCTGTATCAAAGGTGTCAGTTCAGAGGTTGACGCAAGCCATTGGATTTCTGATGGGGTTATTTTCTCACAGACTGACTTGACAGCGCCTCTTTTCATCTCTAACTTTACAGCCTAATTGACCCCAGAACCAGCAGCTTGTGCCTATATACACTTGGACTGATGGTTTTTCTATGACTGCTCTGCGCTTTATCTTTTACCATTGAAATCCTGAAAAATAAAACTGTTGAACTTTGCTTTATTTGCACCCTTTAAATTGTAAAATATATGTTTTCATATATATAAAAAAGTGAAACAAAAAATCTTGTCATTTCTAGTAAAGTAAAAAGTTTTAATTTTTCTTTAACAGTTTTAAAAAATATATTTAATTAGGGACAATACATGAAAAACTCACATACATTAATTGAACTTTCATTTGTACACTAGATTTTGTGTGAGAGCCATTAAAATGCGATACAGATTTTCTTCTACACCATAACTGTCCAGGTAAAAGCTAAAAAATCAGACAGCCACTTCAAATTCGTCTGATTTTTAAGGAGCGACAAATAAATACACATACAAAAAAAAAGCTCACTAAGTGTATAAATATAATAATGAATCCATATAAACATGAATCCACTGTTTTTTAGCAACATCTTTGAGGAAACAACTGTTGCACTAAATCTATGATTGGAGTTAAGACACTTGTTTTTTGTCTGTTAAATTATATTTTCTATGTTGAAGCCAAAGGCTCCTCTTGTTTCCTCACTAGAAATTTAATGCAAAAAGTAACTTTTTCAATTTACGTTAGTTTTTGTTAAATTTTCTAACTCAGGGGTTTTAATTTAGCTTTAACCCTTTAACAACTGAGGCGTCGCCAGTGATACTTACACCAATTCTTTGACATACTGTAACTTTTCAACTGTTAACACGATCAACATAATTCCAGCAGATTCTGAAGGAGAAGAGCGGCTTTCTACACAGAGGATGTCTCTTTGACATGATCAAGCAACTTGACTTGAGTGAACAACGAGTCGGATGTGGTGGAAAGAATCTTTATTCTCCATTTTTATAGAGAGTGAAATATTGAAAGTTATTCAAGGTTTAAGTTGATTTATTCTCGATTAATATTCCTGCCTTTTTATTATTCATAATTATGTTAAAAAGTTATGGTTTTAAAGTTTAAAAAATTGGCATTCTGTTAACTTTTTGGACTATTTTAGCATTTACTAAGATTTTTTAAGGTTATTTTTTCATGTTTAGCTAATATTTTAGCTACATGCTAGCTGTTTTGGCTAACTTACATTTTTTTCGTTTGTTTTTTTAGGCTGATTTGGCATTTAGCCAATCATTTAGCCCACTATCAGCTTCAGTGTTTTCAGCTATCAATTTCAGCTATCAGCACTAGCATCTTCAGCAGCCCAATTCAGCTTACAGCATTTACACTAGCATCACAGTTCATAATTATGTTCAAAAGTTAAGCTTTTAAAGTTTTAAAAATTTTGGTTTAGGAAAACAAGTGTTCGGATCCCACCCTCCATAAGAGGGCAGGGAGTGTTCATTATTTCTTTATCTTATTCGGTCCGCGATCTAAGGCGTGTTTTGGATTTTGGCCCCTTGTGCAATTGAGTTTGACACCCCTGTTGTAGGTGATGATCTATAAAGAATAGACTTTATTATGTGATCTGTGTTGTTAATATGATTCTTAAATCTTTGCTCTTGTTCGCCACACTTCCATGTCTGCTCAGTCTCTAATTAAAAATGTAGTTAGTTGCTGATTTGCTCCCAACATTGAAGCATGAAGCTTAAGTTTATATTATTTCAATCGTAATGAACCGAGCTGTAATTTTTTCCAGCACAAACCAGTCTTAATGGCATCAACCCCTCCCCAATCTCAAACAGACTGTTGGTTTGCACTGACAGACACTATTAATAAGATGCCATTTTGATGCTGGTGTACTTAAAAGATAACACTTTCATTAAGCTTAAATAAATCAATTTAGGAAGGCAAAATTAAAATTATCCAACTATGAACGATTTGAGGCAGTGGCGTTTTAGCGATCTCTAATTAAAGAGAAATGTAAAATCGTTTAGTTATGCCTCATTAAGGGCCAGAAATTCATTGGAAACTTTAGGGAAAGAGAGTTCAGGCGATCAGATGGGATGTGAGAGCCCCAGCTCTAAATATAGATGCTGAAGTTTTCATGCACCAGTTTTTTGATGACGCAGACCTGGCCAGATAGATCTAAAGCTATCTCAAAGGAGCATAAAACTGTGCTTAATTTCTCTATAATTCCCGGTGGTAATTACATCTTGTCCTGCCTTCTTAGCTTCACCAAATTCCTGTTTTTCATGAAACACTGACTGCTTATCCCTCCGTCATGTCTTCATGATGAATATTAACAATGCCGTGAGCACACTGGACCGTGCCCGAAGTGAACATCACACCAGTGAAGTGCTAGTTTTTCTTATTTGTAATACCCCGGGCACCACTCTGGCCAGCCAGGCTGGAAGGACAAGAGCAGGGCAATAAAATGCAAGGACATCGGAGCCCCCCCTTTTACTCTTCCCCACACACACTCACAATGAGGAGGGAAATGATGCGTTAAACATGGTGGAGCCACTCATTCTATAACACTCCGCCATAAAGGAGAGAAGATTCTGCTGGTGGATTTAAAAAAAACGAAGCAATGACAACTCGTTACTCACTGTGCTGAGACTGCGCCTGCAGTTTTACAACGTTTCCTTAACAACTGCGCATCACAATGATTCTAGGCACAAAAACAGTCAGGTATCCACGTTCAAAGGAGCAACCTATGGAAACGGTGCTGAGGTGATGGCTTCGTGACATGAAGACGTGGAGACAGCTTTCAGATCTGGATTTGAGCATTTCTGATGTTGTCTGTCAAATGTCACACTACACCTTTAGATGACATCCAACCAAGAAGACGGTCTAACTGTCACTTTCTACATTTCGAGTATACCAGAATGGCAAAAAAGAGCATTTAAGTGTAAAAAAAATGTCTTAACCCCTTGTTTCCTGAACTCATTCCCAGCTATAAAAAAATTATTTATGATTTTGCTTTCTTAAATATATTAAATAAGGTAAATTTTTAGCCAAAGTGGTTTGATGCATATCATATTTACATATAGACGTCAAGGGGTTAATACAGCAATTGCAGCAGGGCTGTAAAAGGAGATGAGAACAGCAGATTGTGTCTTCACAAATGTCTTTAATTTATTATAAATTACGTGTATGTAGGTCAGATGTTTAAGACACCAAGTCTAATGAAAAAGTAAATATTTAAGGAATAGTGTTTGTAATTAGGCAGGTTTTTCAATTTTGCTTTTAAATGGCAAAACAATACAAGGAAACTCCACCGTTATAGAACAAACCTCTAGAAACTTCCACAGAGCTTCTGTTTTTAGTTTTAAAATTCTCATATTTAAGTATTATTCTAGGCTCCAAACATAATATGGAAGTTTAAAGGTGTTTAAAAATATTTGATGAAAAAAAAAAGGTAATTATTTTTTACTGAAATCAGTTCAGTGCACAAAACAACAAGAGTGAAGCAGGATTTTAATGCGTATTATTATATTAGGATATGTATGCACTTGCAGCTTTGACAACTGTTGCTGTTCACTTTTGCTCTGCGGGGCATGAGTCGGATTCTGGCTGCTTTGTAGCTTCTCTGACTTTGATGCTACATCTAAGAAGAATCCCTTTTTATGAATAAGGAAAGTCGGTTATTAGATGCAAAAATACAAAGTAGAGGCTAAACGCACCATAGCAGGTCATGACTGTGAAAGTCAAGGCAAGTTTGGCTGTGCTCTGATTTATATAAACACTCATTTGGTTTTGGATCAATCTCAAGGTAAAACTTAACCTCTCCCCCAACCCTTCAACATCAAAGATGTTACAGACATCTCAGGAACACAAGCTCTTTGAATGCTTACGCAATCAATGAGAATCAGTTCATTCTGACGTGAAAAAAAGCAGCTTTGCATGACAACGCAAAAAAGAAAATTCGCTGACTTACATTTGATTACATATTGTTTATTGTTAATAGGATCCCCATTGGCTGTGCTTAGCAGACAGCTACTCTTCCTGGGGTCCATAAACATAAACATAGATTAGAGTTATAGAGTTACAGTAGTCAAAAGAATATGACACAGCTAAACCTCCAGCGTTAAAGGCTTAAACTCAACAACAGTGCACGCAATTAACTGTAAGACCCAAAATTGTGTCTTTGTGGCATTTTTCTACATACATACATATACATATACATATACATATACATACATATATATATATATATACAGTATATATTTACAGTATATATGTAGAAAAAAAAATATATATATACAATTTATATATGTATATATATATATATATATATATATATATATATATAGCAACAAAATGACCCAAATTTAAGATTTTGTCAAAGTATGTAAGATCATAAAAATGACTTCAATAGACCAAATATTATTTGAACCAAACAGTTTTCCACCTCAGCTATGCACTGCACCAAATGTGACATGTCTAAATGAACCAGAGAAACACAGAAGCGTGAAATGTCCACGTTTCTATCTGCTGTTAACCTCTGTATCCATTGATGCACGGTACATAGCAGAAATATCTCATATCCTACACGCTAACATGACACAATATCCGTAACACGAAGGAAGAGGAGCTTAAATTGAAGAGATTGAAGTAAAAATTGAATTGGTGAACCTCATTTGTCACAGAAAAAAACGAGGTGAAAGAAGGTTGAAGAACATCAAAACATTTCCTCATCTCATTTTACTTGTAATTTTTTTCTTGTTTAGTCCAGTTTAACCTCACTTCTAAAGAATTTTTTTTCTTCTTTTTTTAGAATAAGTCTACATTGTCTTTAAACAGTAAAAATGTAGAAAGAATTGTCAGTTCTATCTGCCCTGAGGAAAAATAATAAAGACCTGTTTCTTTTAGTAGAATCCGTCTTCTGCTTTGTTTTATCCCTCGGGAATTCGGTCGACACAGTCAGCTGTGAACAGCCTGTTATTCAAATGATGCCCAACACTTTGTGGCAACTGATAAACCTGAATCCAAGAATACATGTAGCATTCCAAAGGAAAAAAAAAAAAACGTTATTAATCCCCTAACTGTCGGATTGAAACCAAACTCATTAAAGGGAAAACATTTGTTGCGGCTTTTGTCTCAGAGAAACGTTAGTCCCACTGCTTTTTTTTAGACACGACAGGTACATTAAAGCTAGGCTGTTCACAGGGCGCACAGCAACACCGTTAGGGTCTATTGATTTAGCAGCCAGCTCCTGGCATAATCAAAGCCCATCCCAGAGGCAGCACTGTCACTGCTTCGCTGCACTCCAATCATATTTGCACTTGATCACTTCAAAAGAGGTTGTTACCACAGTGTTTTGAGCGAATAAACCAAATATATACACCTAACTTGTAAAAGGGAGGCAAGCCTCTTTCCCCTCTTGAGTAAACTGCGCACTGCAGTGCTTTTGGAAAAAATATGTTAAACCAAAAAAAAGCCTTTTAGGCCTGGGAATTTTATTGGTAAAAATGCCTTAGTCACATATGGGTGGATATGGGCAATCTGTGGGAGAAAAATGGAGAAATCGGTACTGGGCACACTGCTGGCCCACGTGAAATTTCAAGTTTGTAGACCACTGGATGAGCCCATAGGTCAAATATGATCATGTATATTTGTTTCACAGGACATGCCATGGGCCATCAGTCATAACAACACTTACGGGTGAAGTAGATAAAGGAAATCTTACACTGGTCTGTCTGCAGTGTGTCTCCATTCCCTTGATACAAAGGATAATTCACTCGTCAGTCAGAATGTTCACATCACCTCCATCATGTCTGTTTGAAGCATTTGACAGATTCTCGGACTAATCACTGCTTGCTAATGTCGTCTGGTCCCAAAATGGTAAAATCGGGTGATTTTTGTGCTGTAGAAAATGGTGACTGAATTCACTTCCTCTCCTTAGAACTAGAGGTAACATCCTTGTTTTGTCCATGTCTATTCATGTAAATGCAAAAAACACATGGGAATGACAGAGCAGCCACGAGCATAAAGGTCTAAAGTGATGCTGTATTATCCAAAGTAGATACAGACGGCATATGCTGTCTCTAATGTAACAGAAATGTTTCTTGTAAGGGCAGTATCACCAGTAACCTCTCCAAAGACAGCGCGAAAATCCACAATATTCTACTGGAGAGACGCGCAGCGTTTGACCCACCAAGTGACATGTCTAGCGCAGCTACAGTTTCAACAGATGTGTATGCTAGCGGTACACACATGGCTCAATAATGACCTGACATACATAATAAAATTAGTCAACATTGTGCAAATAAATCTAAGTAACTTTTCTATTTCTCAGCCTTTTTAAGACGCAGTGAGCCAACCCCCACCTCCCCGACTGCTACCAGAAAAAGGCCAATATGCTGATATTCTATGAGAAAACTGGGAGATGGTCGTTGTGCATTTTGGTGTCCAGATCTTTGCTCCCAAACAAAGTACCTTCCACAGCGCAGGGGAGACAAACCAGTGTAAATCTGGCATAAAATGCAAGCATTTGTACAGATTTTTCATTTTTTCCTACAAATCCCCCCTGTAACCTACACAACACTTGAAGAAGGCTGTTGGTGCTGTTCAAGGGATAAGTGCACACTGCTTGATTGCCACCTGACTGTGGAAAAAAGGAAATTAGACGATAATAGTGTAGTTTGTGTGGACATCCTTTGGGTATCTTAAGGGGGAAATGCACACCCAATGCACAAGGCATTTGTCCACAGTAAGGAAAACCCAGAAACCCACAACACCCATACAGGTCGACCCCTGAGTGGGTGCGTGTGAACTAATGCAAAAACTGATTAAAAAAATAAAATAAAAAATAACGTGGCTTGGTGTTGTGAATTCATGTCAAACAAGAGCTGAGGTGTGTTTACTGTTAAGCAACATGAAATATTTTGCTCTGTAGAAGACCCTGATTACTGAAGCAAAATCAAAAACATGAAACCTTAGAGTAGCTTTCATGCCTCCCCATTTGTTGTAGCTGTGGTTTTTCTAATCATTGAAGGAGCATATTTTATTTTCTTTTGGTAAAATGAAAGAAAGAGCATTCAGACAGCACACACGGTAGGACAGCTTTGATGTTCAACTTAGTACAAGCTGTTCATTGAGCTTGAAGAGGCCATATCCTGCTGTGTTACTCTGTTCCAATCCTAATCATAAATACCTTATTGGCAGCTCTCAGGTCTGCCCAAATCCTCAATGTGAGCCAATACCACTACATTTTTGTGTGATGCCTTCCCTACATTCGGAGGTCAAAAGCAAACATTTGTGAGCAACTGTGTGGTTCTGTGCCAAAGAGGAGAACTACAGATGTGATGTTTGAATTGAGGATTCTTTTGGAGAAGAACAGAGAAGGTTAGAAGAAGCTGCTTTGTGTGTTTGTGGATCCAGAAAAAGTCTATGACAAAGACAAGAACTGTGGTTTGGATGAGGAGATCTACATTAAAGTAGCAAAGAAGTACATGGAATACTTCAGGACATGGATGAAAGCTGTAAGACAGTGGTTAAGGCCATGTCACGTAAAATTTCTGCACTGTCCACTGATATAATTTTGGTATTTCGTGATACATATGATATACTATGTAATTCCTACGTGTTTCTTGCATTCATCATTTGTCATTGTGCGCAGATGTCCGTCGACGGTCTTAGCCGATTGGTCTTTACATAAATTTGGTTTGAGCTGTTCAAAATTTTTGGTTGGCTAAGAATTACTCAGTTTATGGGTATTTAACATAGTTTATGTGCAATTATATAAATGTTACACAAATGTGCATGATTTTGTGAGATACATACGCAAATTTGTGGCTTTCCACGACCGTTCCAAGCATGTCCACATATGTCTTATTTTTCACTATTGTACCACTGATGTATAACTTCTATATTGTGTATATGGCACACATATTACTTTAAAATGACGTAATCAACACAAATTACTAATAAATTGATAATCAACAGCCCAGTAATGGGTAATGGGTACTGTATAGGAATCGGACATCTCCCATCAGTCTAGTCTAGGTGGGGGAGTCAGGTATTTCGCAGGGCAGTGTTCGGTTTAAGATGGGTCACAGGAGGGGACCAGGTATGGCAGGCGCAGATGCGACTCTGGATGCGTGCCAGGGCTGTCTCGCAGATCTCTCCATCAGCAGCTCCTGCCAAAGGTCACCTGTCTCAGCTGGAGTCCCCCCAGGGCGGGCTGCCTTGGTTGGCACCTGGTAGCTGACCTAGAACTGGCACAGACTAAGGGTGTACAGGGAGCAGAGGTGGTGAAGGTGGAGGACTCGGACACTTTTGTCTCACCTATTAGCTTAGTTTGCCATATATATGACTTAATTAAAAAATAACCCATTCAATTGCAGTGTGCAGAAAATACGGTACACCAAACCAATATTTTTTTATGTAACCCACAGAATTCTGAATGGCAAAAATCAAGCTGGAAGTGGGTGGGTTTTAGTTCACCATGCTCAACAACCATAAAATGTTGGAATTGGGTGGAAGGGAAAGTTTTGTTGAGTTCACCTATTGGCCCTCACCTGCCAATCATAGAAAACTGGGCCGTTTTTAAAATGGAGGTCATTGGGAAACTGCTTCCTGCTAAAACCAAAGTCCAATGGTTCTTCTGAAGAAATCACACTTCTTACTTTAACTTCAATCTGGAAATGGATGTGGAGTCAGTCAAACACTCCCTATCTTAAGAAATAGCTTTATTATACATTCAGCTTTATTTTCACTTTTTTTCCATTACTTTTACACCAAAATAATATCCTTAAAGTTATGCCAACAAACAAAAATGTCACGTTAACTGTGAAATATATAAAGGATTTTGAGAACTGTGCAAAGAATAAATACAAATGTTATGTAAATCACTCCACTCCTTTTCAGGCAAATGATTAAACTCTTTTTGACAAACTTCACATTTCATAGATTCAAAGTGTCATGAATTGTATGTATAAATACAAATATGTCTTTGGGCAATCATGATGCCATCATTTACATACATATGTGAAAGTATACACATGGAAATGTCATTTTTTAATTATTATTTTTTCGAATCAAGTCACGCTTAATCATCCAAAATTGTACACATTTATGCAGAGATGTATATATTATCTGTTTTGTCTTCTACAGCATTTTTTGCTTTGATTACTCAAAATAAACTATTTCCAACCCCAATGTTGGAAACAAAAACCCTGCATGCAGCAATAACAGGTTTAAATTTTCCTTAAGGAATGAGAAACAACACTCCTGTCCTTCAAAGCCAAAGGAAAAAAAAATCTCAACACTTTCTTGTGCATATTAATAAATCCAAAAAGTCATGTTGATAATCTGTCCAAGCAGCACAGCAGGGGCACCTACAAATTTCCCTGGAGACGGGCTATCCTGCTGCCTCCAGTACCCCACTCCTGTGGTTTCCTTGGCTTGCTGCAGTCTGATATTTCCCAACATTAGCTCTTGGGAAAGCCCTGTGGAAGAAACCTGCCAAATTAAAGGGAGGTAATGTCAGTTAGGATGCTGGAAAAAAAACTTGCTGATATTGTCAGTTTTAAACTCTAATCCACTTTTGTTTAAAACAAAATCATTGCAAAAATATTTACCTCAAAAACATGTAAATCACGATTATTGGATGATGGCGCAGAAAATAAGTATTTTGTCAAAGACAAATGTTAATCTCCATACGCTGTATCGTAGCCTGGTTGTCAATTACAGAGGTCATTGTTTTTCTGTAGGTCTTCACCTTGTTTGAACTGTAGCTTCTATTTTGGTCCCTTCTTCCATGCAGATCTTCTCAAGAGCTGTGATGTTTTGGGGCTGTTTCTGGGCACAAGAAACTATACATTTCTTACCCAAATTTTCTATTGGGTTGAGGTCCAGAGACTCACGAGGCTACTTGAAAATGTTAAAATGCTTTTTACATAGCTACTCCTTCGTCGCCTGAGAGACATGTTTGGACTCATTGTACTGCCGGAAGATCTTACCATGTTTCATCCTCAATGCGTTCATGGATGGAAGAAGTTTTTTGCCCAAAATCTTACTGCCCCACTCATCCTTTCCTTAACACAGATCAGCCGTCCTGTCCCCTGTGCAGAAAAATAGCCCAAATGAATGATGCTTCCACCCCCATGCCTCTGAGACGGAGTCGAATTCAACCGTCTTTCATTTATTAATAACCAAACTCCTTTCTTATTGTAGATTGGTTCATTCTAGCTTTGTTCAGGTCTAAAATCTAGTCACTGGTCTTCTTCGACAGCTCATTGGTCTTGGTTCATTCTAGCTTTGTTCAGGTCTACAATCGAGTCAATGATCTTCTTCGACAGCTCATTGGTCTTGGTTCATTCAAGTTTTTTTTCAGGTCTACAATCTTGTCACTGGTATTCTTCGACAGCTCATTGGTCTCGGTTTCATTTTAGTTCTGTTCAGATGTGATGTACAAACTAGTCACTGATATTCTTTGACAGCTCATTGATCTTGGTTTATTCTTGTTTTGTTCAGGTGTACAATCTTTTCACTGGTATTCTTTGACAGCTACTTGGTTCTGGTGGAGAGGTAGCAGTATGACTGTTTAATGGTGTGGACTGGTGTCTTTATACAGATAACCTGGTCAAACAGTTGACATTAATGCATATAACAAGTGTTTTTATTCAGGAGAGCTTTTACTTGATTTTAGTCCTTGTTTTACTATGTCTTGTTGTGTTTTACTGTTTTGGTTGTTATATTGTTGGTTTTTATTACTTCTCTGTGTTTTGATTTGATTTTTGTGCTCGTGTTGTGAAGCACTTTGTGATTCTTTCTGCGAAAAGTGCTATAGAAATAAAGATATTCTAACAAGTGGAGGATAGAAGAGCTTTTTAAAGATGCAGTTACAGATCTGTGAGGAACACAGTTAAAGTTGTGGTGTTAAAGGTTTAAAGAGCTCTGGGTGGAGGTTTCATTGTTAGTAGGAGATAAATACTTATTTTCTGCGCCATATGTCTTATCGTTAAAGTGTGCTTATGATGAACATTACAGACCTTTTTCATCTTTATAAATGGGACATCTAGCCGTATCAGTGACTTTTCAGCAGAATCAGAGTTTTTTGACCACACTGTACCTATAGGGTAGGCATGTCCAATGTCTGGTCCGCGTTCAAATCTCTACTGCCTTGCAGGCCCTTTTCGCAAAAAAGTTTGGATACCCCTGCCAAAGGGTATGGTTTACTAAAAGTTATCTTAAGTTGTCCTAAGAAATCAACATCTGAATCCTTCAAACCCCTCAGAGGAAAAGCAGGCTCCCCTGCCTGTCTGTACAACTTCCATGGAAGGATATTATTTTGCTTCTGGTTATCTCGGTTTATCAGACGTCAGCGCTTACTATGTATTTTCTTGCCTTGTCTCCACATTTATGAGGCAGCAGCAAAAAAAAAAAAAATCCTCCGCTTTCTGCACTGTCTGGCAAGTTATGATTTGAAAGCAGAATGATTTGATGCTGGCAGGGGAATACTGGATCAGGAAATACCAACGAGGCTGTCCCCATGCTGCATACCATCACAGGGAATCAGAGCACGTCACACGCAGGCTTAACTCGGCTAAAGTAATTGACTGATCTGCGTTCGGATAAATTCATGGCTGCGAGAATTCCACCAGGGAGTGGCTGGCAAAAAGACATTCCCGGTAAACTGTGGATGAATTACCATTCCAGCCAATGTCCTCCTTCTCTGTCAAGCTGCATCTGGCTGGAAGGGCAAGTGATTGATGACAGCTGTCAGTCTGCTGTCCGCTCCATCTCGTCACCCCCTCCGAATGCCACTTTTGCCATAGTAAGTGTCCGTCTCCGCCTCCTGGCATCCCTGACAGAGGAGCCACACTGGAACTGAATCACATTCTGCTGCCGAACAACAGTGGAACCCCATTTGCCTTTTAAGAGCTCTGCGCCAGAAAACCAGGAGCTTACAGGATTGATAGCACACATGACTGATGTCCTATCACTTTTCTCCTCTTGCATATGTAACATGTGGACATCCAGATAAGCCTCAGCAGACACCACTTTGTCAGAAGATGGAACATTTTCTTTGCAGCTAAGAAAAATGAGAGAATCCAAGAAAAAAAAAGGAAGATCAGTAAAACAACTGAAGCTCTCTGAGGCTAAGTAGATCTTCCAAAGAAAATGCTTGAAAGGTATGAAAGTCATTAATTAGTCAGAGTAACATCACAGGTCTCTTGTGCATCAAAGAAAGTACTTTAACTTTAATGTTGCATGCAGTAGCAAGGAGCCCACACTTTGGAGGAGTTTTTTCTTTCTTTTTCTGGAGTGAAAAAAGGTGCCTGTTGAAGCATTTGAGTTTACAATTACCAAGATAAACTGCATACAGACAGAAATCGCCCTTCCTGGCAGCGTATCACCACAGTTGTTCTAATTAAAGATGCTCTGCGGGGCTTCTGTAAGCAGGAACTGGAGGCAAATGAAAGTATTACCGACCTGCTGGACGGCAAACATAAAACACAGACTAGCATCTGCTCGGGCTCTGAACAAGGATCAACTTTGAGCATTTCACCAACCGGCCACACAAACTCAGACGACAACTTTTCCCCTTTCTTTTATAAGCCCTTTTCTCAGGAACCTCGTTCAGAGCAAGTAAACATCATCTGCTATTTGTAACAACACTTCCCTTTGAAAATGAAACACTGAACATCTGTTTTTTTTAAGTATATGCATCTCACCCAACCTAGGATTCAGAAGCTAAAAGTTATTATTTGGGTTATTGCTCTTATTTGACTAAATCTCCACATTTCAACTAAAATTTAAAACAAAAATCTTTAAACTGTTTGTGTGTGATTTCATATTGTGATTATTCACAGATAATTAGTTGGCAAATACTGTAAAAAAAAAAGAAAATTTCTATATTTTTTTCCAAGTTTGCAATTAACTGGTTAATTTTATTTTAATCAATACCTGGCTATTGAATATGAGAAAGTCTTCAAAATTAGATTAGCAACAAGCCTTTAAATATGTTCATGGGCTATGTTTTAATTTTTTATAGTAATTTTCCAAAAATGCTAACATTTTTGGTTAATTGGTTTTCTACTGGGGTTTTTTAGGCTAATTTAGAGTTTAGCTTCTATTTTAGCAACAGGCTAACATTTTTGAGTAGTTTACTTAGGAAATTTACGCTCTATTCTTTATTCAATTAGTTCTGCATGCCTCTGATGGTGCAGTGTGATTCGTGTGTTGTTCCTTCTTTCCCATCCCCTTCTAGGGAGAACGGGAGACTTCAGTTTCCAGGACGCTCGTCGGTGCTCCTGGTCCTTGTAGTGGACCTCGTCACTGGCTCGTTTCGGGTATTGGAGTGGGAGAGAATCCAGGTGGCTTGTCAGTGTTCCTGTTCTTGGCAGTGGACCTCGCCTCTGGCACGTCTCGCATCCCCAGCTGTCCCCCAGCCCATCTGGATGAAGCTCATCTGCTACACTATTTAAACATGTAGTTGTAGAATTAGATAAGTTAATTCTTCTTTAACAGTCCGGTAAATCGCAGATCAGTCCTGGGATAGGATCTCTCCCTCATGGACATCCCTAAGGTTCCTTCTTTTTTTCCTGAATCCGGTTTTTTAGGAGTTTTTCTTTACTGGGAGGGAGGGTCTAAGGGCAGGGATAACCAGTTTTATTTAGTCAGTTTAGTTTAGCAATAAGCTATTGTTTATATTTTATGACCGACCTTCTGCTTCAGCATGAAGCCCAATGAGGTAATTGATGTGTGATATTGGGCTATATAAATAAAATTGAACTGAATATAGGCTATTTTGGAGTTTATCTAGTATTTAAGCAACGAGCTAACTTTTTGGCTAATTTGGCATCTACTAAGGTTTTTTGGGCTAATTTGGAGTTTAGTTCATATTTAAGCAGCACAATAAACATGTTTTGCAAAATTGGCATGTGTTAGGGATTTTTAAACAATTTTACCACAAATTTTCTGAAATTTAGGTCAACTTCAGCCCTTTTTCATAGTAACAAAACCTCCAGTCTTTTAGCAAATTTAACATTTTGCAAACAGCTTTTGCATTTTCAGCAAATCCCTTCTGCAATTACAGTAAATTGCGTCACCATTTTTAGCAAAAAGCTTCAGCATCTTCAGCAACTTCTTTCAGCAAAAAGCATTCACAGTAGCATTATCACAGGTAATGCAACTTTTCTAGTTTTTAAAGAGCCTATACTTTGACACATTTCTTCAAAGCAAAACATTTATTAAATAAATGTTGCATTAACCTTGGTTCTCTTTGTCATCATCAACTGTTGATGATTTGAAACATTTAGGTTTGACACATGTAAACAGTTTTTACAGAGCTGTATGTTTTAGACTTGAGCAACATGACAGGAGAATGTGCTGAATGCTGTAAAGAGTGACAGGCCTGATGCTTTGAACAGCAAATTTTCAGATGAAGACGTCAGTTTGGTGCCGCCCGCTCTAGCCTGTAAAGCATCAACAGATGTGAGGATGTGCTGTATCAGAGATTGACGATTATCCATAAAATATCTCCATATATCCCACTGGAGTGTTACAAGGGCAGGCTGCATGATGATAATCAATCAGCCAGTCTTCCTATAACTCACTTCATCTTCCCCCTGTAGATGCAAAGCAGAAATCTAAGCAGCCAATCACATGATGAAAAGCAACCATAACTGGACTTCAATTCAGTTTTTTTGTATGAGGTGAGATTCAAACTGTGAAGAATTGAGAATCTTGAGTGTTGATCAGATTTTATTGTTACTTAAAGGGGCCGTACCATGATTTTCTTCAGCCTTTTAGAGTAAACTATATCCATATATATGATCATATATTACATTGGGAACACTAAAAAACAAATTATTCATGAGATATGAGTCATTTTTGTCGCCCATTTTAATACCCGGAAGTAAAATGACTCGATTTCTTAGCCTCTGGCTTTAGTTCCTTGTCGGTCCCGCCCACTTCATTACGCCATCCTTGAGGCTGCCTCCCCAGCATGAACAAACTATGTAAACTAAACCACGTGACTAAAGCTCTCTTCAGTCAAGAGGAAAGATGGGTGCACTGCGGTCTGCAAAATCTTGTCAGGATTTTTTCCCCTTTTCAAACTTTTTATTTTGCTGATGGATCTTTAGCGTCTGTATTAAGGCCAGATTCAACACTTTTACTGCTGATTTGAAACTGCGGAGGAATCCTGCATGACGGTTACTGGAGACACTACATCTACAAGTAAACGAGCTAATAAACATGTCTGTAGAATCAATGTGGATCATGTTAAAAGTTGTTTTATTGAGCATGAATCTGAAGAGTTTTGAAGAGTTGACGTGTCTCATCGTTGTGGTTTTATGGAGTTGTTTTTAAGAGAATTCTGTTGAAACTATAATAGAGCTTTCACGGCAGCAGCCGCACGTAAGCAAGGAGACACAGAAAAGCGAGTTATACATTTTTTGGTGATGTTAAACTAAATGTTCTAACAAGTAAACAGTTGGACGAATTATTTCCTTTCGGCTAACATGACAATCTAAAACTCTACATTTGTCCGCGGCTCACCGATCCCCTCGTTTCTACTGTGTTTACATCACGTGACTGTCAGGTACGGTGGAGATTTTGGTTCAGTTGTTTCACTTTCTCTTAAATGCTTTAATGGATGATCAAAATGCAGTTTTGGGGTTCTTTATAGTGAGGAATGAACAATAAAATGTATTTAAAATCTCAAAAAGAAGAATTTTCATGGTAGGGCCCCATTAGGTAAAAACTACCTGAACGCCAAACCTTGAGGCAGATGGGCTACAGCAGCAGAAGATCACACCGGTTGCCACTTCTGCCAGAGAATTGAGGGTAGGCCTACAATTCACTCAGGATCTCCAAAACTAGACAATAGAAGATTAGAAAAACATTGCCTGTTCTGATGAGTCTCCATTTCTGCTGCAACATTTGTATGTTAGGGTCAGAATTTGGCATTAGAATCAGGCACGAATCCATCCTGGCTTTTAGCAACAGTTAAGGTTGGCGGTCGTGATGTAGTGGTGAGGGAGATCATTTCTTGGCACACTTTGGGGCTCTTACTACTAATTAAACATGATTAGAACAAGCAGCCAACCTGAATATGCTGACCATGTTCATTCCTTTATGACCACAGTGTACCATCTTCTAATTTTACTTCCAGCAGGATAACCCACCGAGTCATAAAGCTGGAATCATCTCAGACTGGTTTCTTGAACATGACAATGAGTTCACTGGACTCTAATGACCTCCACAGTCACCAGATCTCAACCTAATAGATCACCTTTGGGATGTGGTGGAACGGTAGATTGGCATCATGGATGTGGAGCTGACAAATTTGCAGCAACTGTGTGATGCCATTTTTACTATTTCTTTTGATTGTTTCTTTTAATGTTTTATGTAAAGCACTTTGAATTGTCTCTGTACATGAAATGTGCTATACAAATAAACTTGCCTTGCCTTGCCTTGCCTTGATGAGATCATGTCAATATGGACCAAACTCTGAGGAATGTTCCTAGTATCTTGTTGAATCTATGCCATGAAGGGTTAAGGAGGTTCTGGAGGAAAAGGGGTCCAGTTGACTGTAGCTTACAGAGAAATCTATGTTAAAATTATATTATCTCACTAAAGCACAAAATCCTCCTTATAATGTTGTCCTGTTTTACTCACAAGATGTGTTCATTTATGTATGTTTTTTTATTATTATTTGGTGGCAGTTTGGAGCTGCTGCTTTAGTTGTTTTCTAAAGTCTTAAGCTAACTTCCACTGAAAGGTCAGCATTGTATTTTTTTCTAACACTGTTTCTTCATTAAATTTCAAAATACAAAAGAGATCTTAGCATCTATACCCCGAATGACGAAAGCAGTAAAACGGACTCCATGCTTTTTAATCATAATTTTTCACATTTTCTTGATCTTTCTCCTGCTCTATTAGCTTCAATCTAGACCCAAGTCAAATGGCAGTGTCAAATAGGTCAAACAGGAAAAAATGACATTTACAGAGGTTGCCATAAGGACCGATAAGAAGAGTGTTTCAGGACGTGTGTAATGTCCTTTGAAGTGTACATTATCAAAAATTAACGCACACCTTAACTGTCCGACGCGTTTCACCAAGTCCGTTCATTTCTGATAATGCACATTTCAAAGGGCATTATCCCTCTTATGCCATCCACTTATTAAAGAAATAAGTGTTCAACCGATTTTTAGTACTTTATTTATTTAACTATAAAAGTTTTGTTGCTAGAGGTCAGAGTTGCAATCTTCATTTTTTCTGTTGTAATGCAACAGCTCCGTCAGACTCCTCCTTTCCTGTCCTCCTCTTGTCTATCACTTCCCTTAACATCTTTTTCTCTCATCGGTTTAGGGTTAGCATCATAGTTTGCTCATTGTCTGGTTGCTGTAACCTTAAAAATCTGATAATTTTTGAATAAAATATATTCTCTTTAGCTGGAGTTTGGTTGATCTTTGCCAGTAGCCAACTATGGATCTGCTGACATTATTTAACGTCCTGTTAATGTCAATATGCCTCACACCATCATCCTCATTAATTAGACTCAAGAATCCATACATGTCACGGTCAAAGAGAAGTGTCTGCTGAGGATCCACAACATGTGTTTATTGGAAAGTAAACAGAACTTGAAGGAGCTGGAGAAATGTGAAGGATCCGGTCTGGGAACAAAGTGCAAAGTTAAAGGTCAGTTAAAGGTCAGACATCAGACGTGGCCTTAATACCACTTGGTCTTATCTAAAGGGACTGGCTGGTTGTGGCTGGAAAGAATGTTTGTAAATAATGGCAATTTTAGTCGTTGGATGACTTGCAAGTGCGTCAGAATACCCGCCTTTATTCCAAGCACCTGTTTAAAGCATCAAAGAAAAGCAGTGGAGAGCAGACAGCAGAGGGCAGCAGAGAGAGGAAACCAAATAAAATGCTACTAAACTACTCTAAAAGCTAATGAAAAAAACAACAAACTAGAATAATAAAAACTCAAACAACTAAAAAGAATACAATAACTGACCCAGTCAGCATGAAGCTTCCATGATACACTTGGGCAACTGCTGTCCTTGTAGTGAGTGGGAACATTAATCTTTTATAATAAAAAGTCAAATGTTGGCATTCGCCAGTACAGATCTCCTTTATGACAGATTCTTATTCAGTTTATGACCATGGTCGTGCGTGTTTCACTTGTATCCCCCTTTTTTATCAACACTGGAAGTTAATGCAAATATAGTTGTCTCTATCTATTCTTTTATTCGGTGTGTGGCTGAACAAAAAGTAATGGACAGATAGTCACAATTAAACAGGCTAAAGCATAACGCTGTGTTATACGTGTTCATATTTTGGCCCTGAAGAAAATGGATTGAGTTAGGGTTATCTCTTTACTTCTGTGAGTTCTTGGCCCTTTCTTCATGTAGGACTAAGACATTTAATGTGCAGTGTTCCCTCGTTTATTGCAGGAGTTGTGTTCTAAAAATAACCCGCGATTGGTGAAACTGACAAAGTAGGATTATGGATGTTTTAAGGCTGTAAAGCCCCTAAATACACACTTCATACCGTTTTCTCTGTCAGACATTTTCACATTTCTCCATTTTTTTTTTTAAACTCTCAAAGTTCAAAAGTAAAAAAAGTCCAGAATCACAGAACGGAAACAAAGATGTGATCGGATTTGAAGAGTTATGTAAATGTGCCAAGCTGAATGCATTCTGTACAGGTGATACAGCACATTGATTGATTGATTGACAAGGTCAACAGCCAATCAGGACACAGAAAACAATGCACTGTAATAAAAGAAAAGGACGCAAAATAAGTCCCACTCTAATTATATTTTGATCATTTTTCAAAGTGTTTCCAGTGATATTTTAATCATTATTAGTGTTTAGCTGAAATAATAATAAAAAAAAACTTGTTATTTTTTAGGACCAACCCCACCCCCCTTGCCATTCCTTAGAGCTAAACATCACAATTACGATCTTTAAAAAAAAAAAATGTCTGCTCCTGATTCAAAACAATTTGATTAAAATAATACTCAAAAATGCAACTTTAAGCCTAATTGTCTTGATATACATCCTCCATCATCAGAAAAAGTAAATGTTAAAAACATGTTTTCTTTAGAGTCGGTCTTTAAAGTAACTCTAAAGGAACTCAGCAAAACATATTAAAGGATGCTCACTTAAACTCAGCTGACCTGTCTCTACCCTTTAAAGTCCATTGATAGGATTTTTGGGCATCTAAATGTCCTCATTTTTTGTATGTAAATGTCTGAGTTTTGCACCCAAAAATACTTCATAAAGCACAAATAAAAAAAGAAAGAAATTCCAGAGAACACAATCTTATCAACATTGATGCAGAGTAACCACACTGGCTAATTTTTTCCAGATGTAGAGGCTCAAGCAGAAAATCAGTTCTATACTGAGGCAGGAACAACAATAAAAACACGAAGGGACACTGATTTTTTGAAGGAGTTACATAGTTTTTTTTTTTTTTTTTCCTGGAAAGAAAGTTAGTTACTCTACAGTTTACTGAAGTTAAGCTAAAAGCTGTGTATTCCTCTTAGCCGGTAACCTTGTTTTGTTTTAAATTGAAATATTTGTTTGTATTCCCACTTTGTTAATCTTTACAGAACTCCTGGGTTGGAGCTTTCTAGGTCAAGACAGCAAAAACACCAAAGGGGGGGAATTATACACTTTAATTTGAAATTATAAATGAATATTTCAAAAATATCTATGCCTTACTTCTAATAATCCTACACTTTTATTTGTGATGCTTCAAATCCACTTAAAACTAGGAACGTCTATCTTCCCCTCTCAAAGTCAAAACCCACTCTCAGCTATTTATCTCAGGACCCGCAGCTGCAATGTTCTTCATATCTGCGGGTGAAATGATGCAGATTCTCTCTGGACCTGCTTGTTAGTGGCAGATACGGCTGGTTATGCGTGTGCGTTCCCTCCGGTGGCTTTTGTCAAAGGGGGATTAAAAACATTAATATGGCGGGGGAATCCAATAACTGTGTGCAGTGGAGGGAGAATATGCATCATCCACACCTCACAAAGCTAAAATGTCAGCATGTGGCGCTCCCACCGTAACCTTGACGATGACAATAACGCCTATTAAAATGTAAATAATGACAGCTTGCCCAACAGGATTACAACCTCTGATCTGTCTGTTCAACCAAAAGTTGTAACAGGAATCTGAATGGTTTTATTTTTTTTTTGTTCTTGTGTCAACCTCAAATTGATTACTTCCAGCCTGCATTTTCAAATTAAAAATGGGGTGAGCAAAAAAAAAGCCTAATGCTCTCTGTCACATATTTATCAAAGTGAAATATAAGACTACATTTTTGCCAAAATTTTACTAAACAAAAATGATGAAAAATGAGAAAATCTCTAAATGTTTGCCTTTCACCTGATTTTTTTTATTTTTATTTTTTAATATCTAATTAATACTTTTGGCTACTTAAGGGTTTTCACAACACCTAAATTACACACTCTCTTTCACCTGCCGTAACACTGCGACCATATACACGATCAACGTGAATCGGCTGAATCGGAAAAGAGGTTTTTCATATCAGGTTTTTCCCCTTATGCAACACTTTAAAGCATCACTAATGTAAAGTGGTGAATAACATGCAAACCTACTTTTCTCCACATCAGAATAAGCTGATTTACATTTTTTTTCCATAAGCACTCTCTTACTGTGAAGTTGTGCATGTCAGTGTAAGGTTTCTTTTCTCCACTACAGAATTTGCTGGATTTACCTTAATTGGACAAATGGTTGAAGAGTTACAGTTAGGGATGCAATGATTCACTTTCCCAACAATGTATTTCAAACCTCGATTTTTGGGTCATGGTTTTGTTTTGGTTCAATATATATGTGCAAAACAATAAAAAAATTCAGATAAATCCTTTTTTCAATTAGCCAATAAGCAAGTGACGATGACTAGAAGCTTTTCAGTTAGTTTATAACAGCAACTTGACGGTCCGGAGGCACATGCTTTCACAGTATATCTCCATTGTGGCTCTTTGGCTTTAAGTCAAATTCTAACAAATTGAATCAATAATGGGTTTGTTTTGGTTAACCTGCTTAGGTTTATGAAGTTTTGTGTTGATTTTTTTTTCAGAATGAGCTTAAAGCAGATATGTAACACCTGGTTCACACTGGACACAGAAGCGCCGCGAAACAGCACAGAGTGCGCGCGGGATCCGCTCTCTCCTGCAGTTCACACCAGATGGGGAGGACCGCAGCGCTCCACGTCTGGTATGAACCACATCATAGGTTAACAAGGGCGCTGAATGGAAGCGGCCTACAGCAGCGGACAACAGAGGACGGAGTCACTTGTCATAGTCTGACAGGTCAGACTGAACGGAATTGTTCCATCCACAGCTAAGAATGTAAACTCTGGTGCAAAAACTCCATTGTTAAAGAGTTAACCAAACCTGCTTTCCGCATGTCTGAAATTCTCCATTACTTTGGTCTGTCTTCTCACTTTAAGTCTCTTCTTCTTAAGTCTCTTCTTTCTTTGTCTATGTTCCTTCTCCAAGTGGACCGACATGCTCCTCTCACAGCTCTCTCTGCATACTGAATTCTTTATATTCTCAGCCTCTCCAAGTCTCTAAAGGCGTGCCACAGGGATCAGTTCTTGGACCAACTCTTTTTTCTATTTACATTA
>NC_050517.1:10260590-10326531 GCF_002922805.2 Oryzias melastigma
AAAAAAAAAAAAAAGTAGAAAGAAGGATCAATACTTTAATAAAGCACCACATATTACATATAGTGTTTTATTGATGTCTTTTTCATGAAATACCAAAAGTGCTCCATTAAACTGAGACTTTGAAGACTGTGAAAGCCAGTGAAGCTTAGTAAACCAGGCATAGACACATTGAAATGGTCTTCAACATTGAAGAAGGGTGAGACATTTAGACCATCCGCATTTCTAAAGTGTGCCAAGACAAAACCCTCCATACCATGACCTGACCTCCGCCATCCTAAACATTAAATCTAAATGTTGTTTACATTTAGTCTCTTCTGACATTTTCATGCAGACATTGTAGCAAAAATGTAGACTCATTAAACCAAGCAACCTTTTCTTCTAACATCTATTGCAAGCCAGCCCCTCAACTGCAGAGAAAGCTGGAAAACAACCAATATCATGAGGACCTGGGTTGGGCAGCCATGATTTATTGTTTGACTTTGAAGAGAATAATGACAGTATTTGTCCTCTGTTCTTAACTGGGAGGAGTGATACTCATTGTGATCTTTGGAACCTTTGAATCCACATCTTGTTCTCTCTACCTTTTTGAAACAATTGGTTATTTGAGAAAATGTAGTATTTCTATTGTCACAAACCACCTCTTTGTTTTAGAAAACTGCTGAGCAGTAAACACTTCTTCAAACAATTCTCTGTAAACTCTGGAGATGGTTCTGTTTCTTGAATAGCTAGACTGTAACCAGCAGCCATGATACATCAAGACCCACTCCAATGAAAATAGGGTTTTTAACATGCTATTTTTTGCATTTTTTTAATGATGGAGGACATATATGAAATAATTTAAGTATAAAACTGTGTTTCTGAGTATTTCCTTATTCAAACCTGTGGTTTGACAACCTGTGGTTTGACAAAGCTTAAGTTAATATTGATATTTATATCAATTTTTCGTGCGGGCCACTTGCATGCCCTGTACAGATTTGCCCATTTTTCCAAGAGGATCTGGTGCCACACAAGATGGCGACTGAAAATCATTAGTAATCATTGTACAAGTTTTATGTTAGCCTCAATGTATACAGACAAGAAGATCAAAACTTATCTAACAACATGTTCTGGGCTTCAATTAGAAATGGATTTGTGAAAACTAGAGGGGTTTTTTTTTATCCACATAAAATCCCACACAAACAATTGTGTTTCCAGTAAAGGTTTGTGTCATGATGAGCCTGGAGCTCCCAGCCTGACAGTTTGCTTTTGTTACATTTCTCCGACAACACCTAATTAAAACCTGTGTTTTGTTAAAGTTATCTCACAGGTTTAAGCTCATAAGCCATTGTTAGAATTAAAGACTATGGGCAAACAGACATTTACAAATCTGTGGGATTTTTCTTTTTTTTCAGTTGGAATAAGGAAATATTGAGAGCTGCACATGCTTAATTAAAGGTATCGGCTCAAATGTCACAGCTGATATCAGTTTGAATTTGGATTAGACTTATTATCTTGAGAGGATGCACTGAGGTAATCAATGGAAAAATCAGTGCTCGAGGTAATTACACCTGCAGCATCAGTGTTTATTCTGTTAGCTAGGAGATTTGCAAGTGCTTACTGAAGATACAGGATTCAGCTGTTTGTCTTTGGCTCACTGAGGGCAAAACGCTGCATGTAATTATACATGCAAAAGCAGTCTGCTTCTATGACAGAACAAAGGATTTTACAGGTTTTCGTCTGCCATCTTTTATTCAAGAATCAGGTCAAAGCACTCCGCGTCGGACTTGTTCAGTCTTCTGTCAACCTTTATTGTTGTGTTCGTTCACCTGTGGTTTCCTCCCTTGTAAAACCAAAGAGAATTTGAAGCGCCTGACACAATCTCAACATTTGCAGTAAAAGGAGGCAGGAGGAGATATTTTATTTAGCTATTTATGTATTTTTCTTTCTTAACTCCCCTCCCTGGCAGAAGCTACTGGGCTGTGCAGTTGAATTCTGTTACATACCTTTTTGTTTCCTTTACAAAGGAAGTCTCAAAGATCCATAACTTGGACTCTGTACCTGTCAGTTTCAGCTCTCCATTCAGTAAAAATCATGTAAAAATAAAAGTATTTGAAGCATCCAGAAAATACACTTTTTTTACTGTGTGGTTTGCTGCAGGCTGAGTTTTTATTCAGTGCTGTTTGAGACATTCAACATCCAAACTCATTGAAGCTACAATATTCATTATCTTTATTGACTAGATTAAATTAAACACAACTGCAATCTTGTACCATAAAACTCTAAAAGTTTTCTACTTGTGGAAGTTCTGGAAAATACATTTGTTAAAATAAATGTGTGTTTTGATCCACACACTATACTTCCTACTTGTTTAACTGCCCACTTAAGTCGTTACTGAACATTTTCATAAGGTACAGTGGAGTCTCACTATATGGTGGTTCACCTTTTGTGGTCTTGCTGTTTCATACATTTTCTTTCATTGCAATTCTGCATGCTTTTTTCTATGTTCTCCATCCTGATTGGCTCTAGAACATTGTCAATCAATCTCCTCTGTGTCATGTCTCATGCACGAAAAATGTTTATCCATCCATCCATCCATTTTCTTGACCGCTTCTTCCCTTTCGGGGTCGCGGGGTGCCAGAGCCTATCCTGGCTGTTGATGGGCGAAGGCGGGGTACACCCTGGACAGGTCGCCAGTCTGTCACAGGGCCTCAATCACACACTCATTCACTCTCACATTCACACCTAGGGGCAATTTAGAGTCACCAATTAACCTATGAAGCATGTTTTTGGACGGTGGGAGGAAGCCGGAGTCCCCGGTGAAAACCCACACATGCACGGGTAGAACATGCAAACTCCACACAGAAAGGTCCCAGCCGGGAGTCGAACCGGGGCCTTCTCGCTGTGAGGCGAGAGCGCTAGCCACTGCGCCACCGTGCAGCACCGAAAAATGTTTAGTTTGCCAAATTTTCTTAATTCTATAGAACGTCCAGTTGTTGTGACTTATTTTCCACATAACGACACCTGGTTGAATCATAACCTACTTAGTGCTTGATAAGATCTTTGTTATCCTTTTATGATACTGGGCTTTAAGATTTAAATATTTGAACAAAAGAGTAAAAAAGTGTGAAAATGTTAACATCTGACGGAGAAAACTATCCAAAATGTGTAGTGAAGGCTTACACTAGGTTCACACTGGACGCGGAATGCAATTCACACCAGACCCACATTTTTCCGCAATGGTCGGCAGGTGTTCTGCTAGAGCTTTTTTTTGTTTTTGCCATCATGGGTAAGTTGATAACCTAAAATGTATCTGTTGTTGAGACACACAGAGAGAAGTGTGTGTGTGTTGTGATTGTGTGTTTATTTTTATCTCTACAGTCTGTTTAGATACAAAAACATGATCGCTTTTCTCAATCGTGGCATTTTATTGTGAAAATTTGGTTCTATTTTAAAAATAAACTGGATTTTCTCATGTATCTTGATGTAACTACCTGCCAGAATTGACACGGATCGCTCACTAGTCGCGCACAAAACAGACCAAACGCCGAAACGATCCGCTGCACGGCGCGAACCTTCCACGAAGGACCATGGCGCTTCGCGCCTGATGTGACCCACACCATAGTTCAGGGGTGTCAAACTAAATCGCACAGGGGGCCAAAATCCAAAACATACAACAGGATAAACATTTATTGAACACACTAAAACTACATTTTTAGAACTTTAAAAACATAACTTTTTAGCATAACTATGAATAAAGAATGGGATATTGTCCCCGAATAAATCAACTTAAACCTTAAATATCTTTCAGTATTTTACTCTTCATAAAAATATATTTTGTCAAAATTATGCATGTTAAAAATAAAAGCACAAGATAACATCGGGCCATTGATAACAAAATGATCTGGAGGGCCGGATATAATTACCCGGAGGGCCGGATCCAGCCCCCGGGCCTTGACTTTGACACATGTGCCATAGGTTAGCATGGGCGCCTCCATTCCGCACCGCTTGCGGTGCTTCTGCGTCCAGTGTGAACCACCTTTAAAACATCAAGAATCCTGTCTCATAGCGGGTTGTTTGTAGAGCGTAAATCCTGTGATAAATGAGGGAACATTGTATTTGTAGTCACCTTGTGAGGTTTTATTTTTTTCTTGTTTGTTTTTCGACTTGATGACTCCGTGTACTCCTCCACAGAACAGTAATATACTTGAACCTGGCTGCTGTGTCTTGCTAAATGTTTCGACAAAATACATCTCCATTACTTTCACAGCTGGTAGAGCACGTCTACATGTTAGATGCTGTACAATATTCCATGAAACATGGATGTTTGCATCTCCCCATGTCAGAATGGGTTTTGCCATACAGCTTTCTTTGACTTAATATCATAGTTTCAAACAGTCTTCTATCCTCAGACAAACTGCTCAAACTGGCTGGATGAGTTTCTGTCAGAGGCTGCAGTGGGTTGAATAACAGCCTGATTAGCTATAAGAAGCTATAACTCTCCTAACAGGTTTCTTCTGGATCCATAACAGTTATTATTTGTCTCTTCTGCTCCTCTTACATATATAGCAACTTTCATTCCCTCAATGTTTCACTGACCTGCTCTTCAGACATGAGGACTGATAAAAGTTAAACAGGACTATTTGGCCCATTATGGAGCTGGTCTCCTTTTTATGCCTGCTTGGACCAACTGAGCAGTAGGAAGACTTAATGGCCTTTCCTTCAATTTTGATAGATATATTTGGAAATATTACCATTCGCCAAAGAGGTGTCTCTTCAAGGGATGCACTGACTACTGATACCCAAAAACATGCTTGAATAAAGAAGGCTTTGGGGATGTTGCTTGTGTACTCAACCCAGACAAAGATGCACTGAGATCTAGGAACACAAAACCCACAGAGTCTCCAACTGTTGGTCTATTTGCTTCTAATAAATTTTGGAGCAAGTGTGGAAATCGGATAAGAGGCTAATGGAGACCCTGAGTAACCCAAACTTAGATATTACAGTTTTTCCCAAATGCCAAAACACATTTTCTAGACAAGTTTAACCAAACACCAAACACGATTTTCAAAATATTGGCTAAGAATACTTAACTCATAAGTCACAAGCTCACTTTGAGGCCAAAATGAAGACTGTCATCAAAACTTACACACACAGCATACACAAAACTCTACACATCAAAACACCAAACGCAATTTCAAAATATACCAGTAAGGTGAATACACAAAATTATTGTCTCTTCATCCAAAAGCTCACTTTGAGGTGATAATTGAGGTCATAATGAAGACTCTGTTGTCAAAACTAACAAACATGCACTAATCATAACACACTACACAGCAAAACATTTGACACTGTTCACAAATAGGTTTATATACTGTAAATGGTACCCCCCTTCTCCCATAAAAAATAGAGTAAAAAAGTACTCAAAATTGTCTTTTTTTAAATTTTTATTGTAAACCCAGGTTCACATTACACTTCACCATATTTTCTCTGTGAGGACTTCATCCACATCATTGGCCTTGTTCTCCCTAGCCACACAACAGGAAGTAAATGATCCAGTCTTGACAAGACTCAATTAAAATGTCATCACAAGCCATGTTTAACCCTTGTGCTATCCTAGGTATGTCTACATTGGAAGTGGGGTCATCTGGAACCCACAAGATAGGGTGCTGAACTTTTTAAAAAATTATTTTCTATCTTCACTGGTGTCCATGGCAGACATAAAATCCTGTCCAGCTTTGTCATTTCAGGGATCACACATCAATAAAAGGGTGGGGTCGTTTTAACTCCACAAGATAGCACAAGGGCTAAGGCCTGCAAAGGTTTTGTTATGGCGCATACTTATATAGCGCTTTATATTGAACATGTCAATAGCTGTTTTTTGCAGCATTGACAGCTTAACAGAGATGTTTCATTCTCCTTAACTCTAGAGTACTATCGCCGGGTGATTTTCACCCGAGCAAAAGTATTCACATTATTTTTAATTTGTTGCATTTTTTTGAGTGTCACGGATCCCTGGGTTAGTCTCACATGTCCCAGGAATGAGTGGGCCAAAGGCCAAGCGTACAGTATCATTATTTCTTTTTGGGGGAATTTTTTTTCTTAAATTCCTACTTTTTCAAGCATGTTCTCAAGATATTCCTCTGCTTTTTCCCTCACTTTGTTGCATAAAGCACAGTTTGAAATAAAAGGAAACTACTCTAATTTATCATGTGTTATCACATCTTAATCTATTTTTTTATGAGAAATACTTTTTATTGGGTATTTTATATCAGGTAAAAATTACCCGACAAAAGTGATGGTGTAACTTTTTATAGTGAACGTTTTGATGGTTGATGGTGTTGCTCTGTCATGCGTTCCAGTCTTCCAGAAGTTCTATGTGCAGTTCTGCCAGGTCACATGGGGGTACAATCATCCAGTCTCTGCTTACTGACATGTTCTGTGGGGTTCAGGTCAGGGGACGTTGCTGGCCATATCATATGAAGGATGTTCACTTCCTGAAGTCGAGCTGTGACTATTCTAGCAAGATGTGGTGAAGCATCATCATTGATGAACAGAAAACTATGGGTGTTCTGGTGATCTTGCGTGATGATGGTTCTATGATGTCTCTGAGGTAAGAACATACAGACTGGATCATCGACAAGAACCAAATCAGTTTGTGCTGACTGGTGATGCATGTCCAGACTGTTCCACCTTCTTCACCAAATCATACCACGTTGATCTCGACATGCTGCTCATCTCGCCCTCTCCATCTACACTTACGACCATTATTTCTGTGCAATGTGACCTGACATTCATCAGTGAACAGGACAGTAGACCATTGCTGCATTGTTCAGGTCACATGGTCTTCACTGCAAATGTTCATGGTAGTGTCTTGGTGTCAGCGGAGTCCCCTGCAACAATCATCTGGCATTCAAGTCAAAGCGGAAGGAAGAGTTGGTTGCAAACCCCAAACATTTGGTTAACAGGTACTGCTCATTGTTGCGAAGTGGGGCTTCACTGTTACAAACGTTGCCAGAAGTTCTATCTTGATACAAGTCTCCTGGGACAAGTTCACCTGCAACATCTGACTGGCTACTAGCAACCTGAAGTGGTGCTATGGCCAGGTGGTGGCTTGTCCGTTAAACAACAGTGTGTGGTCATGCTTTTTGAATGATAAACTTGGAATGACTTACCGGCAAAATCTGTTTTAGATACCCACAGAATGTTGACATTAATGCCACGATCCCTTCCGGTTCCGGGTCATTAATGATCCTTAATAGCCTGAATCTATTAATATTTGATATTATATCCTGAACCGGATGTTGATAATTCGTGTAGAGAAAATAGTATGGTTGAGCCGGGGTGGGATTATATAAGTTCACTTCCTTCCACTCCCTTTCAAGTGATGATCTACTTGTGATTCATTAAGTGATATGTTATGTCATGTATTATGATCTGATTGCTTGAAATAAACCATTTCATTAATTCATTCATTCATTCACGTTGCAGAGGGTTTTCTTTTAGAATTATTTGTTTTTGGCCACAATAAGTTGCACACTCTGTACACAACATGACCATCATAAGGGAAACACATGAGGTGTGTCTATCACGCCAAAGCAATTGTCTCTCAATCCTAAAATATTGTCTAATAAAACAGTGTATATGATATCCACTGTTTTTTTTCACAATATCCCTAACGTACTGAGAGGTGTAGGTTGCTAAAAACATATCAACTACTGAGAATTTTTACATTTTTATTTTTCTATTTACAACAAGATTTCTTTTTACAGGACTAAAACTCAGATTTACCAGAGAATATCACTCTTCAACTGTGGTTTACAGCGCTCTTTCCATTTCATATATTTGTTATTTACTGTAGGTTAAAGAATGTGTTTGTGTTTATCTATAGTGTAGATCATAGTTCATCCTTTGTTCCTATATCTCATTGCTGCTGTTCACGTCCTTGATTTGCGTACGTCATGTTCAGCAAAACACTCTAACAATAAGAAAACACTTTGCAGGGCTAAAGGAGAATTTTCTCTTCCCATCATTGCGGTGGCGCCATTTCCACTGGCAGCTCCCAAAAGCCTTGAAAGTGTGGAAACTTTCAAAGTATGCAATGACAAACTGGATAATTAATGTTTTATTTCTTGCTGTTTAATTGTTTCTGTGGCAAATCGAAAGAATGTTAATGTACTTCCCCTGACAGCCCTGAAAGTTGTGTACCTCAATATATTGAATAGATTTGTTAGCTCTTGAAGGTAAATAATCACTTAAGATCGACTAATAAAAGCATTTGTTTAAAAGCTGACATTAAAAGGCTCTTGATCAAGGTTAGAAAAACAATTTTTGATGACATTTTCCAAGTTGCCATGGTGACAAATCTCTCACGTAACAGCGGGGGGATTTCGTCTGTCTCCTTCACTTCTCAGTTGTTTCTTTTTATTAAACTCAAAAATAGTCTGGCACACAGAGGACGTAATGGGCAATTTGTTAATTACAAAGTTGCAGTTTGACAGGTAAACAAGCCCACATCATTACCCCTCCGCCACCATCCTTGACATTTGGGATGAGGTGTTTGTGCTGATGAGCCGTAGGTCTTCAAAATGTCTCGCCGTTTGTTTTTGTGCAACTTTGCTCCCACATTTTTTCTGATATGACAAGGCTTTAGTGAAGACAAAACTTTCAGGAAGAATGTCATGTCCTACTATTTATTTTTCTGTTGAAACACTAATAATATTGAATAAGCATTGCTATCTTGAAGTTGCTGTCCTCACACTGATTTAAAATAGCCACTGTTTGGGTGCTTTTACTTGTGAATAATGTTTCATATTTTAGAACAACAAAATGTATTCGACTGATTGTGAAGATTTGTGTTTTTGCTTTAGTTATCTTGGTTTTTGTTCTTTTTTTAATCTGTTTCTGCTCGTTCCTGCCACATTCCCCACAGCTGCTTCCTGTTTGATCCTCTTTTTTTCATTATATTTAGGTCAGTCTTCTTTTCATGCTTTTGTTCAGTCATATTGAAACTGTCTGAACTAATGTTAGATGTTTAATCATAACTTGTATTTAAATTTCCATGAAACATTAAGTTTCTGTCTTTTAACTCTGCTTCTCCTGCATATGGGTCTGCTGTGACTTTGATACAGATAAACATCAGTATTTCTTCTAAAGCATCTGTTTAAATCTCCATTTAGAAAAAGGTCGCAAAAATTCTGTTCAGTCATATCTACGAGCTTCTCCAGAATCCAAACATAAGATGCTGCTGCTTAAATCCCAGTGCCTTTTTAATTATATTATACTGCTTATAGCCAACATTTTAAAAACCTGTGTTGTTTTCTAGTATATAGTTTGTGCAGAGAGATGGCTCTTTAGAAATTTACCTTTGAGTTGTGGGAAAGACTGTTGGTGCAGAGTGAGCACGCTCTTATTTCCCAACATCCATCTGTTTACACTCTTTCCTACTAGCCCACAGCTCCTCACAACACCAACCTAACATATGTGGTAGAACAATAACATGGAGCAATATGGGAGCAGGTGTACAGTTTTGAGCCAGATGCCAATTTAGATGAGAAGTACAAAGATGTACATGAATCTATTTGACTACAAGTGGGTTCATTGTAATGGGGTGCAGCAAGGAGCTTATGCTACAGCAGTGGTCCCCAACCCCTAGTAACGGGCCGCTGAAAGAAAAAAGAAATACATGTGCTAACTGAGATTATTTTTGTTTAGTTTATTTTCTGATCCGGAAGGAAGTTTTATTTTGAAAAGCTGCTGGATTTCTGTTCACAACATCCGTCTTCATCACGTGATGTAAAGCAGCATGGCTAATGTACTAGCTTAAAGCTAAATACAAAAAACAAGCAAAAGAACATAATTGTAAAGATTCCTCAGGAAGAAAAGACCCATTGAGTAAACTCAATAAGAGCCTTTGACTTCAAAGAAGAATAAAGCTGCTGTTTACAGACAAAACCGGGAGTTTTTCTTGACATACGGAATTACTGATACAGTTGTTCCTCACCACTGTTTCTCACACACAGATAATAAAGTTGGAGACACAATAGATTCATGTTTATATTATATTCAGACAGTTGGGTCATTTTATTTTGCTTTATTTCACCATCACAAAAGAAGCTGAAGCTAGCATCTGGTTGTTAGCCTCCACGTTAAAGAGTTAAACTTCATCACAAAGTTGAAACCTGCTGCAAATATTTTACAGAGAATGAAGATTCAATCAAATAAAGTTTTGTGGAAACTTGTAAAAGGGACATTTGAGAATTTTCCTACTACAAAGCTGAATTAGGTGGGCATCAGTTCAGAAACTTTAGCACAGAAAATGTTCCTTTCTTGTTGAAAAAACACCCAATGAATGAGTATTCATGTACAGACAAAAAAATGTCATTCTTTATCAAGTGTTGAAATGGCACTGGGGGGTGGGGTGGGGGGGGCATATCATCTTTCCATTATGGAAATTTTCTCAAATCAGAAACGACTTTTAAAAAATCAACAACTTTGTTTTATGAAATCTTCATAATGAAAGCAAAAAAAATATCTACTTTTAGATGTTTTTAAACAACATTTCTTGTAGGAGCCTTTTATTTTGAAAGTAGATCTTCAGAAACTGGAAGTTAAAAAATGCCAACTTAGTCCGTTCGGACCGGTCTGTGAAAATTTTGTCTAATTTAAACCGGTCCGTGGCCTGAAAAAAGGTTGGGGACCACTGCTCCAAAGATTGAAAGTTTGCAAAACTTTTTCTTTTTTGTCTGCCCTTGATTCACATGATTTGAATAAAGAAATACTCTAATATAATTTCATTTTCTCAATATATGACCTCCCTCATGAAAAAAATGCCACAAGAACACCCTTTTCATTGGAGTCTGTCTTTAAACCCAGACTCTATTCACAGTGGTGATCCCGCGGATACGAAATCCCATGAAAATCGAGTCCTCAAAGGGGGTAAAATAAAAGACAAAGCTCTATTTAGCTCCATCACTTGATAAATGACGTCTCCATGACAGGATCCCTCCATTTCTAAATCCAAAGAACTGCAAATGTGCGAACATGCAAGTCCAGCTCTGGCAGATCCTGCAGAGCATTAGCCGCGAGCGGGTGTGCTGATTTGTGCAGCCTCTGCTTTCTTTCTGCTGCTTCCTCCTGACATGTGCTGTGTGCAGTCCTCCACTCACTTGTTCATTCTCATATGTGGAATTTATATCAGCCCCAAAACAGTTCTGCTGGAGAAGGGGAAGTGCAAAGACACTTTTCAAGGTTTCTTTTTTGGGAAGTGAGAACAGAAACTGCCGAAATGGTCCAGTCCGAAATTATTGTTCAAAGTTTGTCTAAAAACATGCTGGGTTCCTGGCATTTAAGCTGCACTCTTCCTCTTGTGACATTTGGAAAAACATGGAAAAACTGTTTTTATTTTTATTCATTTATTTATTTATTGTCATGTTTTAAAGTACTTCTGTATTTATAGAGTATTTAAACAACCAATATCCAGTATTTTTTGGCTTTACTTGCATTTATTCATCATTGTTTTGAGAATATTAAAATATCATTTCAGCATTTGTTGGAATAGAGTGACTCAAATGCAGTTTTCAATGCTCTGTACGGTCTTCATAACAGACATTTCCAACATTTTATAGAGCTCAACATGAAATTGGAAAAAAAATGAATATGGTTGAAAGCATGTCTGCGTTATTGTCATGCAAATGATGATGAGTAGTGGACGCAATGAGCCCCGGAGATTAAAACAATTACAGTTATTGTGAGAGACAGCTGCAGACAAAAATGGTGAGCCTGTAGCTTTGAGGAGGGAGGAAAAGAGGTCAGGAAAGCTACGCCGATGAGTCATTCTCACCTGCTTAAGAGGCAAGTTTTTCCTTTTTTTCCCTTTTTCATCTTGTCTCAGCTAGTCTGTACTGTTCCAAGAATGTTTTTTTCTAATTATGAAGTCTTGAAGAGTCTACTTTAAAAATAAACATATTCACAGAAGTTATAATCCAAAAGTGATAATCCAAAAGTTTAACCTCCAAAAATGTATCTTCAAACCCAAGATTTGAATACACCTATCACCTAGCACAATTTATACTAATGTAATGCACTAGGGGGGATGTAATGTTAAGCTCTAAACAAAAGCAAACTGGCAAACTTACAGTTGGCTAAAAAGCTTTATTGAAACTACTTTCCACAAAAGCTGGAGTAAAGCTACACATAAATAAAGCTATTTACCTCTGTGTGTTGCTAAGCTAATCAAAGCTAAATATTTCTAAAGCTATATGTGGCCAAAGCTACATGACGCTAAAGCTAAGTACTGCCAAAGATGTGCATCACTAAAAATAAATGTTGCTAAAGCTTTGTCTCACCAAGGCTTTGTGTGGCCAAAGCCACATGTAGCCAAAGCGGCGGTGAGACGGGGTTCTCCGTATTCACCGATTCGCAGATGTCTGATTGATCCTTCCCCGTGAATATGGATGGAATATTATATTTGACTATTTAGTGGATGGTTATCAAGTGCCATGAATTTTAATAAAACTCTGACACATGCTTAAAACGTTTTCTGTTTTTTTTTTTTTAATTGCCAAATTGACGTCACCCATTTGATGACCTAATAAACCTTCGAAACCTAATAAATATGAACATTTTATGAAGACTATTTATGAAACCACTGAGTTCTAATAATGAAATTTAGTTGAATTTTAAAAAATACATTTGTATACATCTTTGTTAAGTGACAAATCATTCGAACGCAATGCATTGTGGTCCATGTATGAGAATTAGTGGGGATCGATGCAGACTTGTAGAATTCTAGATTTGGATTCCCTGACAAAATGGAAATTGCCCCATAGGGCACTAAAGTGTGAGAAATAAGAAAATTTGAAAGCAACCTAAAACTAGACACTTGTTAGAGCTACGCATAGCTAGCTAATGCTACACTGTCCCAAAGCTATGTTCTGCTCCTAAAAAAACTCCACTCTACATCAACTTGTTCAAATTTGTCTTATGTGTCTAAACTGGCAATGTTTTCAGTAAAAAAAAAAAAAAGAAGCACTGGAAGAGTCTGAATTAATGTTCTGTGTTTTTAAAGTAAAAAGGCCTTCAGTGATTGTTTTGGTTTCACCTTTTAAGCTAAATTAGGAAGTGCCGCAGCACTCCACACTTATCAGTTTTTCAGCTTCCTGCCAGGCCTGTTAAATACTTTTATGAGGCAGACTTGGACTGCAGGCTGGCCCTTCAAACACACACAGGAGCCAGGTTGTGAAGACTCTCACATTGTCCTACTGACAAAGCCTCCCAAGCACTGCAGTTTGTTTAATGGAAGTCGACGTATTTTTTTCAAAACTTAAGTGAGCTTGTGCATCAGCCTTACCTCCACCGATGTCCTCTACACTGTGAAAATTGATGCACCCTTGTGCCATCACAGACACTCAATCTTATCCCTCCTATGTAAAACCAGATGTGTTTTACCAAACGAAAGCTTAAATGAACTGATTTCAGCAAACACATGTGCTCTGTGTCTGCATCCATCTGCCCGATGAGATGCAGCCCAGAAAACTTGGCAGCATCTCCATGCAGAGTTGATTCATGGCTTCCTTTCTGAGTAATAACATTTCGGCAAACATTTCTGGATTAAAAGGTTGATGACTTTCCAAGAACCTTCTTGGTCCAAATATGGATGAAAATGACATTTCTTTGTCACCTGGAGTACCATTTTTGTACATAATGAAGGGAAATGACAGTATATGACTACAATATTTAAAGAAATTGTTGGTTTTGCATCTTGTGTTTCCCATAAACAGTATTTTTAAATAATTTTTTCAAATGTTTTTTTTTTCAGTTTTATGTTCTGTAATTTGTCATGTTTATGTATTTTAAAAAACTGGCACACTTTCTGACACATTCACTTATTGCCTGTTTTACTGCTTTAGTCAACAGATTACAGTTTCCTTTACAGTTAAAATATTTCCAAAACAAATCATCCCTGATCACTTGTAAAGGAATAAAGTATTTTTATATTTAAAATTAGCAAATAATTTTAATTTTTACTTTTTTTTAGTAGTCACAAATTTTAGTTTGTGCTTTTATTCCTAGCATATATCCCTTATACAAATTAAACAAAAAGATGAAATAAACCCACAATGAAGAGAAAATCCTCCCCCCTTTGTAGTCCTTTATCTTCCACTACAACGAGTGCGTTGACAAGCTTTAATGTTTCAAAGGAAACAAAGGGAAGGTTTTGTGCAACAGCAACATTTATTTTACCCGGGTGATGGATTGTGGGTACAAATGGACGAGGTTTGAAGTACAATCACTTTAAAAACTGAAAAGAAAAAAAAAGTCCTGGGAGAGTGCGGCCTTTGAGTTGTATGCCATATGTCCATCTATCACAACTGAAAAGCTGAATATTTATATCTATAATATATATATATATATATATTCATGTTTGTGAAACAAAAATGCAGCAAAATTACAAAATGATACAACCCAAAACAAATGATTAAAGACAATTTTGTTTTCAGCTCTTTCTAAAAACATTTATATTTTTAAATCCAAAGATACATATTACCGTATTTTCTGCACTGTAAAGGTCACCTAAAAGCCATATTTTTTTTTCAAAAATGACAGTATGTCTGTTTACATGTGGAGAAATTGTGGTTGTGTTTATTAATGTTGAAGCAATCTTAAGGGGTACACAGCAATCTATGTCTGTTTTTATTTTTATTAGTTGTAGAAAATGTTGGGTTTGTTGTGAATACTATAACATGTCTAACATGTAGCAGTGTCGGATTGTGTTTTTAATTGTGTCAATAACAAGGTTGGGACTTAACGTAGTCACAGCACGTTTGTTTAAGCGGTATCAGTCTGTGCTTGAAGAGTTGCAAACAATGTTGGGTGTTGCTGTAAATCCATTGATGTGACTAAGCTGTGTCTGACTGTGTTTTTATTAGATGTTACAAACACAGTGTGTTTACTTTAGCGGTATTACTCTGTTTTCTGAACGAGTTGTAAATAACAGTGGTTGTTATTGTAAACACATTAACGTGGTTAATGTGTCGCAGTTTCTGACTGATTTTTTTTTACTAACAAGGTTGGGAGTTAAAGTAGTCACTTTAATATTTGTTTAAACGGAATGAATCTTTTTTTATGTGTTGCAAACAAAATTGGGTGTTTTTGCTAACGTGCCTATATAATTGCCTGTATAATTGTGTCTGACTGATTTTAGTATGTGCTACTGACAAGGTTAGAAGTTAGCATAGTTACAACACATTTGTATGTCTATTTTAGAAGTATCAGTCTGTTTTGTTATAAGTTGCAAAAAAGTCTGGGTGCTATTGAAAATACACGAAAGTAGCTAACATGTTGCAGTGTCGGACTGTGTTTGTATTACATGTTGCTAACTGGGTTCGGAGTTAGCATAGTCACGGTAAATTTATTTTGGCCGTATTAGTCTATTTTTTAACAAGTTGGAGACAAGAGTGAGTGTTATTGTAAATATGCTAATGTGGCTAACATGTAGCGGCGTGTTACAGCTGTGACACATTGTACAGTGAAGCTGTAGGGGTGAACTGCCATTTTCTTTCATACATATTTTCTCCTGTTTTTGTTAGTTTAGGGAGGTTAGCATTTGTCATTGTTTTCCTTTTATTTTAAAGGTAAGATTTCTGTTTTTAAACAGGTGGGGGTTTTGTTTGTTATTTTGGCCTTCAGTTCACCCTGAAGCATTTTTGCTTTACCTCTTTCAGTTATTACTATTTGCCATTCATCATTTCTTGTAAATAAATTAAGTTGTGTTGGCAGAGCCAGTCTATTGGTATTTTTGTAGTTTAATCTTTGGGTAGAGTTTACTTTTGTGTAATACCCAAGATCCCCTAGCCAAGAGGGGCGACACTGCGTCAGTGTGTTTTTATTACATGTTGCTAACTGGGTTCGGAGTTAGCATAGCCACATTTTGGCTGTATTAGTCTATTTTTTAACAAGTTGGAAACAAGAGTGAGTGTTATTGTAAATATGCTAATGTGGCTAATGTGTAGCGGGGTCGGACTGTGTTTTTATTACATGTTGCTAACTAGGTTGGGAGTTAGCATAGTCACAGTACGTTTATTTTAGCAGTATTAGTCTATTATACTCACAAGAGTAAGTGTTACTGTGAATAATCTGACGCGGATAACATTTAGCTGTGTAGCGGTAGCTGTGTTTTTTTTACGTTCTACAAACAAGGTTGGTAGTTACACTTATTCTGAACGTGCTAACATGGCTAATGCTTCTTACATGTCGCTTGTCCCAAACTAGTTCTTGAGTTACTGTGATTGCAGTTAAAGCCAGACTGACTGACAGTCGTATCTCTGACTCTTTTGTTTCACCAAATGGGTTTTATAGTTTCATTTGCCTTAAGTGTGACATAGGCTATTTCAAAAATAGACTATGCGTTGACCCCATACCTTACAAACCAATGGACCCTATTGTGTGAACAATACAGAATCAGCCTTTCTTTGCAGGAAAAAAGGTGAACCAGTGCTTACTGTTTCAGAAGACTTTCACACAAGAGTAGAAAAAAGGAATTTCTGTCTGTTTTCAGGTGGAAGTAGCATTTCATCGGATGTATCTACAAACTGGCATCTCATGCTGAGGAAGGCCAGTCAGGTCAGTACCATACAGCCTTCAGCATGCAGACATCTTCAAGAGCTTCCTTTAATTAAGTCGGGCCGACTCACTTCCTAATATTGCGAGGGCTTCAGCACCTGCTCGTGCGAGCGGCGCCGCTGAACTTCCAGAATGCTGATCACCCCGCGGAACTGCAGGGCTATAAAGACAGCATGATAATGAAGGCACAAAGACTGTGTGAGGCACCTGGCAAAGTGTTGAGCCAGAACGAGATGCAGGAGTCGGATTTCATTTGTGCAGTGCCATTCAGACTCTGACCGTCATAAAAAAAAGGAAAAAAAGCTAATGATGGTCAGTCTGTGCCAATAATCTGCACAGTGAAGGTTGTAGCATTAAAAAACACCGCAGAGAGCAATCTGGAACTGCAGCCCTGCCATCAGCAGCAGTGAGGGTCACTCACTCCACCAATCAGCATCATCAAACCGCATCAGTGCTGCTCTGAAATGCCAGCCTTTTTATTCACCCGCTTCCATGAAATCATTTAAATCTTTAAAATACGATGGAATGGGAAGAAGAATGAAATGTCATAAAAGAAAAAAAAAATCCTCTATTTCTTTTTATTTTAGTTACTGTCATGAAAAAAATCTTCTCAGTAAACAACTAATTAAAAAATGTAGTTGCAACATCACTTAACAAAATACAATCTCAATTTTTTTTTCACAACATCTTTTTCGCCTCTTGAGTTGCACTTTGACCTCCTGCAGAAAGCTTTTGATACTATAGCTTCTGAGTTACATTGCTAATTAGTTAGTCAGCCTACTGGAAAGCATCAGTCACAGCAGAAGCATGATCATATTGTTGTTGTTTTTTGTTTTTTTTTGCACAGTGCAAATAAACCCACTTCCTCGTCTTCTTCTCCATGTGTGTCTCTGTGGGCTGAGCTGTCAGTCAGCTCCGCTGAAGCTCTGAGACCATTTGTGCTTGAAATGCTGCAATCTCTATTTTGCAGGAAACACTGAGACTTTTGCACAATCCTGTTTCTGTTGCTCCAGAAAGGAAAACAAACAAACACACACAAAAACTCCACTTTTTAGGCTTGCTAAAAATCAATTACTTTTGATTGGAGGTTTTATTAAGATAACAGCATCAAACTGTTTCCTGCCTTCTAACCTGCAGAATAAATCATTCTGTGTGATAGAGACTGCCCCCCCCCCCGTCGCTCTCTCCCCCGCCATCCTTCCCTCTACCTGCTATCTTTATTGGCTTCAGGATTTGTTTCCTTTTTATTGCATTTGGCTCACTCTTGCTTCTCTCATTCGACCTATTGGCACAGGGCTCAGAGTGCTGAGTGAGTAATAAAGTTCTCGGGAGGGGGGGGCACCGCATAGAATGTATGCATATTCTTCCAGGGCTGCTGCAAAACTGCTTCCGTCATCTGAAAGTGCGGCGTGTAGACGCTCGCTGGTGGGCGAGAACCATAATACCTACAATCTGCTTCTTTATGAGTAACAATTTTATGTCACTAAGAGTTGGATCACATGATCTGTTTAAAAAGAGAACATGACGTTAGCCCCCTCCCATTTATTTGCTTCCGTTTAGGACAAAAAAACTATCAGAGGCTAAAAGTGGCAAAGCACAGGATGTCCATTTTGAAGCAGTGCAAAGCTTCACTGCAGTATTTTCTTTTGGCAGTGTGTGCGGCCGTATTATTGAAACAGAAGCTAGGAATCCTTAATCCACAGGGGCTTCAGTGGGAAGGAAAAGCTTCTGGAACAATCCCCGTCGTGGAAGCCTGTTGCGAAATCCAAAGATCAGTCAACCCTGAGCCTCCTGAGGGCTGGAGGCTCGGGCCAGTGTGCTACAGTGGCCCCGCCGCACGGAGGAGGAAGAGAAGATGGTGCAGGGGGGGAGGCGGGGGCGAGAGGAAGCGACAGGGGGAGAGATGAAACAAAGATGCAACGACTGAGAAGAGAGAAAGACAGCCAAGGTCTGCTGGGGAAAAAAAACACCATAACTCACGGACATGAAAAACTGGCTTCAGCATCGCTGTATTCATGGAGCTGAGTTACAAGGCCAGCAGAACACACGGGTGGGTGTCAGCTTTTGCATGAGGCCTACACAGTTATACACATCTCTCCCTGACAGTGTTACTGGATAGAAGTGTGTGTGTGCACACTTGTGGCTATTCTTAGAGAACAAAACAAGCTTTCAGGCAGCACTGCTAATATCATTCAAGTCATCAGGACGCGGCAGGAGCCCGCAGGAGGCCATCTTCTTTATTTCACAGGAGTGATTTAGGAGCGATTCATTGTGCACTTTACATAATCCTGCCGTGGATTCTAGCAAAACACCCCGTCCATCGCTGTGTGAGGTCGGATTGTTGAAGGGACGGCCAATTAAACAATGCAGAGCAATAAAGCTGCATAAAAAAACTGCAACCTGTTTTAAAGTCGCTCTGATTATTTTTTGAATCTATTCTAAAAGTGGTATTTTTTTGATGATTGTGCTGTTTTACGCAATTTTTTTTTTTTAAACTGTCATCTTATTATAGTTCATTAGAAATTCACGTCTGAGTTGTGGGTGGGACTGTTGGTGTGGAGAAAGCCCCCTCCCTATTTCCCATCATCCATCTGTCTCCAAACTTTTTTGCTCAAAGTGCCAAAATCTAAAAAGGATCCCGGTCCGAGGGCCAAAAACAATATTTCTTTGCCTTTTATGAAATAAAAGGCAAAAAATAAAGAATATGGTTTAATTTATTTATTTTGATTATGTTTTCATTAAAGGATAACCAAACCCTAAATTAACTTTTTTTGGCTGTTGACCTCTATAAAAGTTGCTTTTAAAGTGCTGTCTGTTGGTCACTGCCAAATTTTTGATAAATGAAAATAATTTTTTAAAATTCTTGAAAATATAGTCAAAAACCAGCTTCGGGCTGCCCACAACAGGTTGATTTCAGCTATTACAGTTGAATTTTGTGGCTTATCAGATCATGATCTGCAGCTCCAGTAATGATAACAGTCCCAATCATAAAAGCCCCACCCCTTAGACTGGATTTTTTAATTTCGGTTGTGGGTGGAGTCAGCCTCCAACTTTCCTGTTTGGTGATGCTTTAAGGTAACTCATATTAGTAAGAATAAAAAATTAGGAATATTTCTCTTTGAAACCTTTAACAACAAGGCCTCACTGGCCATTTTGATTGAAAAGCTAAAACAAACTTTCTTCCTATGAAAACAGTAAAATGGGATCCTAATGAGAGACGTGGAGCTGCTCTTTTGACTTTATCCCATTAGTCAGTTCTGTTGTCGCTCCATCTTGGCTAACTGAAAAAGGCCGCTAAAAGTATCAGAAGTGACCCTGAAGGCTCTGGGGAATTTCTAACACAGAAAAGCCCAGAACTGACTCAGTTGGGGGTTGTTTCACCCATAGCCGCAGGCAAAGAAAGTACTAATAGTGCCACCTGTAGGCTGAAAGTATATTACAGCCGTAGAGTTTTGGAACATCATAGAGAATCAATGGGAAACGAGTAAGAAGTAAAAACTCTGCGGCTTCCGTAGCCACGACTTGGCCAGCCAAGAGATAACTTTTGGCGGGTCAAATTGAGCTCCCCAGCCCCACTTTGGACACCAATGATCTACATGCTAGCTCATATCCCCAACCTAACCTTACTGGAGCAACAAACATGGCGGACAATATTGAAGCTATCCAGCCGTAAGGTTTGAGCCAGATACCAGCTCAAATGAGGAAAACAAAGACGTACATGGAGGTTGTGGATCTTTTAGTCAATGTTTTTGTTAAGGTCTTTTGTCTTGCTTTTGGTTTTTAAATTTGAACATATTTTTATGTTAAACACTTTAAGTTACTACAGTAGGAAAAGTGCCTTACAAATCAAGTTTGATTTGATCTACCCGTCCACAAACTGTGTGAGTGGGAGGAGCACGTGTTTGGCCTCGTGTCAATGGAAGCATTGACTATATATCTAACTAACAATGCACAGAAATGAAGACATGGATAATGTTGAGGGATTAGGTTTGTTTATTTTGAAAATCTCTACATAAACATCAATAATGACGTCTCCATGTCTGAGTTTTTTTTTTTAAATTATATGTCAATCTTTATTTATTTAACCTTAATTTTTACCAGGAAATCCCATTGAGATTAAATCTCTTTTTCAAAGGGAGAGCTGGGCTGAAAGGCATCAACACAAGAAAATAAATACATTTAAAACAATAAAGTAGAAACAAATACAATTTAAATTAACAGTATGACACTTAATTAAAGGTTAATCAAGAGTAAAACTGTCAGGTCAAGAGTGACGTGCACCTTCTACTTCAGGAGCTTTGTCTGAATGATGGTGCTTTCAGCGGTACTTCTATCTCTCTGTAACCCAGTTCAATGCCTCGCTGTCCCGCATAAGTCTGAGGAAGAAAAATATATATATATTAATAATGTATCACTGCAAAAAAGAAAACTATCATAAAGTTCAGGAAGAGAACAACCAGATTTTGCGCCATGTTTGTTTTAGATGGCGTATCTTCTTCTGTGTTGCTGTCATTAGCATGCTAAGATAAGACAGACCTCTGGCCAAACTATGCAAAAAAAAAACCAACTTGTACTCCAAAAATACAGTAAGCACTTTTTCAAACAGTATTTTTTTCTGCTCCTGATTCACAAAGATTAGAATAAAGATATACTCAATTTTTAACTAAGTTTTCACAATAAGAGTCTTTCATCATCAGAAAAATGCCACAATAACATGTTAAAAACACCAAAAAAACATTTTGATCAGAGTTGTCTTTTTTTATTTTTAAACAAAAAGCAGAACTTTGAAGATGCAGTAAAATCTTTAAGAATTCAAATGATCTCACAACTTAAAATGTGAAGCAACTTCTGCTATTCTATAAGATTTGCATGAATAAGCACTTCCTGCGCTATCTTCATATCCGACTATCAATGCCTCCGGAAATGAGTGTTTGTCTGTCTCCGTTTGTTTGAACAATAAAGATGAATGTCCGTGAGAATTTATTATTCTGGGGCTGAACCCAGCTACTTAAAGGAAGTATTTATGATGAGAACGCTCCCACAAAACAGATGCTGGTGAGTCATGCATCCATCAGAGCCAGAGCTCCATGCAGCAATCTGCTCCTTACAGAGGAGAGGTGGTGGAGGGTCATCAAAGCCAATGTGATCCACCACCAGAGGGCGATGTTTAGCTCTCTCTTGACCCCTGAGCTCTTCAGTTGCCCCGGTGACACAGATGCTTCTCTGTCTCTCATTTCACCTGCTGCTGCCCCTCTGATCTGTTTGCTAGCTCAGCATTCAGACTCACAAACCAGCGTCTTTTTTCTTCTTCTTTTTTTTGTTAGCAATGTGCAACTTTGCACAAGTAAACTCCAGTGCTGCCTTTAAAAAAAAACACAAAAAACAGAAGGTACTTTGGATCTGAGTCACTGCCTTTCTAAAGGAATACAAGAGAGGCAGAAGTCACAGCGTCTGCTGAAATGTTTTTCCTTTGTAATCACCTCGTCGCGTTGCGCTAAGCTTTGCATCTGAAGGAGGCTTTTGTGTCTGAACAAGCAAAATGCAAACACCGTAAAATTCCCAGCCACTTATTAGACGCAGCAGGTTTCTCGGGGTGTTTAAAAATGAACAATAATCTGTCTGCTGTTACAAACTTCTGCCATCTTTAGTGTCAGTAAAACACATTTCAATGCTTCAGCAGAGAAATCGGGACCTGTGTCACTCAGTTACAAAAAAATAGGATAAAAACATCATCATTGATCATTGATCATTTAATTTATTTGGTTATGTTTATAAACGTTTTTAGCTTGTATTTTTCTACATTTTTCTTAATTAAAAAAGTTATTTATTTTAGCAATAAGGTTTTTATGACTTGTTCTACACACTGCAGCACTTTGGCTCTTTAGATGTAAAAATTGCTTCTAAAAATTTAGCAAAGGCCTAAAATGTTTCATTTTTTAAAAAATGTACCTTTTTGTTCATTTTTTGCAAACATGCAGTTTTATGTTAAAAAAAGAGAGATAGAATTTCTCAGTGGCTTGTGTTCAACACTACAACCAAATTAAGTTCCGACTTAAGAGTTTAAGTTTCGTGAGGAAACATCTGGACATTTTCAACAATAAACAATTGTGCATCCAAAAGAAAAGCATTTTGCTGATCACCGTTAGCTCCGCGGAGGAAAAGTGTGCGTTTTAGCCATGGCAGCGCAGACTCTTCCTGGAAGGGGCTGTTCTCACTTGTCTACATTTCATTGTGTGAACCTAATATTCCTAAAAGTCCATCTATCATAAGTTTTTTTTTTTTTTTGCCATCAAATATTACGTAAATTCTTCAAAACTTTTTAACCTTTACCCAAGTCTGCTGTGAGACAATCTTTCTTTCACAACTTTAAAAATTCTTCAGTCAATCTTCAAATACTGTTGTCATCTGGACATCATGAAAACATTGGAAAGACTGTCAAACTGACCAAGTTTAGACCTCTCTGCGTTCTCTTCGCAATAGTGTACGACACAAGGATCAATATCTATACAGTACATGCTGCAGAATCGTTGCTGTTCAATCTCTTTTCCTCCTAAAACTGTATTCAGGAATCAGAATAGAAGCAGTTATTTCAGTATTAGGTGAGTAAGTTTGCCACACTCTGATTGCAGGTCTGTGTATGTGCTAATTCTGACACGCTACTGACTATTAGAAAGAAATCTCTCCCACTCTGCCACACTGATGATCTGTTGGCTTTGATGGAGGGTAAATCCAGCTTTAGATGATCATCTATGGTTTTCCACATCACAGCATTAAGCATACATCAAGAAATGAGATTTAAAAAAGTTGTTTTTTTATTTTAAAAAAATGAAAAAAACAAGCTTACCGTCCTTATAAAGTCAATCGAAAATCCTTGCGTGAAATTGGTACGCATTTAGCTTACGTGAGTGCAGGGTGGGTAATTAGCTATTATTTGCACTTCTCTTTCATTTTATCCTTTTTTATTTTTTTCATCTTTGTGTTGAATTTTGTTTATGTTTTCCTCCAGAAGCTTTATTTTAAACCTCAGGATCCCTGTCTATCTACTGACAATGCGCCCCAGAGCACTGCATTAGAGACAGAATCAAAGTCACAAAGCTGTCAGTGACGAGATAAACAAACTCCATGAAGAGAGCGTTTAGTCAGGCAGCACCGCACCAAAGAAAGTTACATGCTAATAGAGATTAAAACCCAACATGGAGGCTTACAGCACTGTTTGGATTCTGTCTCTGCAGTTTGAATCAAGTTGAGTCTTTAAAGGCAACAAAATTAAAGAGAAAAGTAAACATCATCGTCTCCTCGTCTTGTGGAAATACGATGTGAGATTATTGGTTGCAAATAACATTTAAGTGACACATTTTTAATAAACAAAGGGTATGCAGGAGTCAGCTTCTTTCCGGCGGTGTGTGCATGTGTTAGCAGAGGTGAGGAAAGGAAATGAAGTTGACACTGCTGGCAGACTGTCATAAACAGGAGAGAGTGGCAGGTTTACAGTATGAGGAAAAAACAACCCTGACGGCAAATGTGTGCAGCATAACAGAACCCTGAAAAATGAAATTCCACTTTAAATTTGTTAAAACGGTTGCTGTGGGTTTTGGGAGCCCTTTAAAGTTGTGCCAGCAGACTATGAGCTGGACTGATTTAGCCCTCACGTTCCAAACACGAAGTGCCTACTGATCCTAAGAAGCCAAAATCCCATAGACTTCTATAGGAGAAAACAGATACAGAGTTCCCCCACTTTTTCGCGGTTTCACGAATTTGCAGATTTTTTTTCAATCATGTGACTCCTCCGGTTTGTCACAAATACTCATACAACTCAAGATACTTTCATAACACTTTTGCTTCCGAAAGTGCTGCAGGATTTTCCAGGAGGGGAGTGCAGTTGAAGAGCACTACCACGCATACACACAGGGCAAGCCTGCATTGAGAAACGGCATCAGCTGACTCAGACGCGGCTCTAAAATATCCTGGTAATCGCAGAGGACGATTATCATCCAGAGCAGGTGTTTAGATTATGGATTAAACTGGCAAACTCTGGATTTATTTGATGAAGGAGGAAATATGCACTTTTTTGAGGCACAGATGGACAGAGGGACAGTCCTCATTTAAAGTACGTACTTTACATGAGGACTGTCCCTCTGTCCATCTGTAGTCCTTTGTTCTGGATTTAAAAAAAAACTCTTTATTTTGAGCAATACTCCAATGTTCTTTAATAAATGTTCACAAATTATGATCAGAAGTGTTTCTTATGAGTATGGATCGATAACGGACAGTTTTTGGTCGCGGGGTGAGGGGTGAGACGGAGACTGGGGGTTCTCTGTATTCGCAGATTCAGCTGATTCGTTCCTTCGGTCCCTAATAAGGGGAGAACACGAGAATTAAAAGGAAAGTAAAGCATTACTAAGGATTATCAATATAAGTTATTCCAGTTTGGCAGACCAGATTAAATTGCTGCTTTTACAAATCCAAATTTTCTACCTCATATTTTTTCTTTATAAGTTATTCAAGGTAACTAACCAATCAGAAGTGTTAATATGTGGTCTTACATTGAACGTTCAAAGCGTTTAAATTCTCCTGAGCCCAATTTCAGTTGGAATTGTTGTGGACTTCCAAAAAGCTGACTCCTGATTGACAAGAGTGGGTACCACAGAAATGTTTCTGACCAATCACTGCTTCCTGAGAATTTCTGGTTCAAATATGGCAACAACTGTATTCGAGAAAACTATGGCGACTGAATTGACTCTTAATTTGGAAGGAGCTGGAAGTAATGCTTGTTCTGACATACACTCAGTGTTGTGCACAGAAATCTCACCATCTCTCCTCTGAAATCTTTTTTTTCAGCCTCTGCTTGGCTTGTTTGACAGAAATGTTGGATGCAAAATGTCAAAATCTGACATCAATTAACACATCCTTTTTTTAACCACACCTCCACCTGTGAATGTTGGAGGGAAATGTGTTGATGCAGCTTTAAATAAAGCACCGACCACAGACTCTAAGATCCACATGTGAGGGTTTTTTTAAACGACAAAAACTTAACAGACTAATGTGTATTTTTAGACAAATGTCCTCTGATATGAAATAATGAAATCCTGTTAGTGAGAAGCGTTTCTTGTACTATTGATAAATCAATAGTTTTTCTATTTATCCATCACCTCCAAACCAATGAATAGATTTAATGTAAACTTTGAATTTAAATGAGCTCACAAAAATCAGTTACCGAGCAGTCAAGAAATACAATAATCTGGAAATCCTGGTCTTTGTTTTATTGTGCAAGTCTGTTTTTTTAATTTGTCTAGTCAAAAACATGAAGCTTTTTCAAAAACATAAATTTACTTTTGTGACCCAGTCGAGAAATCTGAATAAAAACATCAGATATCAAGGTCTGGCCAGAATGAATTGAATACATTTCATTAAGTAAAATATAAGTAAGGTCAAACCTCCAAATTAAACATTGAAAATGTTCAAAACAGCTAACTCCCAACCACAACTTTGACAAGTTTAAAGTCCACTTACTTAAATTATTTTAGTGTTGAATTCACATTAGAAGTCCCATGCAAAGCAATCAAAAATCAAAAAGCTTTTGGTTTCTGTTTAAAGACATATTTTCTACCCAGTGGTTCATTAAAAATACAATTCGGGTTTGTGGGCGGGACTGTTGGGTCAGAGCAACCCCGCCCCCTTTGGACTTTGGTTAAAAACTTCATAATCATAATTAAAACACTACTGTGAAAGTTTTTGTTTTAATAAAAAAAATGGTCATGGGGGACTTTAAGGATTGTGCACCTTAGTTTCCTTCTTCTGGGATATTTTTTGGTGTTAGTGATGTCATGTCAGTCACACGATGTTTAAGCTAACTATCCACAGCTGTTTTCATTTCTGTTAATCGTCCTCCGCTTTTATCAGTGTCTGGTTTTCAGATGATCTGTCTTGTCACCCTTTATTTCTCCTTTAATTATACTTTTTTTATTTTTTTATTTATTTTTTTTGTTGATCAATTTAAAAAGTTTTTTTTAGTTCCCTGTACCATCCCTTTCTAGTAATAACAGAAAAACCAAAACATTCTGAACCACTGAGTTAATTTGTGTTGAAAAGATTCAGGGTTGTGAGGCATTTAACACAGTAAAATCAGTGACATCTGGTTGCCAGACTTCAACACTGCACTATAGCGTGGAACAAAAAGAACAATAAATCATGAAATAATATGTATGTTCAAAGTCAGTGTAGCAGTAAAACTTTTATGTGAATCCCAAAATCCGTTTCTTTCATAAATTATCATAATGTAATTGTGTTATAGAGTGGCTGTTCATGTATAAAACAGTCCACAGAGCCGGCTCATTCGTAACTGACACATCACCATTAGTTATGCCTCTTTATCTGACACATTAGCTGTGTTTCTATTACATTTATCGAAATTCTAGAAATGTCGAATAAACAGTTTCTCATTTACACTGTTTCCATTAAATCATAATTATGTGAATAAACAAAACCAACTTATTTTCAATTGAATTTAATTTATTTGGCCCAATATCACATAAGAATATCCTCAATAGACTTCACGCCGGTAATTTTACAGAAGCTGGTCAGTCTAAAACTAAACCGACTAAATAAAACTGGTTACCCCTGCCCTTACGCCCTCCTTTTTTAGGAGGAAAAACTCCTAAAAAAATCTGATTCAGAAAAAAAAGAAACCTTCGGGGTGTCCATGTGAAGGAGAGACCCTCACCCAGGATGGATGGGCGATTTACCAGGACTATGTGATAAGTCACTCAAAAACATGGCGATGGATGTGAACAATAGATTACAGCAAGTATATTCAGATTTCTGCAATGGCAGACTTCCAGCGGTGTGATGAGCTGTGTGATGGTATGGGACCTCTTGTGGCGCCCACTGTTAAGTGTGATATCCAGTTGTTGGTCACATGACTCCTTTAACTTAAAAAAATCATGTTTCCATCGCAGTTTGGCAAAACGTATCAATTTCAATATGCCTGAAAAGCCACTCAAAAAGTTTTTCACGTAAATGTGAGTTTTTTTCAAAATTGTCGTGCCTACATTTGGCAAATTTATTATCATAAATCCAATTTGCACAATTTCATAGTCAATGGAAACACAGCTATTGATAACCTTGCTATGAAATAAAAATTTTCATGAAGTGTCAGCAATACGCCAGTGATGTAATGAAGCTCCATTTGACACGTCAACCGTGACACTTCCGTCTACAGATCGACACAAAGTCGAGCCGCTCACTCATCTCTACTTCCTAGTGGTTGAGAAACCAAAGCCTTTGAAACAACTGAACCACCATGAATCAGTCGTGCTGAAATGGTTCGGGGTTGTGAAGCATTTGACACAATAAAAGCTGTGACTTCTGTTGGTCCATAATTTCGGTGGTGTGTGTGTAAAGTCGTGTGTAGCAGAAATAATCATAAAATGTATTAAAGAAAAACTGTCCATGCATACACAATGTTTAAAACAAAAACTGTTTACTTTATTGATATAAAATAAAAAAGAAATTATATCTTTAAAATACCACATTTAGTTTATGTTGTTCCAAACAACCAAACCTGTGACTTCATCAAGTCTTTTATTTTTTATTTTTTTTTAAGTTGGTTTCAACATCCTTTTCTATGACGGAGTATTAGGACCACTTAATAAAGAAAACGTTATTTTTAAAATTACGACTTTAAATCCCTTAAATTTACAAGAAAAAAGTCGTAACTGCTAAATTACGACAATAAAGTCGTATATTTATGACTTTAAAAGTCATAGGCTGCATTTATGACTTTTAATCTTGTAAATCTATGAGATTTAAAGTCATAAATTTACAAGAAAAATCTCATAAATCGACAAGATTTAGTCGTAAATTTAAGAGATTAAAAGTTCTAAATTAATGAGAAACGAACCAACGTTGTCTGTTTATCAGAGCCGTGCTCGAAGATGAAAGACGTAGAGTATCTTGTGAAGATTTATTTCCAGATCGGTGTTAAAAACAAAGAAATTCTGAACCTTTTGGTGACTCAAAATCAAATTATTTCCGGGTTCGTGTCGGTAGTGCAGAGTTTTATATGTAAAATAAATGTAATGTAAAATAAAATACTAAAATACTGTTATGGAAGTCTGTTATGGTTCGGGCTTTTCTCTTTATCTCTTTATCTGCCACCTCCTTGAGATCCAGCAAACTTCCAAATTCATCATCACTTTTGACGTTTGAGGCCCTCCAAAGGTGCCTAGAACTTGGGCTAGAGTTCAGTCCCTTGGGTCTGTCTCCTGAACTTTTTTTGCACCTGCTTTTTCATCACCTGTGAATCTGACATGATAAATGGTGTTTTCTCAAAGTCTAGAAGGTGTCTCTGCAACCTCCTTATACCATATTTTTTTTTTCTTAGGCAGAAACCGTCTATTTCTGGCTTCTGTTTTTCTTTTTTTTTTTTCCCAGAAGTTTCTGTACTTTTATTGTTGTTGCTAAACCTGCAATTCTGGCTGACACTCCTGTAGTCGAGTCCTCCTTCTACCAGTCCTTGTCAAATGCAGAAAAAGTGCCCTTATTACCGCTCAATAAAGTATCCATTTCACTGAAATAGCCTGTAAACTGTATTTCTCACCTTCTGCTCCCAACATTGCATTAGAAATGTTTCATTTATGAGTGAGCCCAAACTTCATTGAGCAAACAGCTGCTTGTCCAATATTCATCCAACTCTGTGACTTTCTAGTCGTTTGCAATTTATTTGAGCTACCTCAAGGACTTGGCGAAGGTTATAACTTTATTAGAAAAAACTTAACATATGGTATTTATTGTGTTTTAATAGCTGCTTTAGCCCTTGAGATTACTTGTAAAGTGGGGGTAGAAATCCCAAACTGCGAACACTGAACCAGAAAAGATTGGTGGATCTCTTGGACAAAATATGGAGTCTGTAAAAATAACAGATCCAGCTCATATGTTGATTGATTATTGTAGTGTTTGAAAAGTGCTAAAGTCTAATACAGAAAACTAACCGCAGCCGATGATCTGGTGTTCATCTTAATTTTCTATGCCGAGAAGGGAGAAGGAGAGGTTTCATTTAGCCTCCACCTCTACAAGGTTAAATTACGTCTGGATCCCGTCAGAGTGCACCGGTGGTCTGGCCAGACGGATGCGGCAACACATGGAGGAGATATTCGAGACGTGTGGTGAAAGCTGACGATCTGAACTCCGCCCGGGATTATTTCAGAAATGATCTCCCCGCAAAATGCCTCACTTGCAGCTATATGTGAAGATTACATCATGTGGAGGGAGAAATGAGATATGATTTACAAAAATTGCAGGATTACTCGCCGGCTGTTGGGAAGGTTATGTGGTGCACGGACTGTTTGGCTGCCTCAACTCAGTCACACGCCCTTCAGACATGACCCAGATTTGGGTTTTCTTTGCACTTCGGAGCCACTCAGCTCAAAGCCCACTTGTTCTCCAACGGTTTGTTTAAACTTTCCTAATGTGGTTTCCATCCAAAACACAGAGCAGAAACACCTTTTCTCCTACGCTGATCCTCCTAGAAATCCTAAAATTATCTTCCTTTAAGTTTCTGATTCCCTATGCTGCTTGTCTGTCTCAATAAGTTCCTCAAGGTTTGATGCTTGGCCCTCTCCTTTTTACCCTTTACGCCCCTCCTATCTTAAATATCATTGTTCTTATCAAGGTTCCCAATGTTCTACATCAGCACTGGCATTGGCAATGCTGTGGGTTGTTCTACTCCCAGAATAAATGGACCAAAAAACTTTGAGGCAGATAAGTTACCTGTGATAATGTCTCATGCCACACTCACACCGGCCTCGACAACAGGCATTCAAGTGACAAAAGTCTAAATATATGCACTTTACAGGCTTCCGTGTTTAAAACTTTCACGTTAATGCGTCACCGCGCACATTTTTAAGTCACACGCACGGTCTTTAGGGCACTGCTTGTTTTGGTCCTCTCATATCTCTGTTCACTTCTTCACAGAACCCCTTCTCACTATTCCTTGTGCTCTACCAATGATTTCCACATCCATGTTCCCCGTGTTCCGACTGAATTGGAGAATCAGCCTGGAACTCTCACCAAGCCCAACTAAGCCCAACTAAAACAGTCCAAGTTTGCTTCATTGAGAACATTTCATTCTGGCCCTCTGGGTAATTATATTCGGCCCTCCAAATCATTTTGTTTTATCGTTATTTATGGCCCGATGTTATTTTGCGCTTATTTCTAACTTGTATAATTTTGACAAAATATATTTTTATGGAGAGTAAAATATTGTGTATATTGTGTAATAGTGTGCTGCTGATCTCTTAGCCAGATCACCCATAAAAAGATCTTAATCTCAATTGGCTTCACCTGGTTAAATAAAGATTTTATAAGAAGTCTCTTTTTGTGGCTCCATGTACAACAGCAGCAATTGAACACATATTGACAGTTAAACCACATTGATAAGGGAGTCGGACTTGGTAGTGACTTTTAGGTAGCATCTCTTCAATTCATGGCAATGCCAACCGTTGTAATTGATCATGGAGGACAAATAAATAATTGCAGTTCAAGAGCAGCCAGAATTATATGACATTCAAGACTTTCATATATCAGAATAAAGCTGTGAAAGAAAAAGCCTGGGGCAAGAGTCTTACAACTGTAAGTGGTGGGCATCTGCTAGCAAACAATAGAAAATAAAAAGAAGCCCCTTCTTTGCTCAACCAAATGCTGAAAGTACATTCAAGAATGAGCATTTAAAGTGTCCGGTGTGAACATACAGTAGCTTGTGTGTGTGTGTGCTGTTTTGTGACCCTGAAACAGACATGACCTGTCCAGAGTGTACCCACCTTCACCTAACAGTAGCTAGGATAGGCTCCAGCAACCCTGTGACTCCAAAAGTGTTTCAGAAAATTAAAGGATGCAGGGTGTTCTTTTATTATTTCTTGCTCGATTATGAATCTTGTTGTTTCTCATCGTTCCATCAACACCTGGACATGTGTTTAAAGTTGACTAAGGTCTGTATTTTGTTGGTTGACACGCAAGTGACTTCTTTAAGATCGTACGTGAGCAGAGGAAGGGAGGGGGCGGGGTGTTGAATTAAAACCGCAAAAGGTACCAAACTAGCTTTAAAAATAGGCCCACACATACACAAGCATGCTGATGTAAACAGAGCAGATTTCAAAAGATTAAAAAAAAGGGTAAGCAGATGTTCCATGAGATTGGAAACACATTAAAGATGTCTCTTAGGCCTTGGGGATACATAGAATGTATTTTGGTCTTCACAGCAGAATGTAAACAAAGCCCTGTTTGTTTAGAAATCTCCACAGGACACCTTTAATCAAAGCACGTCTGTGCATTATTAAACTCCCCCCCTCAAAAAAAAAAAAAATCTCCCAAATACTATTGACTGGCTTTGATACAGGCGAATTCGCGCATCTCCACTTGCATCATCTGGCATGCTTATGCTGCAGGGACCACTGGTGTCGTGGCTTACATAAACCCCAGCTCCTGTGCTGCAGGAACCCACTCATATCAGTGGGTGACATCCCTGCAGGGAAAGTCATGCGTCCCCAGGGAGGCGAGAGCGCGTCATCGCTGCAAACCTTTGGCTGCGGCTCAGAGGGAGCGGGTTAATTGTAGCTCATGTCATGCTGCAATAATCAGGGAGGCTGGGGTGTCAGGGAAGGTTGCCTGCAATAAATGCTGTTGTGTTGCATGAGCCATGTGTTATTTTACAGGTCTGCTTGCAGGCATATTGGCTTTTTTGTTGTTGTTGTGTAAAGGCATGAAAAGGCTGTTTCATCCTTAGTATCTTTCCAAGCACAGTTCAGCTAAGCTGTTAGGGGCTTTTAATGGGGCAGCTTTCATTGTCCTGGTGTTTGAGCAAGAGGCAGAAATGGATTTATTGACTGAAGTTAGTCTGACTTCATAGTGATATGTTTGAATGCGTCCATTCTGAGATAAACATTGGTTGTCCCTGAGACACTGCACATGAAAAACATGTTGACACATAGCTTGATGTTTTGTAGGAGCTTTGTGCTTTAACTTTTCAAACACAAGGCATTGTTTTTTGTTCTTGTGGTCATAACTGCCATCGCGGGTGGAGGTGGGCTGTCTGCGGGTGCAAAAGAGGCAAATCTGTATGGATCGGGTAGCCTGCAGGAAATTAAATCATAAACAACTCTGTGAACCTGCAGAGCAAAAATGTTCATGTAGATTTTTTCCACAGGCATGCTTTGGGTGACAGGTCCAAGTAAACACTTATACAGCATACAAAAGTAAGAGTTAAGTGAGATGCAGGAGTGTTTTGCACCCTGACTATTGGAAATTAGGACATGGCATATACTTGTATAGCGCTTTTCTACCTTCCTTGAAGGCCCAAAGTCACAGTTAAAGTTACAGACTCATTCACCCATTCACACATTCACATTCACGCACTGGTGGAGGCTCCGCTGCCGAACACTTCCACCCTTCCACCAAAGGCAATTTGGGGTTCGGTGTCTTGCCAAAGGACACTTCAACATTTGGGCGTGCAAGGCGGGAATCCAATCTGGAATCTTCCGATCAGGAATCGACCACCCTACCTCTGCACCACGGCCGCCCTTATTGTGTTGTGTGGGTCTCCTATGGGTCTCCTACATGTACTTGCGTGCCATGAACTAAGGAGCCAAAACTCTTATCCTACAGGTCCAGTCCCACATGATTTGATGGCCATGTAACGGGTAAAAAATTTGGAAAATCTGCCATACGCGCTTAGACACGCTAACTTTATGCATGTTTGTGGAATAGCAGTGATACAGACACCAGAGTACATTCCACTGCCACTCCTCTGCCAGAGAACTGTGTAATCACGTGTAACCACGTCCTCCTACAGGTAACACCAACAGGGGGTTCACACATGTGCGCTCAGCCGCTAAACAGACGCTGCAACCAGTGGTACAAACGCAGACTGGCAGTGGAACAGACGTGCTACAGCTGTCCACAAACGTGGAATTTTGGTATCCAAGCAAGTGTGCCGACGTTCGCTCCACGTTCTGATCTCGCACTGAAACTGCTGTTGCACTGCTGTTCCACAGCCATTGCACGGCGGTACCGCTGGTACCACACGCAGTCACCCGCGGTCTAAATCTTTGTGCAGTTCAAAAATTCTTTCCGCATGTAACGGGGGGAAAAATTTGTACCGCGTGTATGCACGTCGATTCCGTGGCCGTATCTTGACCATTGCACTACCAGTCCACTGCTAACAGCGTCTGTACCACGGGGATGACATGTTTTTCTGTGCTCCAGCAGTGATATGGCAGTGAAAGCCAGTGGGACCGACCCTTACTAATGACTAGAGTGTGACAAAAGGGTACCAAATGAAAGTTTCATCTGTACATCATAAGTGAGTGCAACTGCATTAGTTTTGCTAATACTTCACCAAACACTTAACACACACACGACAATGGTACATTCCATTTTCTGGACATCCCTTAAGATGGCCGTATGTGCCTTAAAGAATCTGTAAGGCAGACCTGTGTGCCATTTAATATTCTGCCGCTCTTCTCTATGACCTTCCATGGATCCAGATAACCCAAAAACCTGCAGCCCCTGTACAGGTCAACCCTGCAGTCGAGTGCATGCGATTAAGGGTTTATTCACACATTTGCTTCACTTAAAGTGAACAACAGTTTGTTTTGCCTGATAATTGGGAATAAATTTGGTCCAGGTCCAGGGACCACTCTCTGAACAATTTTTCGAGGTGGTCTTGGTTAGTTTCCAACTGGATTGAGCTTTTGTTTGCTCCGAGATTCCTCAGTCTGAATACAATTGGCTCTCAAAGCAGAATAACTCTTCCAAAATGGCCACCATACCCTGTGGTCACATGATGTAAACAGGTTAGCAATGAAGCAGCCGGTGAGCCGTAGACAAATATAAAGGATTGATTGTCGTGTTAGCAAGGAGAAAAGAATTCGTCCAAATGTTTACTTGTTAGAACATTTATTTTAAGACAGCTGAAAACATTTATTACATGCTTTTCTGTGTCTCATTACACAGCACAGGCCTGGTGCTGCTTTGACGTCATCGTAAAAGCTAGCTTGTAGCTTAAACTAACTTGTAGTTCAGTGATGAAACACAACTCACGGAAATTTGGTGATACACATTCCTTCTCACTGTTTTCCCAACAATCTGTATGTCCTAAACACTTATCGCCATACCTTCCTCAGTACTGCAGCTGCTAACATCCTCTGAGTTAAAGCACACGCAGCACGTCTTCTTGCCAGTGACCGCCTTGCATCATGCCTCCGCCGTACCTTATTAACAAGTAAAAAAATGTTTCTGATGTTCAAAACTGGATGAATATATTCAGGTTATAACTGAAATAATTGTTTAGTTTCCACTCAAATGTCCAGTTTTAGACAGACCACTGCTTATTTTGTTTTGTCTGGACCCGCATGATCTCCTACCCAGTGTCTATATTAGTTTTTACCAAGTCAAAAGCTGAAACACACTTCTTTAAATAACTGTAGGTTTCTCAGAAAAGCAATTTTATTTCCAGGAAGATTTTAATACTTGTGATGACTCATTTCCTTTAAAAGAATGTTGATGGATTTTATTATTTCATTTTATTTCAACCTTAATATTGCACACACACAGACATGTGGTTTCTTCTTTTTACTTAATTTCAGAAAGATAATTGTCATTAGTTTCTGCTTAGAAAACATATTGTGACAAATATATTTGTGACCTTACATTTTTTTAACTTCTCTTTAGGTCTAAGTTTAATTTTAAATTGCGTTTGCAAATATACAGTAGATGGTCTTATTTGTTATTCTGTAATTACCTTCTTTTTTGGTTTTTACTGTGGCTGATGTAGCATGTTCATGGAATAGTTGTAGCATCATCAAGTACTTATCTCAATCCTGCTTTCTCGTCTTTTCTACACACTAAATACAATAGTATAAATAATTAATTATAGTGGAATTACATTTTACCAATGACATAAATATAATAAGGAAGTTAGGCGGTGACTAATCTGGACAGTGGAACAACTTGCAAAGGGAACAAAGTTTCTAAAAAGACAGCAAAACCAGGATTTGACCATGTTTATTATTTACTCACCACATAAACCTTTGCTCTGGTTGTGGGTTAAAGCATAAACAACCATAATTTGGACTCGATCTAGTCAATGTGGTCACTCTGGAGATTCTCTTCTCTTTTTTGAGGAAGCAGCACTGCTTCACTAATAATAGATATGTTTGTATTTCTGCTGAAACTGAGCCACAGTTTATAAAAATAAGCAAAGGAAGTTGAAAGTCTTTCACACAGAGACATCAACTTTACCTTTTTGGTAAATGACATATATCTACAAAGTGCTTTTCTGCCTTTCTTGAAGAGTCAAAAGCGCTTTACAGTCACTGTTCCATTCACCCGCACACACAGATTCACCGTGATGGAGGCTCTGCTGCCTGAAGCCTGATTCACACCGGTCCATCTACGGTGTGTCTCTCTTACTTTGCATGGGGAGTCCATCCCAGGACCATCAGTTAGTTTACATTGTCTCCATTGTATTTCTGGTTTGTCCCCCCTCCCCTCTGGCTTCTGGTTTGTCCTGCCACTCCCATGTTGAGCAGGTTGTTCCGATCTCTTTGCTCATGGCCTTCTTCGCTTAATTCTTGTATAATATGTCATAAATGTTATTTTTTTGTACTTCAAAAATTAAACTTGCGTCGTCTTTGGAAAAAATAAACACTGCTGTTTTCCGCTGTGTTTTCCACAATGTTTTCTGCTGTGTTATCCACGGTGGTACACACTGTGTTTTCCGCAGAGTTATCCGCAGTGTTTTCTGGAGTGGTTTCTGCACAGTGTTATCCGCACAGAGTTATTTGCGGTGTTATCCACAGTGTTTTTTTCCGCAGAGTTATTCGCTGTGTTTTCCGCAGTACGTTCCTCAGTGTAATTTGTAGTGTCAATATATATTGTCATGAGGGCATGTCACATTAAATATAAAATCAAATTTGATAAAGTTTTATTTTGAAAGTACAATGGAAGTTATTTTTAAACCCAGACCAGTTTTCTGTATCTCCTGCTTTTTGCCATGAAATCGACGCGTCAACGAACTGGAAAGAGAACTCCTGCGTAAAGCATGCGTTACATTACAGAGGGATGAACGTCAGACATGATGAGGAATATGTACAGATTACGATTGATTAAGAAACTTTCTATTTTTGTGTGTGTGTGTCAACGCAATGGAGACGCACTGCAGACAGAACAGTGTAAATCAGTCAAAACACTGAGGACAACCTGTCACGAGCAGGAGCAACATGGACACTTGGAAACATTAGCAAGACAGGAAGCAAACTTGAAATCTTCCAATCAGAGGTCCAACGCTTGACCTCTGAACCACAGCCACTCCTTTTGGGCTCATGAATGCTGTCCAATATAAAACAAACTAGAGCTCTAAAGGTTCTTCTCCATGATCAAATCTCACAGTGTTCCCTCACTATAGCCACTAGCCATAGCTTTACATGGGTGTGCTTGGTAGCACCGAAGTTTACATTTAAATGTTAGTTATGACTTTTTGTTTTAGCATGACCTTTTAAAGTTATAAAACCAATGTTGTTGTGTGTTTTCCGAGTGCTTGCAGCTATTTGCTAACGTAGATGACCGGCGAATAATAGTGAGGTGATCAAGGGATTGTATCGTCCGAATTGAAGTCCCTATTTTTCCATAACTGTCTGCTTGAAGGGCTAAATTTAGGGGTAGGGAGAAGCTGTAGTGGTAGGGGAAGAATTCAGATTTAATTTCACTTTTCTACAAAGATTTGAACAGTTAGAGAGAAAATTCATGTCTGAATAAACATACAAAGCATGAATATAACATCCTTAAAACATCTAGAATCCTACTTTGCTTTGTTTTTAGAGTGTTACTGTCATGATAAATGAGGGAACATTGAACTTACCTTTTTAGTTCATCAGTGCTTCAAGATGTTATAGGTGAAGTGCATGCTGGGATACAGGTGTGCTGCTTAGTTTTTGGCTCTGGTGGATTGTGAGATTCCACACATGACGATTAACTGACATGCAGATATCTCTTCCGTTTGGTGGTAATTCAGGAAACATTTTCACCTGCGTGTGATAAATGAGTGAAATTAATCATAGGGAGAGCATGAAGAAGTGCTAATTTTCTCTCTCCAACAAAACTCCCCAAAATCCACTGACAGTTCAAACCCACTATTTCAAACTCATTCATCATTTTGACTTGTTTTCTTTATCCCATTTATTTTGCTGATCATCTCTGAAGAGTTGTTTGTACACTTGAAAGAGAGTCTAATTGAACGTCATGGGCTCCAGTCAACAATGAATCAGAAAGTATTATGGAAATTCTAATTGTATTCCTACTTCAGCTGTCAGGACGAATCGTGAATAATTTGCCAGCTGGCTGGCTGGCTGCGAGAGCACTGAAAATTGAACGTTCCAGCTCCGAGAGTGAATTTGAGCTTTAATATTATTATCAAATTAGAAAATTCTCAGGTGGAGTGCCATGAGGAAAAAAAAAATGAAAGGGAAAGCCGAGCGCTGGGAACTATCAGCATCAGCGGGCACCACAATTAAAGTCTTTATCTGCTAGCCCTGGGTCAGTAAAGCAGTCAGACTCTTCCATCTGAACGCTGTCCGTCACTGAAGAAGTGAGACTGACGACACCAGCGGCATCTTTGAGGCGTAATTAGCAGATTTGTGGAAGAGAAAACACGAGGAGCAAGGCATTGATTGAAAGAGAATTAGGCAACCTGATGTGGTTTTAATTAAAAGTAAAAAGGTTTATCCTTGCAGACGGCAGCTGCTGATCTGTGGGGCTGCTTTAATGACAGACTGAGAGAAAGCAGCAAACCCACATGTGAGTTCCTGCGAGAAGAGAGGCCGTGTTGGTGCGTGGCTGCAGGAGCCGGCGCAAACTCAAAAATGAGAACGCGAGCTGCTTCTGAAAGTGGTCGCAACTTTTTTAAGTGCTGGGTCAGCAGAAAGAAAGATGAGTGTGTTCGGGAGTCCTGAGGAGGGGAAAAAAAGAGGGCGTCTCTGAAGAGGTCCCGCCCCGTCCTGCCCCTCAGAACCCCACAGCAGGTCCCAAAGCTGGAAAGTCATTCAGCCCATTCTGAATGGAAAGTGTTTAACGTGAGAGAAGGGGGACTTAACTTCCAACGAGGCAATCATGAGACTCCTCATCGGTGCCTTCCTGGCCGTGCTGCTGTCCCTCCCCGGCCCCTGTCATGGAGGTAAGTGCCACTGCAAATCACTCTGTCAGTACCCTCTCCTCCTGCTTCCCTCTGTCACAAGAGAACAGATCTCTGTCCCTGACTGAAGCTGTCCCGCTGCATTAATCACATCTTCATAGACTGGTGAGGTCATGTCTCAAAAAAGATACCACTTCTTCTTCTCGCTCCTTTCACGCTAAAAAGAACTGGCTTCATTCATTGTGATGGATCCTTCCCTCTCTGGCATGAAACCCAACACCATGGACCAGAAAACATCTGCCGCTCTCTCCCCTAAAAGCTTCCTTGTAGTCTCTCAGCCTTAACTGAACGTCCGTATACATTTTTCTCTTGAGAATGTTTGCACTGGGGACGGGTCGCCCGAGAGGCAGGAGCTGAGGAGCCTCAGCAGGAGCAATGAATAGCTCTTTGACTCCTCATCTGCCCTGAGCGGAGGAATGAAAGTCAGAGTGAGTGCTGAGGAGCTCCCGCTTCACAATACAAAGACTCCACAGAGTTTGAGTGCAGTGTAACATGCACACCTTCATTGGATTTGCCTCATGGGTTTGTCTTGTTGTCTACTGAGTGGAGTGTTGCATTTTCTAAACTTAATTCATTATTTATTTATTTATTTTTTTTGCTCTCTTTTCCTCCATTTTGCCCTGAGATGTTTGAATCCATTTCTACTTGAAAACAATTACAATTGTGTTTTTGGTGTTTTTAATATGCTATTTTTCTGATGATGGATAATTTATGTTTAAAGAAAATTAAGCTTAAAATTGCATAGCTGAGCATTTCTTGATTGAAATTAATCAGAAGCATACACAAAAAAACCCTTATTTGTGAAATAGAGGCTACAGTGGGCAGGCCAGAAGCTTCTTGCTCCACCACATTTTGATGCATCCACTTGCTGATGACTAGATCCATGTGCGTCTTTATTTTGTTTTTTTCGTCTGAGCTGGAATCTAGCCCAGAACTGTACAGCCTTATAGTCCAGATGTTGCTCGCCATTTTTGTGCAAACGGATGAATGATGGAGAAGGGGGCGGACCTACTCTGCACCAATAGCCACACCCACAACTCAGAGGCGAATTGCTAATAAGCTATTACTGCTTTTTAGAAAGTATGTTCTAGAAAACAACCCAGAACTTTTTATTTTGGCTAAAAATACAAAACCACAATCAAAAGACCACTGGAAAGACTTTAACGAGATCAAAAGATGATTAGAGTGGGACAATAAGTGAAGCAGTCAACAATGACTGCTTGTGCATGAATGTCTTATTAGCAGCAAAGTCATGAAAACATTGTTTGATCAAGATGATGAAGCTTTGTTGGTGGCACTGATGGTTGCATCCATGGCTGGTCTGATTTGCATTAAGGAATTTTTTTTTCCGGGAACCTCCTACTGAACTTTTTTATGCCACCACCAGGCACATGACGTGCATTCTTGAACTCCAATTAATCTATGTCAGGGGTCTGCAACCTGAGGCTCCGGAGCCATATGTGGCTCTTTTACCCCTCCATTGTGGCTCTCTGACTTAGGCAAAAAAAGTTTGTAATTTTAAATAGTAACTAAAGCAAAAAAACAGCTGTAAAGTAAAAAATAATGTATGTTTTCAATCTCTTCACAAACAGTTGAAGTACATCACGTACCACTCTGGGATGTTCCAACAATCCATAGAGCGGTTTGTAGTTTAACAAAGTTGAGCCACAACATTTCGACAAATTCGTGATCGCCATGTACCACAGAAAATCAATCTGAGGTCAGTAGGAAGAACCAACATTGATATTTAAGGGATATTAGGCAGATTTTCTATTTTTAAATAAGTTGAAGTATTGTAAGTGCCCCCTTATGCTTCAAAAACACAGTAAAAAATTGCTCTGATTATTGCTCTGATTTAATTTTGTTTTTTTTAAATATATATACATTTCTGGCAGAGATGCACCATAAACTGTTTTTTACTCTTTATATTATCCTTTGTTACATTGAGCTTGATCCTATTTGACACAGGAAATCTTTTATTTTGAAAGGACGTCATAGGAAACTCTGTCAAAAGTTATTTAGAAAGAAGACTATTTTTATTTATGTTTTTTATGCTAAAAATGTTCATTTATGTTTAGCATAATAGGAGCAATAACCTAAATACAAATCAGAGTCTTAATTCTCTAAAGGGTGAGCTAAGACCTTGTGGCTCCTGAAGGGTTGTGATCAGCGAAAAATCAACCCAAATGGCTCCTTGGTTGCAGACCCCTGGCCTATGTTGTTCACACTAGACAAGCAGGGAGGGGCTTCTTCTTCTTTTTCTACTCTTTTCTAGTGCATGTCTGCCACCACAGTTGGAGGAATGTTGGTGGAAGATGTTGAAGTCTTGCTTCAGGCTTTTTCTTTTGACATCTTTATTCTAACATACGAAAACTTGGAGCAAAGGGGCAACCACCCGTATGTTCCTGCCAAAGCCAAATCCCTGATTGGTCAAAGTTCAGCCTGGCTTAACTCTCAGTGGTCATTCAGTGACATTTCATACATAGAACCCAAAAACGCTCATAAACTTGTGTCGCGATGCGTGACCATAAAAGCTGTCGAAACGTCGAAGGCCAATGTTTCTGTTTATATAAACTTATCTTTCAAAGTGCTAACTTGGCCGAGTTTATTTCCGATCCTCCAAAGGGCTAAACAGTAGAAAGGCTGTGCATTATGGGTAAAAAAAAACCCTACCAGTTTGGTGAACCTGAAGAAGTCCAAGTAAAAAAGTTGAAAAACGTCTTGTAATTAAGGAAGAAGTGCAGCCATTTTTTTTCCTAAATATAACCTTTTCTGGGCAATACTGCCCCCAACTGCCCAGTAGTTGCATTGCTTTAGGGCGGTCTTGTCCACCTTCTTTATGGTTCATTCCCGAGTGTCTCATGTGAAATGTATCGATACGCTCCACCTGTTTGAAACGAGCCTACAGAACTATCTCCGTCTGGGTGTTGGATCCATTTCTCCTGCGCTGTGATCTGTTCATCACAGGCATGAAAAGAGCAGTCTGCCTCTGTTTGCTCATTTACAGATAAGCCCCACTGGCTGCTGGGACGGTGACACCTCAGCTGAAGACTCTGCAGAACTCCCAGCCAGCTTGCGGCTGTCAGAGCGTATTCAGCATTCAGTGGCAATTTGCAGAAGATACTGAAGTTTCCATGCATTACAGTCAGCCCCGACTAGTTAGATGATGCAGCAGGACTCATTTTTCACAGATCTGAGACCAAATGTTCCTCTAATCAAAGGGGAAAAGGGAAGGATGAAACAAGAAAAAAGCATGCAGGGGGAAGAGTTTCTGCTTATCTAATTATCTGTTGGCACATTTCTGGCTGCCTCGGCGTGAACAGTACTCACTCAGTGACCCTGGAGAGCTAAATGCTAATGCTGACCAGATGTACCAAGTCTCTGATTAGATTTTGGCCCCCGCTTTGCTCCACAAAATACCTACCACAAGCTGTTGAGAGAATCCTCCACAGATTACCCAGAGGGCTTTCACAGGGTTTTGCTCCTGTGATGAGTTTAAATGTCGCAGGTCTCAGTGTTTGAAAGCCTACTGACCAGATTGGCATCCTTTTTTTTTTTTCATACAATGACAACTTTGTGTTCCTCAGAAACACAGCGAAACCTTCTGCCGCTGAATTTCCTGTGACATCTTTTCTGCCGCTGAAACAGACAGGCTGAATGTCTCTGTATTGAGCAGCCATGTGAGAGCAATTTTTCCACTCGAAGGGATGCTCACTTTATCATGGCCGTATCTGAAATTGGACATGACGTCTTCCTGTTCCGAGCCTCTGCAACACCCTGCAGCTCTGGGTCTCTTCGGCCGCCATTAAAGTTGTTCCTGTTGTCCCCCCACTCTACCAAAGTTTGGGGAAAAAAAACATGGCTGAGCAGATATTTCCAAACCGTAAACTAGCTGAATAATTGATGCATTGTCAAAGAGATGCTGAGTTTGCGGCTGTACTGTAAAACTTTCCTTCCACCAAAAAAATAAAAGTAAAATATCACATTTTTACCTCATAAAGAGCCTCTCAACTCCATTGTTAAATTTATGACTCAATTTAAAGCCTTTTGTCTTAAAAATAAACTCAACAAATGTGCAAATTAAAAAAGAAATCAGAAGCTTCACCCCAATCATCCAAATCATCATATATTCCTGATCTATGAGGGTTTTATGGATGATTTGCCCCCTTTTGCTGTCACTCTTAAGCTCTTACAAGAAAACATTTGGAGCCTGAAGTCTCCATGGTAACAAGTTAGAAGCCAAACGGAAAATTTGCCTTGACTCTGTGACATGTGGATCTACAAGGCCTCTGTGTGTTCCATGACAGCAGGAAGGGGAGACTACAAGTGTCTGCGCAGAAGATTAACAAGTCCAATATTTGAGATGGGAAATTGATGAGATTAAGCCCTGTGCCGCTCACGCCGGCTCCCACAAACGTGTGACCCTGGGCTCACCTTTTAGTCTAAACACAACATGATGTTAGGACAGGGAAGGAGGCAAGGGTCCTGGTGCACGTCCAAAAAATGCAGAGTGTTTATAGTTGGGATGCAGAATAGACGGCTCGCATTCTGCTCTCTCCATATGGAATGTCTCCGTTCTGCTCCTCAATTTTGTGAGGCTGTAATATGTCGTTAAAGGGTAACCGAACACTAAATCAACGTTTCTTTGGCTGTTGACCTTTATAAATGGGCCTTTAAAAATTCTATCTGGTGGTCGTTGTCACATTTCTGACAAATTTAGATACACTTGTTTAATTCCTGAAATTATAGTCAAAAACCATTTTGGTGAACTGGTGAAAGTCCCAGAAATTTCACATCTTCATGCTCTGCAGCTCCAGTATAAAAGCCCCGCCCATCTTTAATTCAGTAACGGTTGGTCGTTATCTTGTTAGCTTTAGCATGGCTCGTAGTTTTTTGCCTTCAGTTGTCAAAAATCTATTACCACAACTTTCCAGTGGACTTGAAAGTTAGGCAACAGAGGTTGATTTTTATGGTACTGAATTAAAGCAAACTCCATTCTGTTGATGGATTTGCAAAGAACATTTCACTCGAAATTGTTTGCTTAAAACGTTACCCTTTATTAGCTTTGATGCTAGCAGCATTTTACCACTCTCAGATACGGGTCTCCTTTGGACCTGCAAACTCTCAGCTGCGCTGGCAGCCCTGCTGTCTGTCAGGCATTGCAAAATCAGTGTCTTGGCTCAGCGGTTCTCAACAAAAAGGTTCTGAACCATGAGCGCCGACCTCAGGAGAATGGAGAAGCGAAAAATCTTTAACCTCCAAAGGAAGTTCTGTGGAGAAACTTCTATCACTTTGCCCAGTACCACTCTCAAAATTGAAAACCCAGCGTACGGTACCCAGCTGACCTAACTGTCAATCAGAGATCCAAGCCACACCTCTGCTGCTCAGTCCGCCTCCACTAGCCTCGCCCCCTTTTTGGCAAATCTGGACTGAGAATGGAGTCAGCCTCCACCTGTCCTCTTTGGTTATCCTTTAAGGTCCAATCGTACTGTAAAAGTGATCCCATTTGTCTTTTATTTACATTAGTATATGTTTTAGCTAAAATTAAGATATGTGTGTCATTTTCTTGGGCATAATTCAGAGCAACAGTAGTTCATTAGAAGTTAACCTCTGAGTTGTGGGCAGAACTGTTGGAAGGACGCCCCTACTTCTCATCATCCATCTGTTTCCTGCTAGCTTACAGCCCCTCACAATCCTACTGGTGCAAAAAAAATATAGTTTTGAGTCACATCCCATCTCAGACGAGGAAGACAAAGACGTTCATGGATCTAGTCATCTACAAGTAGATGCATCAGAATGGGACGGAGCAGGGAGCTTGTTTTTTCTACCTCACAAATATGATTTTTTTTTTGTAAATGGCAATGTTTTGTCTGTTCTTATATTTAAGTAGTTTGAATAAATTGAAATGCAACTTTAATCCTAATTTTCTGAATGTATGCCCTCCATCATCAAAAAAATGCCACAGGAACATGTTTAAAAACGCCAAAAACATAGTTTTCATCAAAGTAGGTTGTTAATAGTCGTTCAATAAAAGGTAAAAATGATCAGTATTTCTTGAACAACCTTCAAGAAACTCGTAATATCTTGCCGCTTGCCAGGCTATCAATATTGATCATGTCTCTCATCATTTAACAGTCTCGCTTCTAGACGCCTGCTGTTTCTTCCTGCCACTTTTGCAGAGAAAAGTTTCACAGTTTCATGGTTTATTCACTATTTGGGGGGGGAATCTGGCCCAAAGCAAACATTGCTGCAAGAATCTGAAGTTGGCTGCAGGAGCATTGTGCCCAGCCCCCACCCTCCAGAAGAATTCATGGAGTCACAGCCAAAAATGTAAAAAAAAAAATGTCTACTGAGGATTTAATTCCTGTAGCAGAGATCCCCTCTGTCCCATTAAAGGTGTCTGCAGAAACCAGACCACCTCTGCTCCTTCAGGTGAACTGATACAGTCAGATACGCCTGTCAGCTCCAAGCTGCAGAAAATGAGGGCTTTAAATGGGAGAAGTCTGCTGCCCGTTTCATTATTTACTTCACATAATTGCTGCTACAGCTGCTTGATCCTTATCAAGTGACTGTTGAAACCTTGAAACAATTTACACGGGATAAATTTCAGCCTTCATTTTTGCAAAATCGCTCGATTTAAAAGCCTTCATTTAGAAGACAGATTGAACAGGAAAGTACCTGAACATGCTTGATTACGGCGACTTTGACGGGGCAAAGTCAAACATTATGCCTCTAGACTTTGAAGGATCCCTGTAACAGAATCATTTGGACTTGCACTTTCCGTGGCTAACCTTGGGGAGAAGTTAGATTACCAAATGGCTATCGTGGCAACAAAGTCATAAAGTTGGAAGGAAACTGGTGAAGAAACATAAGATATTGATGTCGATGATTCAAAATCTTGATTTTACTAGTCATCATTTGAGTGCTTATGCTACATTCACATCGCCCTCGGGAACATGCATTCAAATGACCACTGACGCACATCTTGTGAGTTTTTAAGTCAGTTTTCGGGCTCTATGTACAAAACACACCAATCAAGGCTATGGTGAATCGAATCGAATCAATTCTGGAAATTACTGTTGAAACTCAGCCCTACTGATTACTTACTCAAAGTATGAGTCAAAGAGGGTAAACTCAGCAAAAACCTACAGGTCCAACGGGCCTATTTTTACCCCCAAAGCCCCTAAGCTGGCTAATTGATGCCTTGTTGTCAGACTGTCTGTGGGAATTCATCTCTATACAGGGATGTCCCAACTTCCAGAAATGCTGTCCCATCCATCAACATACAGTATGTGTTGTACAAAGTCGATAGAGTAGAAAGAACACACAAAGCAGCTCTCAGGTTGTCCTTCATGACTTTAGCAGATGCTTGAGATGAAGATTTTCCCCGTGAATCATGGGAAGTTATGACTGTAAAAAGCAGAAGCACTCAGTTTCTCCTTTTGTGGTGCCAAAATCCCTCAAAAAGGATGTGTCCTTCATCTTAAGAACCACCACCTCCCACACACACACACAAACACACCCCACACACCCTTGGCAAATGATGTCTCTTGCACATTTCTCTTTGAGGATGCTGCCTGTTAAGAGCAATGCTCAGATTATGTTTAATGAAGAGTTGGGAGGACGGCCCACACACGCAGGCCTCATTTACCTCTGGGTGTGTACACAAAGGAGTGTCTGTATGCGGCCCAAGTCTGCATGTCGAAGGTGAAAGGTCACCTTACGCTCATGTCTACGAGATAAGATCCCGATGGGACGGTGATGGGTTGGGGGGGTGCTTGAAGCCCTTCAGTGATGGATGGTCTACACCCAGATTTATGGTCCATAAATGGCAATTTAGGATTAAGGATTGTTGTTATTACTATGTAACTATGCAATTACTGGTGAAGCAAAGGACAGAGTCGAACCTGCAGCAGCAGCAGGAGCAGCAGCATGGAATTAGGGCTGCATGAGTAAACAAGCAGAACACTCAACATTAACTCAATGGTCGCAGCACAGTTTATTGCAACCAGAGGTAATCAAGTCTTCCTTTATTGGCCAAAAACAAAAATGAATAAAGGAATAATCAGCTAACTGTGCATTGGTTTAAACCATTCCAATGATAATTGTTTATTATGGCCCGCAGCTATCAAGGGCTGTAAGGACCATATTATTTTTGCAACTTTACTTTTTTACTGGGCATTTGAGCAAATATTTGACCCCCGCCTCATACTCAAAATGTGCACACAACCCATAAAAAGTGAAAAATTATTTGAGCATTGTGAACGACACACATCTCTCCGCACCCACAAAAAAGGTCCACTGTAAAAAAAAAAACTACCTGGATTTTTTGTAATGAAAAAGCATTTTAAGTTGTTAAAATTGGAAGATATAGGTTTTACTCATTAGGTGTAACAATTTAAGTCAGTACAACAAACCAAAATAGTTCAACATTATTTTAGGAGTTGTCAGAACTCATGTCTTGAAGTTGAAGCTGCCAAAGTTCTGCTAACTGTCATGCTTTTGCTGTGAAATGCGGGAACTCCAACTTTTGGGGTTGGTCTTGAAGTAGTCTCAGTATCTGCTAGTGCTGATTGGAGGTTAAGCAGCCTGCCCAGATAAGTGTTCCCTTGTATGTATTTTAGTTCAAATAATGTTGGAAATCCATTGTTAGTGTGTTTATATGAAGCTAACAACATTAAGAGAAGAGCTGTCACACATGGGTTCACATCTCAAGATGTGCGATCATCCTAATCAAGTGCAAGTCAGGATTGCTACAGTTAAAATTTTTAAATCTCTTCAACTTTTATGTGAGTTAGAAAAACTGAAAATTGAAAGTCAGACAAACTTAAAAGCATAACTGAAAATTTCAAGTTTAAGTGCTCAACTTCTACTGAAGTTTGTTGCCTTACAATTTTCAGTTTGCCTAACTTTTCTTTTGTTACAGTGTGACATCCCGGCGGGAGAAACCGTCAAAAAAGTCAACGGGCCCAAATTGTCTTATGGGGCTCAAAAATAAAGAAATATTTCAAAATCCACTAATGGAAACCACAACACAAGTCAGTGATGTCCAAAAGAAGTTTTGAAGTTATTACAGAATAATATAGAATGATTAGAAAGATCCTTGTGAAAAAACATTAGAATTAAAGTTGTCGATTTTGAATAGCGTTAGCGTGGTTAGTTCACATAAAATCTCCTGTTGCTCACACATTTTTAACTGGAATATTGTGAAAATTGAACACATGAATTGTTGGTTCAAGCTGAATGAAAGGATTTGACATATGACTACATTGGGAATGTGGGTGTGGTTAACAACATTTGTATATATGTTTGTTTGCTTCCTGTATCTTTGCCGAAGTCCTCCACAGACTGCAGGGCAGTCCTGAGTTCCTCCATCATGGACATTCCGCCACTCCATCACGATGTCTCCGCTGCAACAATAATAAGCAGAAGAAAGTGTGGCATGTATTAGAGTCTCGGAGAGGCCACAACCTGGAGCGCGTTTCTAATCCGCCACGCCGCAGCCCTGAGAAAAGAATGGCTCACATTCTGAGCGGAGCTGTGAGTGTTTGTTTTTGATAAGGCTTGTTGGGGGAGTTTGGTGCCCAAACTGAAAAACTCCAGAGAGAACTCTCATCAGCACAGAACTGCCAAGCTTTTCAATAAGCAGGAATTATGCATGACCAGATGTCTCGATAGGAGCCGCCTCTGTGGGCTCCTTCTTTTTTTAGATTTTTATTTTTCAAGAATTGTCTGTTTCATCAGCGACTTGAAGATGAATGCACTCGTTCACGGCTGCTATTGTTTCTCTTATCTGGAGAGTATGAATTAAAGCAGAAAAAAAAGCTTCTCCAACAAAGGGACCCTCATTCATTAGCCTTTTTTCCCATGATCGACTGCTGAGATTCTCCTGATCGTTTACCATGAGTTCAGTTAACTAAATAATCATATGATAGGATTTTTATGTTTTGAATAAGACACAGAAACAGTTTTTACTTTGTGTAGCTCACATGTGATATGTCTGGGTCAAGAGATCAGACCAAAGAGGACAGCAGAGTAAAAAAAAAGAAAGCAAACTCTGAGGGCCGTGCATGGATGTTTGAGCTGATTTATTGTAGATCTGCTTGAAAAAGCAAAATGCACATGAAGTCTTTAATCAAACGGTTTCCCTGCAATCTTCATCGGCATGCAGATGAAACAGCAGCGATGCAGCACTAAACTCAGTCAGAACATTTCTCCCAACCATCAAAGCACCCGTCCCTGGAAACTCGGCTAGCTTTGAACAATAGGAACTTGAAAACGCGAGCTCACACCGATCAAATGAAAACAAGTCAACACTGTTTGGCATCTCTAATAAAAATGTGTTGAATTTCACATGAATGGAGCTTTATTCTGTTGAGGGACTGTTGTGTTCACCAGAGACAGAAGTCTTTTTTTTTTGCACATGACTCACAGTTTTAAATAAAGAGAAATGTGTTGCATGTCTCGGGAGTCTCCTTTGCCCCCGGGGGGGAAATGACTCAGAAGCACAAGGCTACAGTAGCTAATCATGGGACATCAGATCCCACTAACATTTTTTTTCTCTTCTAATCACCAGTTACATCTAAGATATAACTGTACATTTCAATGAGTTTCTTAAAGACCCAATCAAATCGTCGTTTGATCTATTTGTAAAGTGTTCCTAGTTGTCTTTTGATCATAATTATGCAGCTTTTAGCCAAAATGTAAAAAAAAAAAAAAAAAGATTATTCTCTATGACGTAGTTTCTGCAATAGTTTATTAGAAATTTGTCTTTGAGTTGTAGCCCGGAGCAACCCCGATCCCCCTTCCCGTCACCCATAACCAAGATGTTTTCGTTCACAGTCCCCCTAGCTTATAATACCTCACATCTAAGTTAGAGCAAGGACCTTGTGGCCCGCCCAGCGGATTTCCTTCATTATAAATCTGCCCTTTTTAAAACAAATTTTGTCTCAGTAGTGTTTTAATTATGATTATGATGTTTTTAACCAAAATCCCACAACCTAAATGTCTTAAAAAGCTATTTTTTATGTTGATCTGAAGCTTCCGTCGTGGCTTTTGGAGGTGATCTGTCCCGGACCCCCCCTGTCTGATTATGGTGGCCCCATGTCTCGGTAGCGTAAATCATCACCACTGCTCCACAAAACTGTCTAGCAGTTTGGTTTAGAGCTGGATGTCAGCTCGGACGAGGAAGCTCAGAGCTTCGCGGACCAAACTTTCACCGATCCTCTACAGCTGCGGTCAAATGAGCCGCCGTTCGTATTTCCGTGGTCACATCAGGAAGCTCTGTGGAGTCTGGTGGAGAATTATCCAGCGTTCTCAGTCCTGCTAAAGTAAGTATTGTATGAAACTCACGAAAAAATCCAGTGATGCTGATTTGACCACAGAAATGCGAACGGCAGCTCATTTGACTGCAGTAAACGAGAAGATTATCTTCTCTTCTCGCTTGTTGGGCCAGATGAGGGGTTTAGTGCATGTGCAGCGGAGCAATCATGACGTTTTAACTGTTCATTAATTTAAATAGAGATTTTCTGCGACAGTTTGATTGACAGATTTAAAAGGAGTAACACTCGGAAATGCGAAAGTGAAATTATTTCTTATTACATTTGTTCTCTTTCATAAGAAAAATGCCACAAATACATGTTAAAAACTCAAAAAACAAGATTTTCATCACAGGGGGACTTTAAAGAAATACTCAGAAATTCAATTTTTCAAATTCAATAGTTTTTTGGGGGGCACAGCGTTTAGCGCTCTTTCCTCACAGCAGGAAGGTCCCTGGTTCATGTCCCAGGTGAAGGACCTGAAACAGAATCACTAACAGGGGACCTTTCTGTGTGGAGTTCGCATGTTCTCCCCGTGCATGAATGGGTTTCCTCCAGGGCTTCCTCCCACCTTTCAAAAACATGCTTTATACCTTAATTGGTTAATTGCCCCTAAGAGTGAAGATTCCAGATCACCTTTATTTATCCCCGCAGGGGAATTCTATAAATGAATGTGAGTGTGTATGATAGTGGCCCAGCGACGGATGGCGACCTGTCCACGGTGTATCTTGCCTTTGCCCAGGAGTGGCCAGTATAGACTCCGGCACCCTCATGACCCCAAAAGGGACAGAGCTGTTTAGGAAATGGAAAATCAGAACTTAATTCTTTAAATATCTGTCCTCTATCATCAGAAAAACACCATAAGAACATGTTTCAACACCAAAAACACCTTCTTTTTCATCAGAGTGGGTATTTACTGGGTGGTGTGGAGATATAGTAAAACTTGCTGATAGACATGAAATGTGTCTGCATTTGGATTGCGCTTTTGACAGTCTCGCAAAAACCTGATAGCGTCGATTGTCCACAGGGAGGATTATCTGCAATGTAAAATAAACATGCGGTCCCCTTTTATCGCGGTTTGCCGCTCCGCTACCCCCACAGCACGGCACCGGGAGATTGCAGTTTGGGAGGGCCTCCTTTCACTCCTCGCTTGATAGGAAGGCGTAGCGGTGCCAGCTCCTGTCCCGCTCAAGATCTTCATCAACACCGCTGAGGGAGCACGAAACACTCTGAGTAATTTGAGGCCAGACGGCATCATTACAGGCTGGGTTCAGACAGGATCAGCGGGGTTGGGGATAGCAGCAGTTCCAGCATCTGGTGGGTGACATACAGGAATAGCTTGCACCAGATAAATATAGCTGAAGACCCAACAAAAGACCATGTTGCCTCAAATGAGGTTGGCAGCGGGGGGCGGGATACGTAGGATGGAGAGGGCTTTTTTGTTGTTGTTTGCGTGTGAGGGCATGCATTCTTTATGTGCTGTGGTTCACACAGATTTCAGTGTTAGAAGGCCGGAGCAAGTGTCGTCATCTCTCTTTTTACGCAGGCTTAAAATAACCAGAGGAAATAATGTGTCCAGAGAATTTGTTTTTTGTTTTTTTTTACTCACCCCTTGGCCGTCTGCCGTCTGGAATAAAGGAGCGACCTGTCGATGGGCCCACTCAAACACACGTCACTGCTTCACAACTTTACACAGTCGAGCTCTTTGTGGAGAGAGGTTTCACACCCATTTGTTATGGCAGATGCTGAGATGTTAAACGCATGAGGGGGGAAGGTGAACAGACGATGAAATAGGAGATGGAACTGAACAAATTTGACAAATCAGCTAAAATCAGTTGTATTTTGTAACTACAGAGAGAAGATTCCTTCTTTTAGACTTTGGAATTTTTGCCTCTCCTTGGTTTATCGGGAAAAATAAAAATCCAGACTGAGAACTTGTGTGATGTATTAGAGTTTAGCTCAGTGCTTTTCAACCCTTGTATCGCAGTACACTAGTGTGGGAAATTACTCAATTTCACCTGATTGGTCTAAAAAGCATTTACAATTCCCAGAACATTAGTTCTGTGTTCATCCAAACAGGACCAGGTTTCATACCAAGAACTTAAATGGTAAACGTAATATACTTATATAGTGCTTTTCTACCTTCTTAGAAGGCCCAAAGAACTTAAAGTCCCATTCACTCATGAAGACACACTTTCAAACAATAACTGGCTGACTGGTCCATCTCTGTTGCATTGACACAAAAAAAATAGAACGTTCATTAATCAACTGGAATGTTTAACTGGCCTCCATCATGTCTGGATCTCAAGTCCGTCCCTCTATTTCCAGTCTGTTGACGCATCGATGCTGGGGCAAAAAGCCAGACAAATGGGAAACAGGTCTGGGTTTCAAAATAACATTTTATGACATACCCACACAATAATGCACGATAACGCTGCAGAGAACACTGGTGTCCATTTTTGCTAAAACCTTTGATACAAAACATGCATTTTATAAGGTCTCTGTGAGGAAGGAGAGTACGTGAGGCTTGATTACTTAAGTTTTGGGTTAGAGGAGAAAGAAGACTGAACTACTCAACACTGGGGTGGCTGGACAAACCATTCCTCTGGGAGCCAGGGGGGATGGACCGGAGAGCCAACAGAGACAATGTAAACTAACTGATGGTCATGGACCTTCCACGCAATGCAAGGGAGATGTACTGCAAAAGGACCAGTGTATATTCTGGGTAGCATTGGCGCCAACCTATAACGACCAGTAGTAATGTGGGATTCTGTGTGTAGCCCGGGTGGAAACCTTCACTAAAATAAACACAACATAAAATATAAATATCAATAAATAATAACTCCTCGGTTTAATACACCGGCAGTGCGTCTTTACGTCTGTGCGTCAGACGCAGCTGCGTAATGAGGTCACGTGGCCAAGCACGCCAAATCGGAAGTGATAAACTCCGCCCCTAACAGGCTGCCGGGAGTAGCTCGGGGCATGCTCAGGGCGAGTTTGCTGGAGGGGCCAACTACCAGTGCCGACCCGTGGCGAAAGAGCGTTTGAGAGCAGAGTTAGACTACGAACTGGCCAGGTGTTGATGGCAAGCTAGAGCCTGGAACCGAAACATAACTTTGGATGTCATGGAAAATTCCTACTCCACTAAATACTTTCTCCTGCTCTGGTCAGGCTGGTAGGAGGCTTTTTCACAGCCGCCTTTCTTCTTTTTTCTGTTTTTTTGCCCTTCGAGCGACCAATCTATATACGTAGTTGGAGCACGTTCTTTCTGTTGGACATTTGGTCGTTTTTGAATTTTCTTTGGACTCGAGAACAACTGGGTGCATGGACAGGTCACCCAGTCTGTTGGACTTTAACCAGAACCTGATCCATAACACGAACTCTTCTTTTTTTGGGATCTTTTCTTTCCTTTGAATGGCCATTCATGTAATTTATGTATATCATGTATATTTGTCTTTTTTTTGTATGTTTTTGTTATTCTAAAAAATATATGGTACCAGCAAAACACAAAAAACCTTGTCTCAGTCTCTCCCTCCACTCCTAGAGTCGGATTTGGTCTTCTGATCTAGCCTACAGAAGCATTGTGCTTAAGCTAAGCTATTGGGACACATTGGTTTCATGTGTCTTGGCTAAGGACACTTAGACTCATGGACCATTTTTGGCTCATTACTTTCATTTTGGTCCAACAGTTCAACCCCTTACTGTCTCCACCCATCATTATTGGAGGTTAATCATGTAAGTCAGCAGTGTCCAGAAACCCTGCCTTATCTGCTGCTGATAACCTGGTTGGCTGGAAAATATGTTGGACACCAGCCCTTGAGGACTGACTTTGGACACCCCTGATATAAGTCATCAATCTAACCAATCAGACATGGTTATTGACCTCAGCTTCTTGTGCCAACTTGGCACAGAAAGTTTCTCAGTTCCAACAAAACCGCTAAAAATCCTGTTTGGAGGTGTAGCTTCCTGCAGGATCCAGTCTCAAACTGTGTAAAAATTCATAAATAATGGAGCTTAAAGACACAAGTCTGTCCTGCATCAGTGCCACCGGTTTAAAGCTACTTTTCTTATTATCAGAATCATCTGAAATTTTTTTGATAATGAAAATGATCAAAGAGTTACGATACGTCAAAATGCGTCTGTTATTTCGGTGATGTCAGGGACATCTATGATGTTGAAGGGTTAGCATGAACACGTTTTAAGAAAGATTTCCTCACAACCTTTTCATGAAGATTGTAAACCGTCCTTCATACTCTGTGGTGTTTCTACGTGACCTTGTCTATCCTAAACATATATAACTCAAAAGGTCGTAGGTCATTCATATAAAAATCTTATTGAAGACGGCCTATCCTTGTGTTCCTTCCTGTGTAAACACACTCGGCCCTTTCCAGCTGTGAACTCTTCCACCGTGTTTGTTGAAAAGTCCCTTGTGTATAACGGTGTGCAGGAATGTCAGATCTTTCTTCACCTCTGCATGTCCTCAGGCATTACCCGAGTTTCATAAAATCTACAGAGGCTGTAAATAAAGCAGTGAATCATTGTTTTTGTCAATAGAAAGATGCAATAATGTGAGGCAAGAGTCTAAATCTCTGACTCAAAAATCAAAAAGACACAAACAAATGATAGGTGGGATCACTGGGAACCCAAAACAACCAGTAGTTTTGTGGTGACTGTGCAAACTAAAACACCACGTTGTGTCAGCTTCTGACCATGGGAGAAGATCTCTGGGAACATAAAAGCAGCTGACCATGTGTGACCTCGGAGCGCCCTGTGTCCTCACAGCCAAAAGAGCATTCCTGACCTTCTGTTGGGATTGATCTCTATTGTATGAATAGACCACAGTGACCATGGTCTAAATGCTGTTTGTTCAGTTTACATTTGGTGACCCCAAACTGCTATGTCTTCATAGCTTTTTGTCATTCACGAACTTCTGAACTGAAGAAAACACACAATGATTTAACAGTTGGAGCAACAAAAACAAGTTTACAATGTATTTCTGAAGGTAGAAACGGAAAATATGAAGGGAACCAGGAAGTTCACACAGTCCTTGTCTGGTAATTTAATGTTTTAACACCAGAGCTGTCCCCGGTGACAGGAAATGACCGATCAGTCTTCGACCATTTGCCCAACTAATCTAACTCCTATGGATTCTGAAAATGGTAAATGGTGTATACTCATATAGCCCCGTTCTGCCTTTCTTGAAGGTTCAAAGTGATTTTAATCATGTTTGCATTGAGCAGACCGGTACAGTGGGATCTGGTTCAATCCGGTATTTTGAGCTTTTCCATTGTTAAATAGACCCAATAAACAGTTCCGACTTATATCTCTTGAGGGCACCCCATCTGTTGTAGGTCCATAGAAAAATAGAACGGGATGGTTGGGGTGGAGCCACTGTTGCGACCTGTTGATTGGCAGAAAGTGGTGACGACTTAAGAAAGTGCCAATAGAGCAGTAAACTAGCATTTCTGTTTTCTTCTTTTATTTATTTTATTTTATTTAACCATTATTTAACCAAGAAAAATTATCCCATTGAGATCCCTTGATCTCTTTTTAAAGTGAGTCCTGGTCAAGAGGCAAAAATACACAAACTCAAACAGGTCATTGAATTAAAATACGCTAAAAATAAATAAATATGATGAAATAAAACATAATAAAACACATTAATTAACTAAAAACAGTTACAAATTAGTGATTTTGTTTCCAGGTCCTTCATAATAACATCAAACTGAGGCGTTGTGAGCTTTGAAAGCTGGATTGTTTTTTGGAGAAAGTTCCAGTCTGTAGGTGCCCTGTATTGAAAAGCCATCTTTCCTTTTTCTGTCCGAACAATCGAGACAGACAGCAAGTACACGCCCTGAGACCAGAGAGCATAAGGTCCATCTGATCTGTGCTGCAGAGCCACTCTCAAATATGATGGAAGAAGTCTGAGGAGTCCCTTGTATATAAATTTGTGCCAGTGTGTAATCCTATGAACAGCTAAAGCTACTTTTACAACGGATAGCACCAATATAGCAATAAAGTTAACGAATCGCTAGCTATGGGGTGTGGACTTCAAACAAGCTCACTTATGATTGGCAACAGTAGTTCCTCTAAAAAGACTTAGACTAATCACTGTTGAAAGGTTGCAATATGGTGATAGACATATCAGGTAATGATGGAGAAAGTTTTGACCTGATTTCACGCGGGCTGGCGGTAATGCATTTCCTATGGGTGATGTCAACACCTTCATATGTCCAGTAATCTATGTCAATGATCACTACAGTAGTAAAATGTCACATATCACTGGGAAGATACTTTCCAGCTTTATATACGCCCTGCATCATTAGTAAAATGCCATAAGAACATGTTGAAAACAGTTTTCATGACTAAGGAATACAAAAAGAAGAGCACACAACTAGTCAACTTGTTAAAACAAGTAAGCCGTGCTGCAGCTGATACGGCCAGGAGTTTGTTTGTGTTTATAAACTGTTTTCTGTGGTGTTATTGGAGATGGATGGAAAGTTAACAGCCAGTATCGCTTTAAAAACACCAGATGCCAGTTCACCAGTGAACATTTCGTAAATGTGTCCTTTAAATGGATCGGATTCCTGAACTGTTGAAATGGGATTTTGACTCCCCACCTGTTAATGAATTCATAATAAGGCGACCAGCTGCTTTTTCATCACCAGGTTAAGGAAAAGAACATTTATCAGCTTTACTTATTAGTGTCAGAAGGGGAGGTGTAGATAAGGAAGATGAGTTTCAGTGTCGGTCATCACATTTTCTGCAGCTTTCCTCCACAGGGACCAAAAAAGAAACTAGAAAAAAGTTGTAAAAAAAACAAAACAAAAAACAGAAATCTTTGCTCTTTGACATGTGAGATCCAAGTTTTGGGGACAAGAATATCTATCTATCAATAAAAAAAATGTTTACCAGACTTGATAAACTTTCCAGAAAAACAAAATGAATGTTCGCCGCTGCGCAAGACATCATCAACACCGACAGCCCATCAGTTACGTGAAGGATAATGGTTTCAGAAAGCTGCAAGGACACAAAGAGTTTGATGCAATCAATCACAGTTGCAGAAAAATGAAAGACTGTAATAGTACTGGGGTGTTTTTTCTTTTTTTTTCTTTCTCTGCTGAAGATTTGCCTGCTGTAATCTATCACACGGTCCTTTTCTGGTGGAAGTCTCAGCACAAACTTGCTGGGCAGCTGTTGTTGCAGTGAAGTGTCAGTGTAATCCAAATGCAGCTACTTGTGAGGAGAAATAGTTTTCTGGCGACTGAAAGCGGAACATATTACATCCCCTGTTTGCCGGTGATAAACCCAACGCAGTGACTAATGCCACTGAAGAGTCTCTGCTTTGCTGAAGCATTTACATGAGAATAGGATAAATTGCACTTGTGTTAGTAAATGAAACACCCAGTGTCAATCATGTTTATGAAATAAAGAAAAAAAAATCAGGCCTGATTCAAGTATCTCTGATTAAAGCTGATAATGAGCATCGTATATTTTATGGAAAGAGAAGCACTTCAGATTGCCACCCCTGCATTCAGCTAGCTAAAAAAAAAAAAAAAACCAGCGTGTGCACGGTAAAGACATGTTTTGATAGGTGTAACCTCCCTTCTTCTTCCAGTTCAAACTTAAGAAGCAACTTCTGGAACAACCACCCACTCTCTGTCTTCAGCGTATATTTTCTCAGTGTTTTACAGGCCTGCTTTTAAAATGGCATTAAATTCAGTCCACATTCTATTGAAAGAACCACATTCTCTCTGGAAAGTGGAAATTCTGCAGCACCGCCAGAGGACTGTGCAGACATATGTCTTTGTGCATGCAGGTCAGCATTCCCTCGCCTGTCATTGAGCTGGATTGAGGCAGTTTGGAAGCTCATGTCGAGTTTTAGGGGGGGAAGCTGCAGGAATGAAATGCAAAACAGCTGCTTAAGTTCTGACATGACTCTCTTTTTATTGATTGTTTCTATACACTGTATTTACTGATTGTAAATGAAATAAAATCCCCGAATGACTAATCTTACAGGTTGCCACAATTGTTAAGATTAAATAAGTACTGCTGTTTCCTAGTTGATTAGTTTCGGCTCTGATCTTTTTTTAGCTTTCCTGTCTATTTAGCATAAGTCTAAATATTATTTAACCCTTTAACGGGCACCTTAGCTCTAGTGTTGACATTCTTACTGTAACGTTTCTTTTTTTTCCACATTTATTTTATTGATTTTTGTATTTGCAAACCGGTACAAAAACTGCAAAAGGAATTATGCATAATGACAGTAAACCCCTATATCAGACAGATATGTTCACAAAATAATAAAGAGCCACAACAAAAACACCAATGAGCTACATTGAAATAAAATGAGACAAAAACAGACAAAACAGTGTAAGCAAACAGAAAAAAAGAAAAAGGGGAAAAAATAATAAAATAAAAATAGGTAACTGTTACAAAAACAGTGAGACCATGATCGCCCTCCTCTTGTAGCCAAAGATAAATTACTCTTCAACACATGGAGTGTTCAGTCCGTCAATATAAACAAAAAAGGGTCCCATGTTTTGTGAAATTCCCTAAAAAGGAACCCTTCGGTGTAAATCCAGTATTAGAAAATGAAGTATTTCTTTAATCCACATTGTGAGGGATGGGGAATTCGAAGACTTCCATCTAAGTCAAATTAGATCCCTTCCAAGCAAGGTAACAATAGAAGAGTGGACGCTGATGAGGAAGATGGGACAAATGGCGGAGGTTCACCAAAGATAGCTGTCAAAGGATTGGTCTCTATTATTTTATTTGTGATCTCGGATAGAGATCACTTATCATAACTTTTCAACCATTCAACTAACATATTTACAGCAGATTCTGAAACAAAAAATAGCAGCTTGTGCTGATCTGCAGACATTAGTGAAGTGGTAATAAAAACAAAGTAAATTAGCCAATTTTGTTTGAAAAAATTTGAACTCAATGTAATGGATTCGGAGCGCCGGAAACACCAGACCGCAGAGGTCTGATGTGATTGGATGCAGTGGAGGTTCCTCTCCCACTAAAAGTTACATTAAGACTCCAGCGGTCGCATCGGAGCTGTAAGGCTTGTTGTGGGAGCCCGGAGTAAATCTGTGTGTCTCGTTGGTATATCAGTGCAAAGCTGAAATGAAAAGTTGTTTTTCTCAACTCATTCATTATAATTGTGTAATCGGTTGATGAGTTACAGCATGTCAAAAAGCATGTTTTTTAAGTGTCGACATATGTAAAGGGTTGAACTCCTCTGAATTACCATATGGTTCAGCTTCTGTCAGATTTTCCTTCTGAACCCCCTTTCTATTTCTGCATGGTGACTTCCAATTGGCCAATCCCTCAACTGATCAAAGATAAGTCCTGTTTGGTGGTAGATTTTCAAACAACATACACAAATACACCGGACAGATCATCTCTGACATCAACCATATGATTCTGAGCAGTTCAAAAAAGTATGCTTGGCCATTTTGACTAGAGTTTACACCACTTAGCAGATCAGAGATTCCAAATAAATGCTCATGGATGAGCCAAAATTAAGAATCTGACAAAGGTATGTAATCAAGTCTATGAAAACTCTCCTTCATCCAGGATGATTCCATAACAAAACGTTTTAACAGAGTTGTCTAGACGTCATTTTTTAAGTTGAAACATAACAGAAAATAAAATTTCATCATGCTTTAAATATGTGCAGTTTTTGGTGCAACTTTTTAAATGCTCACTTCTGAAACCAGCCTCTAGTGGCTATGTGAGGAACTACAGTCATAACTTCCAAATTTGCTTCAAACTCAGGAGCAAAATGTGAGGGCTGGTATCCAAACAGAAAAAATATCATCAAGTTTAAATGTGCTACAGCAACCTTGAAGGCTGCGATAGACTCTTTGCCTTTTCCGGCTGCTCACAACAGCAAGGACAAACCAGCAGAACTGTGTGAACCTGCACCACATCAAGGATGCGAGTTTTCAACATGATACCCTTTAGTCTGCAAACTATCATAACATTCATGTCTGCCTGCTGCTCTCTCCAGCAAAAGATTCGTTTTCAGAGTAAACACAGCCTCAAGCTCATATATCTGCTGTCAACGGTGTGCAGACTTTTCATAGGTTGTGGTTTCGCTTTTCCAGCACTATTTAGCTGCAAGTCCAGCATTGGATTCTGGAGTTGAAGCTTTGATTTATTAATAATACAACCTATTGATAGAAGGAGTCCTGGGAAAAGTGTAGCAAATGACTGCAAAAGGAAGCAGTAGTTGTGTTTGGTCTTTGAGGATGGATAATGGGTTTGTTTTTACAACCAAAAAGACACATTTTCAGTGACATATCAGTGGCAGGATGCAACAGTGCAGCACTGTAGAAAGCTTTTTCAAAACAAACTATAGTCGGGAGACGAACAAACCGTTTCCTGGAGACACCGATTTAAAAAAAAAAGCCTAAATTTTTCCATCTAAGAACTAAACAAATTTGAATAAAATTCAACATGTCAGAATGATTTATAAAAAAGTATTTGTTCAGATTTTATTTCATCTTTGCAGATCTAAACTATATATACCGTATTTTAACTCTACAGGATGCATCAGATCATAGGGGTACAACTTTAATGAGTGGCGTATTTTCTAACTTGTCTTATATAAGGCGAACTGAACTATATGGCGAGATAAGTCAGTCTGCCAAACTTTATTAACTGCATTCAGTGTAGCAAGAACTTGTTTGAAGCATGCTTAGCCATGTTCGCATATTCACAATACCCGTAACTCCTTACCTTGTTTGGATGTAAAACACATACATAACAAGAATAGTACCATTAAAACAAATGTACTGTGACTATGCTAACTTCCAACCTTGCTAGCAACATGCTAAAAAAACACAACCCAAAACCGTTAGCTGCGTTAGTGTAATCATAATAACACAGAACATTGTTTGCAACATAAAAAAACTGACTGATACTGCTAAAGCAAATGCTATTGACTCCCATAACATGTTAAAAAAATAAACTCTGACACCGCCGCATGCTAGCCACATTAACCTGCTCTCCATAACACCCACTTCTATTTGCAAAGAACAGACTGACATTTTGACAGAGCGCTGTGTACCTTTCAGAATCACTTTGACATCAGTAAACACATCCAAAACTAATCCAAAGTGTTGCTTGCCAGTGCAAAACCGCTTTTCTCTGCAGATCAGCTAATTCACATTGATCGTGTAAGAAAGGGGTGTCAAGCTCAGTCGCACAGAGGGGCAAAAGTCCAAAACACAACTTAGGTTGTGAGCCGAACAAAATAAACATTTATTAATAAAACATGTTTCAAAACATTTAAAAACATATTTTTTTAAACAATGACTAAAAACAGGCAGGAATAAAATTCCAGAAAAATAAATTTATACATTAAATAACTCTTAATATTTTACTTTCCATGTGTTGTCAAATTATACAAGTTAGAAACAAGCGCAAGATAACATCAGGACATTGATAACAATAAAATAAAATTATATGGAGGGCTAGATATAATTGTGCGGTGGGCTGGGTTTGTTGTAGGTTTTAACAGAAACACCACAGGTGGTAAAGGTTCAAAGCTTAAAACGCAAAAAAATAAAAATAAAACAAAATTGTATCCATTTGGGTCACTGGTTATATTGGTCTTTTTCAACCAAAACAAGAGTATTTTTCGACTGAAATGACAGAGAAGGATATGACGTTCCGGTCTTGGACTTCCTTCTGGGCAATGATTTTCAGCCACCATCTTTTCTTCCACCAGCTCCAACTCATCCAATTAGAAAGTGCTCTGGATCTGAACAATAAAGAAGGCTTATAAGTGTGCGGAAAATATGGAAGAAATATCTCTGAACGATATGTCAAACAGGAGCAAGCTTCTTTCAGAGACAATTTTTCAACAATCATTCAAGTATTTTTAATCATCAAAAATAAAAAAATCATTTTTAAGTGACTTTACCATTAAAGTTTTTGCCAGTGAATCCAATATCACATACTGTAGTCAATTAAATATATGTTTTTGTTCAATTTTAACCCATTTATTATTCTAACCTATGATGTAATTACTTAGTACCTCTCTCTGAAAAATTATGTAAATATGTGACGCATCTTATTATTTTTTTAAACTATCACTTTTTGTTTCTAACTGTAATGCTGCAACATGGACATTTTAGCTTTTTGGACAATCTTATCTTATCTTATCTTATCTTATCTTGTCTTATCTTATCTTTCTTCTGTATTGCATTGAATCCATTTGGAACTCCAACCATTTGTGTTGCCTCAGCCCTCGCCCTGCTGCTGCAGTTTAGTGTTTTTCAGACGTTCAGGATGGATTCTGTTCAGTATTACTGTCACATTCACAGGAGATAATAGTCTAACCTTGACATGAGCCGTCCTTCACGGGCTTCTCTCAACTGCATGTCATAAACTATTGATGGTGGTCTGCATTTGAACTCACAACTGACTCCTGAGTCACATCACTTCACAGTGAGGTCATTTGGAAACAATCTCGGAGGGCCCCGAACCATCTGTCTCCCTCTGAAAAGAGGGGATTCTGGGTGATATGTTCTGCAAAAAGCTGTGATTTTGGATTTAGCAACAAGTCTTTGCAAATCAGTATAAAGCGTTGCGGCTATTGTAAGTTCCTGCTTTAGGTTTGTGGAAAAAATACATGTCAATTTAATCTTTAAATATAACTGCTGTTTAAATTGTATTTTTATTTATTTAAATATATTTATACCCAGAAGAAAACTGTTCTTAGGTTCTTTAGGGTTAAAGTGAAATGATAAAAACGTAAACACTTTCAAGACCTCTTTGAAGATTTACACAACAAAATTGAAAAACAATAAAAATAATTGTTAGTCTTATATCAAAAAAACTTCTAAACCTGGTCAGCTTTCACACTGCACTTTTAGGAGTGGACCTAAACACTCGACTGTATGGTACTTGTGTTACCAGAAAAGATGGTGAAAAGTAAAGAACAACAACAGAGACAAAAACCCAGATAGAATCCAGTGTTTGTGTTCTATGACTATAATGCCTACATGTCTGCAAGGATCAAAACATTTTTCATCTTTGCACTTTTTCAGATTTTGTTCTATAATCAGCTTTTTTTCCTTTTTTTTAAACTATTTTTTGCTTTAGCCTTGGGTTTACTTCCTGTGTTACACAGGCGTAAACTGCAACAGCAACTGCTCATCTATGTTCTTTAGACTCACCAGGGTTTTGTTGGTTTGGCCCACACTAGAGTTCAAAAAAACTTCCAGAACAAGCAAAACAAACGTAATCTGCTTTTTTGCTTTTCAGTAGTAAATGTGCCAAAAAAGGATTTTTCTGTTGGTTTACACTTTTTCATCGAGGCACATGTTGGATGTTTTCCTCTTTAACATGCCGATGTAAACTTGCTGCTGTGTTCGATTTTACACACTCTACAATATTTTTACACAGAAAGCAATTGCCAGGGAAATAAATAAAAATAGGAAATAACAACGTTTTTTTAAGTAAACACCTCAACATTGTGGGTGTAAAATGAGCTCAAATTATTACATCTCTACTGCTACATTTCAGAGCAAGTGTTTAACATTTCTGATAAGCTTTCTTTCATGTATTTGTTAAATGTATTCAGTCAATCAATTATTTGTATACTAGTAGAACTTTTCATCAACATGCTGTTGAACACAAGGTGCTTAACAAAAAAGGCATTGAAGAATAATTTTAAAATAAATAATTGAAAAAAAAAAGAAAATAAAATTAAATTAAAAGTTATGACACAACTTCACTCAGCACCAAATGGGCTCATATGTTTCTACATACTTCAATCTCTTGGTCCCATTGACTGTATATGAGAACTGGATTGAGTGACCCCTCCCCCCTTGCATTCTAAACAAGAAGTACCCTCTGGCTCCAAGAAGTCAAAATCCCATAAACTTCTATAAAGAAATGAACATCCATTACTCAGTCCTTGTATATTTCAGAATAACCTTTCTTACTCTTATAACTTTTTGACACGTACTTGCTAATCCTAATTTTCTCTGTAGTTTAAATTATTCAAGTTATAAAATGAGCAATCAGATTATTGACATCATCCTGTTCCAATACGGCGACATAATGAAAAAATGGTGACTGAATTGGTCGGAGCTCATTTTCCGTGGGTGATGTCATACTCACTCAGTCCAGTTCTTAAATACAGTCAATAGTTGTACATCTCCTCCGGTAGCAGACCCCTGATGTAGGGTCTGAGAGTAAGAACATCCACTTTTACAGTTTTTCCATTGAAGCTTGGCGCTCTTGTCACATTCATAACTCAGACACTGATACGTTTGAAAAGCCAGCTGGAGAAGACAAGAGGCTTTTAGTTCAATAGGTATTTTATACATTTTTTTAACAAATACTTTTGCCCTCATTCCGAGAACTTGGATCCCAGCTGAAGGACAGATCTAACTCAGAATTTACAGGAGCAGCCCAGTGTTCTCTGAAACGGCTCGACCTCCTGCTGCGTCATTTATAAACCTACTCTGTTTGGGTTTGTCAGCAGTCAAGACCCCAAAGGATGTTGTGTAATGCTGTATTTCTACATCTGTTTAGCACAAATATGAAGTCTTTCATTTGAGTGCAAACTCTTGATTGCATGTTCCGGCTAGCTCTGAACTTCAGAGTCCTGTCATGAGTTCCAAACTCTTGAAGTTACAGACATATAATTTTGTGGAAGAAACTACTGTCATGGATTGTCTTTCTCAGGACGCACACCGATACCCCCTGGGATTTCTTCCTCTCTTGAATTAGGAGGTGGAGACGCCTGTCTGGAGATGCTCGATCGCCCCATTAGATAACAGATGGAGTTAAATATAATAGCAGACCTTATGAGGCTCCTGTCAGGCAGGGAGAGCTTCTGGAAACAGCTCCCTGATGTTCTGCCAAGGCCTTTTGGTGTAACATTGAATCAGATGCTTCCAAAAATGAAATCTCTTTTCCACCAAAACACATCTTTTGCTCACCAGAAAATCCCCCTCCGCTTTAAGAACACTACGTACTTTCTCTTGAGTCTTTCTTTCCGTTTTTTTTTTTTTTTCCTCTGCAGCAGTTCGTCAAGCGTTGGCTGGAACAGATTTTAGAGGACACAAAGGCTCCTTTTACAGTAGCCATATGAAAACTAACTCTTTGTGCCATTTGTTTGGTTTGGTTTGTTTTTTTTTAAGGGGGAGGTAGTTTCCTCTGCTGCTTTGGGTTGGTCGGCCTCACCCTCTGCGCAGCGCAGTTTGCTTGTAAATGTTTAAAAAAGAGATTTCTTTCTTTTACTTGCTCCAAAAACCACCTCAAAGTCTGGCAGAGTTAAAGGACAAAACGCAGTGTGGAGCCGCACAACATTGTGTTGATTGCGCAGGCGTTGTGCGCTCTGAAAGTAAACTCTGAAGCGTGCTCTGTAGTTTCAAACTCACCGCAGCTGCTGGACTTTGCACATGAAGACCGTGAGAAGTCGGTAGCAGCCTTGTAGCACAACACGCACCAAAAACCGTGAAGAAAGCATCACAAGGAATGTGTCTTAGATCATCTTTATGTCATTAGGCCCAACGAGATATATCACTAGAGAACACACGCAGGCTTTCTACTATAGGCTATTATTTAGAAACCAAAATGCATACGTGATGCATTGTTGAGGTTTTATTTAAATCTCCACACAGACTGAGATTTACACAAACTGTTAGACTCTTCAGTCCGTGTTTATAAACGGATCGGTGGATAGCCGACATTGCTGTAGACTGCTAGTGCCCGTTGGGCCGGTGTAGGTACCACATCTACTCGGGGT
>NC_050517.1:10326648-10327220 GCF_002922805.2 Oryzias melastigma
GATCGGTGGATAGCCGACATTGCTGTAGACCGCTAGTGCCCGTTGGGCCGGTCCGTGCCTGGATCAGCGCGACACAGTGAGAACAGTGCAGCCTGATCGACAGCTGCACTGGCTCCGATGGCCCCACAGTGAGCCCGCTCAGTGAGCACTTCATCCACGGCCCCAGAGCAGCGAGGTCCACCCGCTTTAAAGAACGCAGCAGCCGATACAGCCGGTCGCAACGCCGCAGTAAATTTACCCGGCGAGGGTGGCGACGCACGGCTGGGGGTTCCCGTTCTACCAGCGGATCCCACCCAGCCTCGATCAGAAGAATTCGGGCACAAACTTGACAGGCGGTTTTTCATACGTCACATTTCCCGGTCCGCCCACCGGACAGGGAGGAAATCCTGGTTAGTCTAATTTTCTGCACTTAGTAATCTAATTACCAGCAGGTCGTCTGGTCTGATCCGGGGTCTAACACACATACAAATACAACAGTCATCCCCCATAAAACGAAAAAGATCGGTGGTCCGGCCAGAAAACGGGGAATAGTGTGAATTCTAAACCTGCCATTGGCTTTGACTAGGCTACAA
>NC_050517.1:10327237-10398280 GCF_002922805.2 Oryzias melastigma
ACAGCCAATCAAACATCGAGACGTCATCAGTTGTCGCAGGCCCCCGAGCCGTTCTGACACCCCGAGTAGATGTGGTACCTACACCGGTCCGTGCCCGGATCAGCGCGACACAGTGAGAACAGTGCAGCCTGGTCGACAGCTGCACCGGCTCCAATGGCCCCACAGTGAGCCCGCTCAGTGAGCACTTCATCCACGGCCCCAGAGCAGCGAGGTCCACCCGCTTTAAAGAACGCAGCGGCCTATACAGCCGGTCGCAACGCCGCAGTAAATTTACCCGGCGAGGGTGGCGACGCAGGGCTGGGGGTTCCCGTTCTACAAGCGGATCCCACCCAGCCTCGATCAGAAGAACTCGGGCACAAACTTGACAGGCGGTTTTTCATACGTCACATTTTCCGGTCCGCCCACCAGACAGGGATTCACTGTTGGACTCTTTCCTCTTCACTACTGAGGAAATCCTGGTTAGTCTAATTTTCACTTACTTAGTAATCTAATTACCAGCAGGTCGTCTGGTCTGATCCGGGGTCTAACACACATACAAATACAACAGTCATCCTCCATAAAACGAAAAAGATCGGTGGTCCGGCCAGAAAACGGGGAATAGTGTGAATTCTAAACCTGCCATTGGCTTTGACTAGGCTACAAGATCAGCCTAAACACTCACTATTTAGAGTAAACTCACTCAGATCTTGTTCAAATGTTTTATTAGAAGTTCTCCTTTATCAGATGACAACAATAATTTCATAGTGAAAGGTCACATTCTTGTTTTTCCAGCTCTATTTGTGCAATTGTAACACAGCAGTAAAGAGGCATCTATACTATTCCAATATGGCATCCAACTTTGCACACGCAACAAGCTAGCATGCTATCTCTAGTGATATATCTTGTTGATTAGGACCTTCATTCTTAACTGCAGCTCACGTCTTGTTCAAGGGCCTTTCTGTAGTAAGAGAAAATGTCTTTTATTAAACCCACAGCTTGCTCAGGAATTCAAACTGACATCTCTGCCTTTTTCACCTTCGAGCCACCAACATATACGTTCCCTTCATCCAGAGTGGCTTTATTTGCATCGAAAGCTACGTTTGTGGCCAAAAGGACTGAAGCGAGAGCATCTGTGCCTCAATTTCACGAGAGGGAAACGGAGATCCTTGTGTGCTTTGGTGGGAGGACAGTGAGAGGTTGCATGTGCTTGGGCCATGTGAAGCTTGAAGACAGGTGGATGAGTCACCGTCTGTGACCTTCTGGTGCATCTTGCTGCAATTACACTGGGCTCCATTGGGTAGCTTTAATGCGTGTTCATGTTCTGTGTGAAAACCCTGTGAGAAGACTGCGTTTTCTGTTTTTTTTCTGTCGGATCTAACATGTAGGTCAAAGCGAAGGCTCGGATGTTACCTTGAACAAATGATGTGAACTTGTTCTGTGAATCCTGGACGTCTGTGAAGAGCAGACTGATGTCAGACTGTATAACAAATGAAAACTAAGACCTACAGGAAATGAATGTACTGGACTCCTACGTTTGTACTAGTGTTGAGCAATATGGAAAAAGAGTATATCATGATATTAATTATTTTATATCACAATAACTATATTTATCATAATATACAACAATAAAGTATATTTTCAGTTATTTTCTGAAAAAATTGACAATTTCTCTCACAATATTTTTTCAAGAAAATGAATTGCTTTAAATGAGAAACGTTTTTTTTAAAAGTGCACAACAGTTTCAAGTTTCTTAGTAGGAAAGCATATTTTTGTACAAAAGTTTAGCAATACAATAAACAAATAAAACAATAGAAATGATAGAAGAGAAATGGCACGATAGACACTTTTCTATTGCCCACATGATATGTATCGTCATATCGCCCAGCACTAGTTCACACTTGTCACGGCAATGAAAAGAATGTAAAAGCGCATTTTACACAAGTTTCCACAACCATTTTCAGGCTCCACGTAGAAAACTCGAAATTATTTAAAGCTCGTTAAAAGTTGGATTTTGTAGTGACTTGTTGATGTCCCCTTTAATTTAACTTGATCATGAAGGAGAAATTAAAAATTGCGGTTTGTACACAGAATTAAATAATACTGTTGGCAACAGTATTTTGTATATCGGAATACAGTTGTAAAAGAAGAAACCTGAAGAAAGATTTGCAAGATTTTAACCATTTCCACATATCCCACTAAGCCTCTTCCAACTGTAGGTGGCGCTAGTATTGGTTAGCAAGAGAGTAAATACACGTCACATGCCCGGTGTCAACGTAGCATTACACTCGCTTATCTCTCAGAAAGACACACCAAAAAGTTAGCATCAATTCCCAGGTAGCCTGTAATTCAGCTGTCATTATTCCCCACTTAGAAGGCTAGACGTTTACTATCTATGCTGGAATACCTTAGTGAAGTAGAATAGAATAAATTGGATCCAGTCTTTGTGCCAAAAACAAAAACAAATAGCTGACCAGGGTTGGCCAGTCCCGATCTAGTCTTTTGATACAAAAGACTAGATCGGGTCTTTTGATACAAAAGATCTAGTCTTCGGGTCTTTTGATACAAAAGATCTAGTCTTTAGATACAAAAGACTAGATCGGGTCTTTTGATACAAAAGATCTAGTCTTCGGGTCTTTAGATACAAAAGACTAGATCGGGACTGGCCAACCCTGGTCCTCAAGAGCCACAACTCTGCATGTTTTCTAGCTCTTCCTGGACTGCTTGATGGTGACGACCTTCATCACATGTGCTCAGTCAATCAGGATGTGTAATAACTTGACTCAGCAAATCAGCAGCAAGCTGGTCAAGGAGAACTGAAAACACTTTTTGACATTTGGGTGTCCCCAACTCAAACCACACTCAAAGCGCACCGATACCCAAACCTTGTGCAGGTACCCTAACTCTAATCCAGCAACAGACGCGGTACCGGATGTGGTACCAGACGCTGTATTGTATGCGTTATCAGATACAGAATCAGAACCGAAACGGCACCAGATCTGGTACTGAACCTGAACCAGTACCAGGCGAAAACTTGTACCGAGTCAGGGTTGGGGTACCGGAAGTGGGTACTGGTACTAGACGCATCCCGAGGACCAGTACCGGTACTGCATCCAATAACACGTCCCGAGGGTTGCGAACCCTTGATTTCACCAACAGTCAGCCTGCGAAAAAACGACGAGTTGGGGACAAAACATCAAAATTAACCAAATGTTAATATGTGACGAGTTGGGGATGAGAATGTGACAATTCCAGCTCTGCACTAAAGTCCAACAATTCATTTAAGTCATTCACAAGGTGAAGGGGTTTGGCCCAAACTGCTCCAACACGCCTTAAAAACATACAATAAGTATAAGAAGCAAGAAAAAAATAATGAGACTAAGGTTAAAAACCTCACAAAATGCGTAGATATTCTAAAAAAATATATGCAGCTATGCATTAAAAAATGAAACACACTACTTGTAAAAGTGGACGGACCTCCTGTAATATTAAACATCTTTCAAAGCATCCAAACTCCTTTTCAGTTTTGGGAGTGAAAGTTTGTGTTTTTGGTGCCTTCAACTTCATCTCCAAAATCATTAGCTTTTCATTTGTCAGAAAATCAAGCTGCTTTTGATGCTTCAAAGTTACTTAAAGTTGCACCAGATAAATATTTACATCATCAGACCAGCTCCGGCTCTCAGCCTCTCTCTCAGTCTTCAGCCTAGGTTAGGTGTGGATGCAAGCATTCCCTTGCTTACAAATTGCTTCAAAGGGATTGAGTCACTGGAATCGAGAGAGCTGTAACCAACAAATGAGATAAAAGTGATATCACCCACACACGATGAGAAGAGGGGGAAAAAAGTGCTAATGAGTATTTATGAATGTCTGACCCTAATAAGAGTATAATCGCATTGGGAACTGTGAAATCACGTGTTCAGCCATTAGCAGAGCGAACGCTCTCCTCAGCCGTTCGGATTAGGCCAAGAAGCTCCCAAAAGGGTTGATCGCATGCGCACTCGAGAAAGTATTTAAATCCTGGCAAATTTTAATTACACCCAGATAGCTTTTAACTGGGTTAGCCTGTGAAGTTTGGATGGTAAATTAAGGGGTTTTTGTAAGCAGTTTTTTTCCCCCATCTGCAAAGTCAAATGGGGCGTTGCAGTGAACAAAAGCTTGCAGGTGAAAATACTGTAATCCTGCTTCCACAACACTTTAGATTTTTTTAAAAACCAGATTTCCTCCTTCATTAGCGATTTGATTTTTGGATCAGGGGGAATCCACGTGTTTCTGTCACGCAGGCTCACACCGTATGTGGTGCATCAGATAAGCTGCAGATGGTTTCTGGTTTGGGTTTGTTCTGTAGGAGGTCCCCTGTCCTATTTTTCATTCCACAAGTAAACATTTCATTTTAATTACCGTGAGTCAAATGGAGAATGGAAAGATGCGATCTTCACATCGCCTTCGTTCTTCCAAATAAGCCAGATGGAAGTGCGATAATTCCCTATTTTGGAACGCAATGTCAGTTTTTAATGCAGCCAAACAAGAGAGAATGATGACAATACCAAATAAAGGATTCATGTGGGGGGTTCTGTACAAGAAAAATACACATAAACATGAAAGCCCCTTCATAATTGACCTTTAGAGTAGAGTCAGGATGAGAGTTGGATGATTTGGATCAAAAATCCGGTTAGTTTTCTTGTTGGTGCATGTTGGCATTTCGAGGATTTTATACAGTCTGTAGAAGAGAAACTTTAGGGTTATTATGTGTGAAGCTGCAAAATGATGCATTAGACTCAATCAAATGACACACAACGTGCTTTTTTTGTCTCGTAAAAATGTAAATTTGCTTCCTTCTCAGTGTGATTCAGCTTCGTTTGGGCTTATTGGAAACATCACAGTTTGTCATGGTGAAGCACATGGAAAAAAATAAGCATAAATGGGACAAAAATAAAAATAAAAATGCAAATGAGGAACTTGACAAGAATTTGAACTGGGAAGCATGAGGGTGACCAAACCAGGGCATGACATCTGCTGAGACAGGACTGGATGTAACAAAGAATCTGACAGAGAAGCTGTGAAATCATTGAATGCGCTTAAAGACGTGCACTAGAGAAAGGGATGGGAGCTGCACGTGGGTTTGGTACCTCTGTGAAACAGCAGCAACTCGTTCTTCAATGACTCCTGATCACAGCTTATGGCGCTCTGTGTTTCAGTCACTCGCTTTTTTCACTCTGCTCTGAGCTCCATTAAGCTGCAAATCAGCAGTAACCATAACACCGTAAAACATTACAAAGCATTCCACCCATCAATCATTGTGTTTCTACTTTTTATACAACATTTTGTGAAGAGATTAAAAAAAAAAAACATTCATTAGACAAGTCAGTTTTAGAAGCATCCTGACACTAGTCTAGATTATTTACCGCTGGTCTTATGTAACACTGAAAAGTATGGTCATTTGCACCCGTACAGGAGTTGATACCTACGAGTGCTGAAGATTTTTGAGTAGTTAGGGCTAATAGAGGATCACAGAGAGGAACGGCTGGTTTAGGGCCTTCTTACGGGGAGCCCAGGTCTCACTTGCAGTTTCCTGATGGAAGTGGAACCTACGATTGCTACACATTCTCACTCCCAGCTCATCATAGATAGACGTATCTCCTTAATTTGTCATTTTTTGACATGATGGCTGTTTCCATTAAATCATGGGTCCTGAACCTTGGGATGTGGTACCAGATGCAGTAACGGTACCAGGGTAGGGCTGAACCTACTTTCCACTGACCGGTCCAGTACGGTCCAGTGTTTTGAGCGTTTCCATTGTAAAATGGACTCATTAAACAGTTCAGACCCGTACCTCTTGACAGCCCCCATCCATTGTAGGTTCATAGAAAAATGGAACGGGATGGCTAAGGCGGAGCCGCTGTTGCCACACATTGGTAGACTGAAAGTGATGACGATATTAGAAAGCGCCAACAGAGAAGTAAGCTATCGTTTCTGTTTTCCTCTTTACAGAGGTGTACTTCTTAGTCACCTGCAATCTTCTTTCAAACAACTTTAAATTCCTGTTATACACAATGTACCAACAGTAAAGCATGAAAAAGACCAGCTGCTGGATGACCTCCATTGCTGTTGCTTTTCTAGTTGTTACAAGGAAACAATGACATGCTAGCGGTCTACACCACGCATGCGTCGTGAAAACAAACCACTCAGTGGAAGTGAGTCTCACCAACGCTCACTAAAATTAACTAGTAACACTCACCAGAATTAACTGTACCGTACTACTCCTTACCAGACCGAACTGTACCGGGCCGCTCAGTGGAAACGAGACTTCAGGTTATGGTCCTGGTCCGCATCCCAAGGGTTAGGAACCCCTGATGAACATCTGTAGCCCATTACCAAGTTTGTGGCCCAGAGGTTGGGGACCCCTAATTTAATGGGAACAGCCAGCACATCAAAAAATGACGAGTTGGGGACAACCAAAACATGAAGAAGTGACGCAGAAGGGGCCCGAACCACACGCCAATGTATGACAAGTTGGGAGTGAGAATGTGTTGATTGAGCATTGTGAAGTATTTGTAAAGCTAATTACAATGTATGAGTAATGGTATCTATCGTATGATGTGCTTACGCTACACTCTAGTTGTTTCTAAAATGTTGGTCACAACTGACTTTTTAGCTAGATACGGGTTCTATGCAGGCCAAAGACGGCCAAGCCAAACCTGTACAAGGCACACAAGGAGCACTCACTTATCACTTGAACAGCTCTTCTGGGCCTCCTGCACTGTTCACATGATTTAGGACGGTCCAAAAAACTGTACACTCCCACCTGTTACATGCAGCACGCCCATAGAAAAATGTGCATTAACATTTTTGCTCTATGGGCTAGTCGAGTGGTCTACCACCTTTTAATTTTGTGGAATCCATCTTCATGTCCATTTTTCAATTAAGAAACAACCGATATCCATCTGTAAAGTTGTTTGCAAGGTGCTATGTGTATCCTGACACTAGTACAGATCTTTAGAAGGTATAGATAGTCACATGGTTTGTCCATATGGAGCTGCAGGTTTCGGGTTGTTCAGGCCCATCTATGGTTGTGGATAGGGTGACTGGTTCAAAGCCCATCTTGCTATTCCCTTGAGGCTCATTAAAAATGAAATGTACATTTGTCATGGGTGTAGTAGGTGTATTTTGAAGTTACTGTAAGTTCTATGCACTTATAATATACAGGTGACGCTGTTGTATGGTGCCCTTTAGCTACACTCTTGTCATTACTAAAACCTTAGCAATATATACCTACATGCCCCATACAGGTTTCCCCATATTTCACCAGTAGACAGCCCCTATCCATCCGTAAGGGCAGTTACGTTTTAAAGTCCAAACATGGATGGAATTACACTCCAACACAGTAGGTAGCAGAGAACACTTTTTGTCAGTTTATGGTTTGGAAACATGAAAAAATGGGTCTGTACACTTTCACCTTTCTAAATCAGGGATTCGAACCGGGGCCTTCTCGCTGTGAGGCGAGAGCGCTAACCACTGCGCCACCGTGCAGCCCGTCTCGTAAATCACTGTGTGGTTTTTACATTCTGTGCATGTGATTTATGATAAGTCATCCTAAGATCAAACAACACTTGGAATCTCCGATACTTCTTCTCATTGGAGAAATGCATCAAAGCTTGTTCAGCAGTGGCATTCAGTTAGTAGCCAAACCGAGCAGTAACCCAAGTCTATGAGTGGATCTTTAGTGAAATGTAAATGTAATGTAAAAAACAATACGATACTGGCAGTTAAATGTACTTTTGTACTGTTCAGGTTGGTTAAGATTACTTAATTTTAGTACAAATGACCGAACCAGTGATGAAAAAGACCAAATCTGCATGTAAGGCGAATCTTGACTGACATGTCAGATAAATGTGATAAATCAGAAACATGACCATAAATATGAAGTCTGACGACATTAAAAGTCAAGCTGACATCTATAAAGGTGCCCGGAGCCCTTTCAGCAAAGTTGAAACTTTTCTTTTTTTTTTTTGGTTCCCACAAAACCACTGACTTTTCACAACAATATGAGGCTTTTTAAAAACACACATGAGAAATCCAGAAGTTCAGTAACACATTTCCACAATTATTTGGTTACTTTATGAATGTATACGAGTTTCAGTAATTTTGAAATATTTTACATCTGATCAGATTAAAAAAAAAAAAAAATGCTACAAAAAGTAACTGAAATTGCTTTTGTTAAGTGAAAGACTTCAGGCTAAAATCAGATGCTTATGCCTAGTTTACACAGCAAGCGGAAATGCTGTGAAGTGGATTCTGCACTCTGCTTCGTAGCGCTTCTGCATGGGTTGTGAACCCAGCGTTATGAATTAAATCCATCCTTATTTTTAAATGTTTGTATTCTGCTTATTAAGCACAGATGGCGTGCAGCAGCAGTATTTTTTACTGCAAATGAATAAAACTAAAGGAACAAAAAGACCAGATGTTTACAAAGTAAATAAGAAATTTTGCATACACAAAACTTTAAAAGAAATCCAGAACCGTTGAAACCAAGATTTTTTAAAAATGTTTTTTCTGATCATATCTTTGAGTTTAAAAAGAACAAGTCTTAACATAAAAATCCCTCCAAATCCATCATTTGAACACAAAACTTTGTGCAAGAATTTTTTTTTTTTTTCAGTACAAAATGTGACACAAGAACGCACACAAGCATGATTGATCTGCGGACGCATTAAAGATGTGAGACGTGTCGTCAGGGGGCAGACTCCATGATGACTGAGCGTGGGGTTCTCAGAAAACTGGAGAAGGGAGGCAGAGAAAGAAAGGTGAAGGACAGAGCATTTAGTCCACCAGGAGCTGCCTTCTGAGAGACGATCCTCTCGCTGATCTGGAGGGATCCCTGCAAAAGCAAGAGACTCTTTAAAGAAATTCACGTCTGTTAAACAGAATATACCAGACTTTGTATTCCTTACACTAAAATTAATTCTTTTTATAACTAAGTGATGCATCACTATTTGATTTTTGGTAATAAATTGCTTTTTATATGTTCAGTAACTCCTTCATGTCAACAGACAACTGCCAAAAATGTGATTGTTCAAATCAGCAAATCCATAAGGCAAAAAAAGGTTATATATGTATATATATAAATATATTAGGGCTGTCAGATTTGTCGCGTTAAAAACGCGTTAATCTGCATGTGCTTGACGCCGACAATTTTTTTGACGCATTAATCGGGGATTTTTCTCATACGTGCCTTTCCATACCGTTGTACAGTCACACAGTGATGGTGACTCTGCTACCGAACCCTGGCACAAACCTATGACCACCAGGAGCAATGTGGGGTTCGGAGTCTTGCTCAAATACACTTTGACACATGGAGAGGCAGAATAAATCTACAGTCGTCCAATTAGAGGTCAACCGCTCTTCCACTGCAACACGAAGATCTGCTTTTTTAAAGTTTTTAAACTTAACTTAATAAGCCAGGTTGCTTGTTAAACTTTATGAAATAGAGTAAAGATGAACAACTCAAACTGTGTTGTTAAAGCCTTGCTTGAAACTGCGCTTATATACAGGTGGGTACAGGCTGTCTGGAGGCGAAATCCGCTTATATGGGGGTCCGCAAGGAAATATTAAACTCGTAGACTTTGCTTATGATGTCCCTTGAGGTGATTGCACTGCAAGACATACTGACTGTCCTCTCTACGACTCTCCATGAGCCTGGACTACCCAAAAACTCAAAGCACCTCCACGAGTCAACTCCTATATGGGGGTATATGACTAAGGCATTAATTTTGGTGTTCATCGTTGATGTAATCAAGGGGGAGTCATTTTAATCTATTTTTTTCAATTTCGAAACTCACTTTAATTTGAACTTCTAACATAAAATTTGATTAGCTTTTCTTTAGTGTGTCGAAAACTTGGAAAATGTGTTTAAAAGTCAACTTTTTCTCAGAGGTAAAGTTTATTTTAAAGCGACATCTGTAATAAAAATCAGCACTGGGGAAATCTAAATTACAGAGTTTGAATTAAAGAGTAAAACGTTGCACATAATCAATACACCGCCTTTCTAAATCTCTGGATGGATATATATTTTAGACCCTGAAGGTTTTTTGATTATTTATTTCTCTGCAACATCAAAGTTTATGACGAGGCTTTAGCCTCTTTCCAGTTCTATTCTGCTTTTAGAAACAGCGTTTTATGAAGTGAAGTATTGATTCAGTCATCAGCTTTGTTCTTTTTTTGTTTTTTTGTCTTCAGTCAAGAAAGCGACTGTCTCTGCGGAGCGTTTGCCTCCAGCGGTGGATAAAAAACACGTATTGCTCACTTTGCTCTTTGTCCTCGATGCTTGGCGCGGTCATGGCGATGATCTCTCTTTTATTGACGTTGTGCTTTAAAGACTCAGCTCTCCTCGACTTCTTAGATTCATTAAAAAGTCTGACAGCTTTGAGAATTTTTCCCCACCCAAACTGTGAGAAAAACCATCAAGCCCCACATGAGAGGAGCAAATTTGCCCATAAATCTAAATATAACCCACTGGCTGACAGCTCAGAATGTGTAGCGACGTGCCGTCCTGCGCACAAAACATGCGCCAACCATCTGGTATGAAATTCCTCACCCATGTGTGGCACTTTCATCGGTGCACATAATTATGTTCTTGCATAAGAGTTTTTGTCAAGGTGATGATGGATGAATGGCTTAAGATACACCAGATCTGAGTTGGCAGATACGTTGAGTTACCAGTAAGATGCTTCATGCCTCCTTTGATGGATAATCTCTCAAAACCACCAGCTTCGCCTGATGACTCCTTCTTGTCTTTATGCAGATTCGTGCTGCACCAGGAGCCAGCATTCTAGCTGCTATCCAGACCACACATCCTTCATATCTTTCTTCTGCTCTCCCTTTCTGGTCTGGCACGTTTTTCAAGAAGTCGTCTGTCAATGGGAATCTTTTTGGTGACATGCGTTCAGGAGCCTCCACAGAATCTGTTACAGTGACAGCTATGGATCCCCCACAATGCTCCTTTGTTCCTGCTCAGCTCATCTAATATTTGCTGACTGACAGTAAAGCTGGGATGCTTCAGAGGGGAACTAGCAGAGTTGGTTTTTGATAGAAATGAACTTCGACAGTGTTTAGTGAAATTATGTTATATTGGAAAACAGATTAGCTCAGGTTTAAGCTATTTATTGATGTTTTGTGCCTCAATTTATCACTTAAAGCCCACTAAGTCAGAGAATTAATGGAAAAATTAAAGCTTTGTTTCAATTAAGATGTTTTTTTTAATAGATAAAATCCATTAAACCATCTTGGAGTATTATTTTCATGAGTTTTAGTTACTATTAATGATGATACGTTGGGTTATTTGATACGTTTTTGCACACGACAATGTTAGCTCAAGATGCAAATATATTGATATGATTGTTCAGGGATAAAAACACCTTATTTACCTGCTGTCTCAAATCTTTTCACACATTTTAACATGGTTTAAACTGAATAATAACGAATCAAATATCAATAAATTTAGCATTCTTTCAATACAGCAAGTAAGAAATGAGTAATACTAGATGACTTATTCTCACTGTAAAGTTTTGAAAATAAACAAAACTGTTTCCCACCAAAAGTCTTTCACGGGAGCAGCCATTTTAATACGGAGGAAAACACCTTCTACTGCCCCTATTGGAATGATGATGAACTACAGGGCAGAAAACATGAAGCGAGTGATTTCAAGTCGGATTCAAATTGAAATTCGGATCATGTTCATGAGATAGGGGTCTCAGAAATGTGTGGATCAAATATGATACAAACGTTTATGTGAAATAAACCAAATAACACATTTTTAAAAGGATATTTTGATATTTTCCACTAATTTTGAAACTTTTAAAAACGTAAAATTTCAGCATTTTCAAAAAGTTCTCCATTCTTGGCCATAGGGAGAGCATATAGTTATCATGTGGCCCCTTAGTTTATTTCATGCTTTTGTGGGAAAACCTGTTAAAGTTGGACTAAAATTTGGGGGACAAATGGCTTTAAAGATTAAATAAATGGTTATTTCTTTTAAGGTTTAGGATAAAAATTGACTCGTAAAAAAACTGGATCAAACATGGAAAAAAAATACTGAAAATCTTAAGCTGTCATTCCTTAGATGGAGTTAATATTTCATAGACTAAGCAATGAATAAATACTTTCATTTGAATACTTTATGGGAGTCATTCCTGGCATGTGATTGCAGGCTTGTGACTTGTTCTTGAAGCTTCTTTTCATTTTTCCTAACATTTTTTAAATAAAAATGACATTTAAATGAACAAAGAAAAATTCTGACCTTTAAAATTCGACAAATACATCTTAAAAAAAAAAAAAAAACTTACTCAACAAAGAGCATCATCTGAAGAAAACTCATCCAGAATCCAAAAACGTCAAACACATTTTTTATCAAATTCTGCTTATCGGCTGTGCATCTAAGAATAAAGAGAGTGCAGACCTTTGTAAAGGGTTCGTCTGTTGTCTTCCTGCACAGGAGATGATTAAAGTGTGCTTACTCATTAATAGAGATAAATAGAAATCACAAATGATCCCAGAGAAAAGCAAACAATTAATATTGAATGATCTAAAAGAACAGATATTTTTCATTTTAAAGTAAATGTCCCACTTTTATTGTCTGAAGCATATTTTATTCACAGTTATTCCAGACTCTCGTATCTGTTTACTTTTACTATTTAGTACCACTACAGAAATTAGAAATACTGTGTCTGGCCAAAGGGCACTTTAACATTTGACTGAATGGAACCTTCATCTTGAGCTGGGGCCATTGAAATATAAAATAATTGTTAGTATTTTGCAAAAAACAAATATACTGTGACTTTAACTCCAAAGATGAGAAAGATCTGAGGAACCACAGACCTCAGTTAGCATTTTTTTAATAGCATGACATCAGTGCTGAGGTTTACAAAAATGTTTTTTTTCTGGAAACGAGTCCGAACCAACTTATTCCATCACCAACCAAAGAGTTAGATTGTGGATATGAACATTCTGTTTTGGCTTTTTTGAAGACACCACAGGAACTCAGCGCCATGCGGTTCCTTATTCGCCTATGACCTCATTTTTGCCTTAAACTACATAAGAGTCAAAGCCCGGCAGCAACATCCCACTGATCGGGCGGGAATCTTGACTGTACAGTATATGAGAACTGAACTGAGTGGCCCCTCTCCCCTTGCATTCTAAGCAGGAAGTACTGTTCCAAAAAGCCAAAATCTCACAGGCTATGAACAAATTTCTTCCCTGCTCACTATATGGTGCATTTCCCATTTTGTAGTGCTGTTTAAATCTACAATTCCAAGATTGAATGCACTAAAAATTTCCCAGAAGTCTTTGCGAAAAACTAGCGTGCATTCCTGCTCACTACATTAGCGAATATAGACCACAATGCATTGCGGTCGAACATTTTTTGTAAAAAAAACATGTTTTGATGTAATTTTTTTTAATAAACTATCCACATTTTCATCATCAGAACACAGTGGAGTCACAAATATATGGTGTGAAATGTTTGTATTGATTATATTTGAAATTGGTGTCATAACTGGCATTTAGAAAAACAGAAGAAAAGTAGTGAGCATGGTGTCTCACTTGCTTTTAAAATCCAGGGCACTAGAAAGTTCCTGCACCAGATAGTTTTAGTAGTTACGGATTTGGGTGGGAAGTGGACATAGCAATAGACTTCTACAGAGGAATAAACAGATATTACTGAGTCATTATATTTGCCAGAATAATCATTATTGCTCTGATATATTTTTACATGTTCTTGATAATTCTAATTTTTTGCACAACATTTTTTTCTGCAGTGCAAGTCATTCAAGTTATAAACTGACCAATCAGATGCCTCAATAAAAGTAGGTGTTCTTTTGACAGATTTCGTGTAGCCCGCTTTCAAGTGAAAGGGGTGTGGCTTTCCAGCAAGCTCAGTCCTGATTGGCAAGAGTTGTTGCCATAGAAATGTTGACTCAAACCGACTCGGTCCAATCGCTGCATACTGACGTTTGGCTCCAACGTGGTGCCTCTGCATCTCAAAAAACGTAATTTTGTTGGAACTGGAAGTAAGACATTTTCTATGGATTATGTCACACTCACTCTGTCCAGTTCTCATATACAGTCAATTTTCCTAAGGGGCCACCTGTTGCCCTCTAAAGGGAGAACTTTCCCTCTCCGTCTCTGTCCTTCTGAGGATCCCCCAAGAAAGTGAAGTCTAAAGTGTTCTCTCTCTTCCACTGTACATTATATCACACTGAGTGCTTGTTGTTCTCTCGTATAACATAATAGATATTCGCTTCGTAGCTTCTAAGCACCCCTTAGGCTACAATAAACTGTCACCGACTAAAGTCGTGAAGACAGGGCTTTGGCAATTTAGTGCCTTCGACTGATTCACCTAACGGATGAGTTTCGGAGGTAAAGAAGACTCAACCCCCACCACAGTTCCTTTGATCTGCTGTCACCCTCTCAGTGGGGGGTTCAGTATGAGAGGGTTATTTCCTCCTATGCTGTCTGCGTTACATTTACCTGTTTGAAAGTCGTTGTCAGGAGTTTAGGCCACCCAGCCATGGATGCTTCATATTTACAGACTAGGAGACAATGTCCTTCTTGAATTAAAAGTAGAAACAGCAATGTAATCATTTGGAGGCTACGGGGTGCGGTGCTTATAATTACTTTTGTCTGATTTACTGGGAAATTGTCGGAACTTCGGCTCATTCCAGCTCCCTGCACACGTCCTTTACTAACTGGAGTGTACTGAAGAAATCCTGCTGTCGATCCGTTAAAGCTCTGTGTCAGCTCATAAACTGAAGAAAAACACAAAGGATTCCTTTTTCTTGGTGTTTGAAAAGATTATTTTCTTCTTTTTTTCATATCTTAGTGCCACAAGCAGGCTTGTCAGGCCTTCTTGCCGGATTTTAATATATTTGTCGTCTCTGCACAATTTGGCTCTGTTAACTTTTCTAAATTTCTTTGTCTTGGAGGCACGCCTGAGGTTCAGCCAGCGCCGCTGTGCAAGAACTTCTACGAGAATGGTTTAAAACCTGAGGAACATGCTTTGTAGGATAGGAGTCAGGCATAAAACTGACTTTGCAAAAAGAAAACTGGATCAGGAGCTCATAAGTGATCTTATACAACCTCAATATTAAGATATTTTTTGTGTGTAAAAATTACATTCTAGCACAATAAATTCTTCCAACATCACTACATCAAAGAATAGACAGAAAACTACTTTTTGGAATCAAGATAGTTTTAAACCTTTTGATAAAAATCATCATTTTTTTATGAACTATCAATAGCATGAACAATGATACGCTGGGTGGTTTGGTAAGGTTTTGTTCTAAACAATGCAAGTTTAAAATGCAAAAATATTGACATTAGTTTTCAGGGAAAAAATACCTTATTTAGAAACTGTTGCATATTTGATCCACATATTTTTAGCAGGATGTAACTGTATTATAAATAATTCACAATCAACAAATTTTGCATTATTTTAATAAAGCAAGAGGTCATTTAAAGAATTAAATAAAAACAGACGAGTTATTGTCACCATAACGTTAAAAAAATTAGTTAAACTTTTTCCCTCTTTGAGATTAAATGGAAGCAGCCATTTTGAAAATGAACAGGAAAAGTCCTTCTACTGCCCCTAGTGGAATGATGATGAACTACAAGAAAGAAAACATTGACCAAGTGATATACAGTGGGTTCTTAAGGATGTATTTTAATCTTGGTAATGAGAAGAGCTCTCAGAAATGCCTGTATCAAATATGAAACGGATTGTCCTATGGGGTTAGACTGAGTAACCACACCTTTTCGTTGGTGGGAGCTGCCTTTGTTCGCTGCTGCAAGTTATGGACTGTAAACAACAGTGGCTTGTGTTGCCGCGGCATCCCCCTCGAGCCTGCTGTGGTGTGGAGGGTGACCGCTGCCACCGCCTGATTTAGCAGAATGTGTTTCCCGCCTTAAGTTGAACAGTGTTGCCACAGATGTGGCATTGGCACGGAAGCCTGTCCAAAATCAGCGTTTACCTTAAATCTGTCCCATGCTAAGACCCATATGCCTTGATTGGACTGTCATTAATGTGCAAGACACTTTTTGACAAAGAAAAGAATGATTAGGCGCAGCGTGAAATGTATTGGCTCTAAAACAGATGGTCAACTCTGTAAGCGTGCAGCAGTGGGACTCTAGCCACACTGAGACTGGCCTTTCCAGACGGTTAATGTGTACTGTTGAAAGTAATTGCTCATAGCCGTGACCCCACACCGTCCCCTGAGTCATGGGCTGCAGTTCAATACATGAATCTGCTTTTTACTGGAATCAAAAATGTTTTTTCATGCTCCCTATACTCCAAAGCATCTCAGAGTGGGGTTCAAACCCCAAACATCTATTCCCCAACTGCTACCTACAACCAACAGTTTCCATTGAAACCATAGCTAACCAGTCAGTGTTGGAATGACACAGAGACACGTCAATCCGTGGAAAAATTAAATATAGACTGGAGCTGGAACATCTGAGTGCTGTTTAAGGGCTGACGCAGAGTTCCCGGGCTTTTCCTTCTTGAATGGCGTTTATTATGGGGACCAAGGCTGCAGCTGGAGGGAAAGTAAGAGTGGTGCTGGGGGGCAGGGAATAGGGGGGTGCAGTAGCGTTTCCTGAAAAAGAGCTGGGTGGAGCAGGGTGGGACTCCTCAACGGTAGTCTGGTGGAAAAGAGTTACCGTCGGGCTGAGTCAGCCGAAGAGCACAAGAGGAATGACTGTCAGGCAGAGGGGGGGTTAGCTCATGGTGGAGGGCAGGAGGGGGAGTCCTTAAGGCCATACCATAAGTGCATGAGGGAGTTTGGGTGTTTGCGCCATGTACTTCTGTCTGTTGGTGTGCGCACTGGAATATAAACTAATGCCAGTTGATGGAAGGGTTATGGAGAAAACATTTGGACGAGGCATTCATCTGGGGAGGGGGGCGGAGGGGGAGATTCAGCATGAGCTGGAAAAGGTCAGTCTGGTGCTGTGCACCTTCAGCTGGTTCTCATTACGGAGCTAATGTGGTGCTCTGATCTCAAACACACACCGAGTTCGCAGTGCCAGGCTGAAGCCGGATGTGGGGTTTTGTGAGGCCCCTCCACTGCAGCTTCTGTATCACAGTTTCACTCCCAGGAGACCTGCAGAAACTTACAGTTAATTCATTTACTTAAAGCCCCCGCCATTTGATGTGTTCATGGAAAAAAAAGTTGACTCAAATAGAATCAGACCAGGTTTCCTGCAGAAATCAGAGTGAGGAGAGAATAATGAGACAAGCGAGGTGTTTGCTTTTCTTTGATGAATTTATTCCTGCTGACTTTATCAGCTTCTTGTCTTTAAGATGAGGCATACATTTAGACTCCAGTTGGTGCATCATGACATTTGGGTAAGAAAAAGTTATATTATAGATTTAAAATGATAATATGCTTCTGATAAAGAACGTTTCTGCAAATGTTGATCCCGGATAAAAACTTGGGGTATTTCAAGATTAAAGTTATATAAATGTGTCACAAAATTGACAGTCACACAACTTTGTCTACAATATTTGCCACTGAGATGCAAAGAATTTCACAAAAAAGTCAAAAGTTTTAATAAACTTGAAGCTTAATCTAAAAAAAAAAATCTTCTCATATTTAAACCAAGAAAATGTATTTGACATGCTTGAAGATTCTCACTCATTCACAGCCTTTAGCTTTGACTTTTCAGAGTTCACCGTCCCAAATGGGCAAACAGCTGGTTCCACATCCAGCAGGTTTATTAGTTTAGACAGGAACTAAGCACAGCCAAAAGTCCACAAAGCTAAATCAGGGTTAGACTGGCAGAGATGAGTCACAATCATCTAAGAAGAGAGTAGAGTAGTAAGTGTCCAGGCGAGGGTCAGGGCAGGCGGCAAGTAATCACAGAGGAAGCAGGGTCAGAAACAGAAGATCTGGTCCAGATAGAAACGCTCAGTAAAACAGGTAGGGTGGCACAAACAATACTTTGCACAGAGCGAGGCTCCATGGGCTGTTTAAGAAACACAGGAGTGATTGTCAGATTGGAGTCAGTGAGAGACTGCTCCTGGTACTGGTACTGGTACATAGTTGGGGTACCAGTACCGGTCCAGTCCGCGTCCCAAGGGTTGCGGATCAATGATTAGCGTATACATTTTTAAATAAGATAATTCATGTTGAATCAATCACGACCACAACTTAGTTTTGAGGTCATGATTGACATTTGAAAGTCAGTTGCTGCATATTAGGAAGTTTTCTCATCTTTGTGTCGTTTTATCTTGCTTTATCCGTACCCCCTTAAAAGTCGGACTTGGCTAAAGTTAGCATCCGGTTGTTAGCATGAAGAAATTTTAGCACATAAAATGTTCCTGTGTTAAAAGGAAATAGACAATGAATCAGGAATTATGTTCTGTTTTTTAATAAACATCAAGGCGTACAATCCTTCAAAACAAAAGGTTATGTTAAGAAAAGTTTTGTTTTTTTTCTCCTAGCATGAATATTATTCATCTGATCTGCAGATTAACTGACAGGAAGAGGCTGATGATTAGTTGAATTGTTAAGAAGCAACTTGAGTTTCATCTCTATAAAGATTTTATACTTTAAAAATGCCTGTAACATGCCATTTTACACACAGAAAAAGCATTTTAGACAATTTCTTTTGACAAGTACAAAATCTTTTTACAGACAATTTTTTTCTACAGGTACAAAATCCTTTTATAGACACAAATCTCAAGTACAGAACTTTTTTACAGAGGGACGATACTTTAGCAACAAATCTTCAACTCAACAACTTCATACTCATACCAAATATCTTTCCCATTTTCCTGAAACAGTTCATGACAGAGAGATGTTCCTCAGCATATTTCAGCCGGCTGAAGAGCCAATGTCAAGTTAATAATTAGTGTTGGAGTGACTAATGCATGCACCCGCTCTCATAACTGCAGCTGTAAGGGTCCTTTTAGCCAAGTGTGAATGGATGTATTGATATCATGTCAGAAGTGACTGTTAATGACAGATGGGGGCCGGTCTGGAAAGAACCAGGATGAGCGCAAACACGCATTTATGTACTTACAATTAGGCCACAACGTGTGAATCCGAAAACAATGGAGCTGTCAAGGATCGCCACTTATTGGCTCTTCAATTACTGTGGCTCTGGGTAGGACTTAGACACTGAGAAATGTCCTCCAACATTTCAGCCTGATGTGAAATGACAATGTTAAAACTCACAACGATTTTCAAGAGTGCGCTTCGCGAATAAGAGTGGCGTCTGAATGAAGATACAAGGACGCTAGCAGCACGGAAGATGTGAGACTAAAAAAGCTGTTGACTTCAAAAAGACACACTCCACTGAATGTCTCTCTTTTTCTTTCTTTTTTTTTTTGTCGCAGCATGCTGCGCTTTTCCTTGTATTTGCAAAAGGAAAGCTCTGTCTGAATGAGATGATCATATTTCAGGTCATAACAGCAGAGAAACCTTAGCATGGACCATCTGAGTGTCTTTGTGTGAAAGTATGCAGTGAGGGATTTCATCAGGTTTAGAGTTTTTTCTACTTTCTTTCAATCACTGTTTTATTCACAGCACTTTCCTGACAAACACCTCCAGCATCATGTTGCAGAGTTTTTTCTGTTAGAGAACATCAATAGATGGTAAACACCTGAAATTGACTAAGTTGAGCATAAGAGACAACAGAACAACTGCAGTCTCTAATAGAAAACAACAAACAGAACCATTTAAAGACCCACTCTAATAAAAAAGGTGTTTTGAAGATGTTTTTGTGGCATTTTTCTGATGATGGAGGACATATTTAGAGAAAATGAAGCTCAAAATTGCATTTCTGAATAATTCTTTATTCAAATTGTTGTACATCAGGAACAGGCGAAGAAAACCCAGTTTGAAAAAAATGTATATTGTAAATTATTAAATCAGAAGTGGGCAAATTAAGGCTCGGGGGCCACATGTTAAACTATTTATTCAGGCCCACCAAACTGGAGTAATGATGGTGTCTCTCCATAACATTGACCTTTGTTAAGTTTTAGATGTGTTGTTTTTTTGGCGTTCATGGTTGTTTTGTCTGAGTCGGACAATCATTTTTCTGATCATTCCAATACCACATGACTGCAGCTTTTCTCTAAGTTTTACTTGAGGGGACATCAACTCAATGGTGCAATTGGCACTAAAATAAAGACAAAAGTAAGATTTTTTGAATTGAACAACCTTGGTAACACTTCATAAAAAGATTCCTTAACAAGACTTATCAACCCATTGACAAACATTATTAATGTGTTTATAGGGTGTTAGCTAGACATTAATTAGCACAATAGGCTGAATAAGGTTTATTGACACACTTAGTAAGATTTATTAACTTCTTAAATGAGACCAATGTCTACAAAGGTCATATTAATAAACTGCTTACCAAATATAAAACATTTTTCCATCCAGATTTGATGTTATTTACCTCTTTTATGTGGTGGAGCCCTGTGACAGACTGGAACCTGTCCATGTACCCTTCCTTCACCTATTAGGCTCTGGGAACTTTTGACCTTAAAAGGACAAAGCGGTTTAGAAAATGGAATGGATTGATGGATATGTGTGGATTACCTAAACACACCAGCATCTGCTCCTGGTCCAGCCCTTATGACAGATTTTAGAACCCTATGTGGCTCACAAGTCAAAAAGTTTGCTCACCAGTGGACTAGATCTACTTGAATCTTCATTTTCCTTGTCTGAGCTGGCATTTCCAATATTGCTTGTTGTTTTTGTTGCGTCAGTAATGTTAGTTTGAGGTTGTGAGGGGCTGTAAACTAGCAGGGGAGACTCAACAGATGGATCATGGGAAATGGAACTCCTCTGCAGAAACCAGTTTTAGAAGACCACACAGTTTCTCAAAATTTTGTATAAAAAAACAACATAATCATAATTAAAAGACCACTGGGAACGCTTTTACAATAAATCAATTTACATGCTGAGCATTTGGGTATCGATCCGATACTGGTCAATATCGGCGATATCGATACCAATATTGATATTTTTCATGTTGTGGATGTGACATGAACCTAAAAATATCAATGGTTTTTAATTACTGCAAATGTTTTTTGTAAGTTTCCCTTTTTTAATTACTTGATAAACACAAAAACAGATTTAGGACAATAGTTCAATTATATGGAAAATGGTTTATTAAAAGCTGGGTCCTTTTTGCTGATACAGAAAAGTTACAAACAAGAGTAGAAATATCTATATCTGCTGGCTGGTATTGATCTGATACTGATACCAACTTGAGATCAATACTATCAATATTTTGGATCAATCCGCCCAGCACTAATTTACAATAGCTCCTAAAAGATGTTGCAGCAGCGTCAAAACTCGTTTTTGTTTGACACCCAAAGCCAAAGTTGAATAATGAAGTCAAAAAAATGGCTGATCAAAGAAACATTTATAGTTTTGCTCGGAGCCAAATGAACTGTTAGAAACAGCCCCACTCTCATGTTCTGTAATAAAAACAACTCTGAACAGAAGTGTCTGTGAAAGAAGTGCCGTGTCAGCAGTAGAGCGCGCTCTGGAAGATGTGCTGTGCTTCTTCACAGGGTTACACCAATAAACAGGAACACTTGGAAATGCTTTTGTTTTACAGATGTGTTGATGAAGAACTCCTGTCTGCTCTACAAGAACATCGGCTGCGCTTCACTTGTACTGACGGTCTCCCCTCTATGCTGCTTTGCTGTGTGCAGCATGCGTCACACAGGGGAAAGTCTGACTTATAAGGATATGTGCGTTCAACCTGTTTAGACTCCACCATGACTTTGAATGAATGCAGCTTTTATTTTGAAAAACTTTATAGATCCTGATCAAAAACTATTTTTTAAGAACAATTAATTGTCAAAAGTGACTTTTAGGCTAAAGTGATTTATTTTTTCAGAGTTTTGGGATAAAATCATCCAACCAGGACTGCTGTGTTGTCTTGGCCCTGTTGTCACGGTAATCCCAGGTAACAGCAGGCTTTTACAACATCAATCCCTTCTTAAAGCACTGTTGCAGAAGGAATTGCATCAGCAAACGCGGATCTGCCGGCATTGGGCTGGAGGTATCAGGCGGCGGCAGCTCAGCACGGGTGTTTTGTTTTTGTCACGCTGACGAGAACCTGCAAGCGACTCAAAGTCGAGCGCATAAAACCACCTGACAGTATTCTGCGGCGCATTCGTCTCGATAAAATGACACACTGGAACACATGGCGCTCCCGCTTTGTTGACCTTCCAGTTCCTAACAGCTGCTGGGCACGACTGTGCGGCAATTAGATCTAATTATACATTTACAGCTACCATAAAATACTGTGACAAAAAAGAATAATGAATATCGTGCAGGAATGAGCGGAGAGATCGTGATCATTAGTTGAAAGTGCGGAGTGACATACCCACTGAAAATCACCTGGCTTTCACTAAATTAGTTCGTGTCAAACAGGATGTAGCAACAGGAAGCAGAGCCACTCAGAAATCCAACTGGGTGGTGTGAATGTTAGAAATCTGAGTGCCTGCATCTTAACTGCACTCTCATTTCCAACTCCTTTCCTCTGGAGCGTGAACGCCGTGCAGCAAAGCATTCAAAGCTTTGGTTCTCTCACCTATAACCTTTTTTTAATCGTTTTCCTTGTGGTTAATGAAAAGCTTTCAACTTTTCGTCAGTTGGAAAGGCTGAGTCAGGTGTGGAGGTGTTCACTTTACTTTTCTGGAGGAGGTTTTGATTATTCAAAAATGTATTTTTCTCTATTTTCCCTGGCTTCTGTACCCTTTGGGGATTTGCCTTAAGGCTGATTTAAACTGCGTTGCAGTGCGTCTACTTTGCGTTGACAAAAAAACTGAACATTCATGAATTAGTCGGAATGTTTACATCGCCTACGTCTTTCTTCCATGCAACTTAAGCTGTTTTCAGTGTGGCTGGCTTTAAGGTGGCCATATGTGCCTCAAGGGAAATGCAAGACACACCTGCACTCCCTCTAAGATACAAGTCTATGGGCCTGGACATGTACAGGCACATGACACATAAAATCGACACCTCAATTTTTACATTAAAATAATTCACAATAATGATTAGTATAAGCTGAAAGTGTCGCAACTAACCTCCCAGCGCCAGATGCAAACAAGCGGGTTGTTGGGAGTTTTTCCAGCACTCAGTGTTTGTGAATGGAGGTGGAGCAGGGCGTTCTGTTGGGCTGAAACAACATTAGAGAGAGGAACAGTCCTCTGAAGTCACTACATTAGCTGGACCCACAACTGGGACGCTGGCGGTTGATGGCTTTCCGCACAGAGGCGCGCTTTGTGCTCGTGGGTCGTAAACCACCGCAGAGCCCCGAGTTGCCCACAATGCCTCTGTTCACGGCCCTGTTTGTCTTTGGTAGGTGAGATCAGCGCTCCGACCTAATTATGTCGTAGACGTGAGCCGATGAACCAAAGAAGCACAAGTTCCTTTATTTTTTCATCTCCAGCATAGAAACCAGGACAAGATGTGATCTTTGGGAAAAGCCAGCTTTTCAAATTCTCTTTTGTACATCCCACAGAGCGCTTTAGAAACAACATAGTATTTCTTTATCCGCTCTTCACTTGAAAATTGGTGCTGGGAAGCAGCCAGAAGCTGAAAGGAGGCCAAGTGAAGTAAATGCTTTCTCTGGCAGCTGTGCAGAAGAAAATAACGGACATCAAATTGTACTTTTTTTTCACTTTTCAGAGATATGTATTTCCTTTTTCCACTGATTTAATAGGATTTATGAAGGTTTCTAACTTGATCCTTTCATTTCTTTTCCTGAGTCACATCAGTTCAGAAGTGAACCCCCAAATTCATGATTTCCATTCCTGTGTTTTCCACAAGTCCATTTCCTTAATTTAAATTTTACGTAACTGCCAATCTCTTTTCTCAATAAAAGCTGATTATTTTCCCCGCTCTCTCCGCCCCCCTCATGTGCTGTTTGAGTTTTACAGAGAGAAGGAGGGCTTGCAAAAAAAAAGTTGCGATTACAGCAGGAAGTCTCCCGCTGTGACTCGGTGAGACGGTTTTACTTGAGTATTGTACCTCTGCTGTGGTGGCAGGCGAAGAAGTCTCAGAGAGATGCTGAAGAGGATGGAGATTTGGAAGGAGGCTGAAATACGTCCCCGGCTTTCACAGTGACAAAGACACGTCTGAGAAACGGCTCCATAAAGCCTGTAAAAGTGTGTCCCCGGTGACTTCTGAGGAGTCTGTGGAGAAAAGACGGGCTCTAATAAAGTAGCACTGTCAAGGTGTGTGGAGTTGTGGCTCGGCTTTCTGCTATTTAACAGCGCTGCAGCTGGCCGTAATTTCCTGCTACAGACAGGCTGCTGTATTCAGAGTCAGGTCTGTTATTGTACTGCCTGCATGATTAAGGATAGTTAGTCTCCTCTGATTGGTTTAAAAAGTAAAACTTGTTAAAATATCATGTCTATTCCTTTGCAACAAATTGGAGTGTAAGCAGATTTACTTAGCAGATGCTCGTGCAAATTAAAGCATTTCAAACAAAAGAAAATTCATGTCTACTTTCTAGTTCATGTCCATTGACTGTATATATAACTGGACTGAGTGAATGTGACATCACCCATTGAAAATGAAATATTTCCAGTTCCATCCAAAATAAGTCGATTCAGTTGCCATTTTGTGCAATTGAGACCAATGTGGTAAGATAGTCTTACTTTTCCAGCCCAAAAATCATCAAAAAGCTGCCAGTCCTCACAATAAGCTGCCGTGATGCATCATGGGACGTTTGACTCCTGATCAGAAGATTATGGGTTCAATTCCAGTCTTGCCCGCCCATGTGTCTAAGTGTCCTTGGGCAAGACACTGAACGGAAAGGAAAAAAGTGCTATACAAGTACACATCATTTACCATTCAGTGATGAATGAGTTACATCAGGGCTGTTAAACATCCGGCCCGCCAAATGGTTCAAACCAGCACAGTCATGAAGAGAAAAAATATAAGTATGTTGGGGGGAAAAGCAAGTTTCTAGCTCATCCCGGTGTCAAGGTTTGGTTATTTAAAGAAATGGCCACAATGCGAAATTCCGCCACCAGGGGGAGCGAAGGAAAAGTAATACCGACATAACGAGATCAAGAAATAAACAGCATACTGGGTCACTGACTGGGTCAGATGCAGTTAGGCTCCCTGCCTTTTGGGGGAAAAAATAACAGTAATGTTGGTGTTCACCTTTCGGCATATCAGGGGTCGCTAATGCAAATCTGGTTTTAGCCAGATTTTTATGCAGGGTGCTCTTCCTGACACAACGCTGTATTTTATCCGGGCTGGGGACTGGCACTGGGGGACCAGCCTTTGTGGGTACATAGATAGGCCGTACTGTAAAGTCTTTTACCTAAAGACCTATACTGGATTAAGTTCATCGTGCCCCAGAGGCGAACCCTGATTCCCCATGCGCCCCTCCTACACATAGCTAAGATTGCTCCACCAACAGTTAAGACCTCCAGTTGGTCAGATTTTGCTGTTACAATAGTAGGTAATGAATTTTCTGACACACGAGTTGCTAATTTTATTTAAACCCCCTTTGTATTTGAGGCTTAATTTTATTTATAAATACATTTGCATACATATTTTTGTCGGAGTTTAGCTTGGAAGAGAGTCCATAACCATTTCCAAATTAATATGCCAACAGCATTGCTTCTCAGTGATAATTGCTAAGTTGTTTAAGCCTTATCATTGTTTAGATTCACACCTGAACACTCCAGAACACCAAACGGATCAAACTTCTGCTTCACAGAGGTCTGCCCATCTGCTTCTCATTACTTTATCAGGTGCTGATGATCCGCAGCGCCTGCCTGAAACTTACAACCCATTAAAAAAAAAAAAAAAAACAAGTGGTGCTTAGAGTTTCCTATTTTTGGATATTTTTTTGTTTCTGTTTTTCTGCATCATTGGCCTTGTTTTGTTAAATAGGCTAAATTTATAGTTGTTGAATCGCTTTCACCCCCACTATGTCCACATTGGTATTAATCACAAGCACAAGTGCTGTTGACCCTGGTGAGAGATGTCATTGCTCATCATAGTAATGACCGTGAAACCATATGGTAAATGCTATTACACAATGAGCTACCCTCGAGCTCTTCTGTGGTGAACAACAACTTATCCGTTTCATCCTGCTACAGCGAGCACTAACACAGTCAAGCTGGCTGCAGTTTATCTACAGGTTACATGATGATGATGATGATGATAGAGGGTTTGTTTGTATTCAGACAGGGTCGCCAAAACATCAAGAGAGGGGAAAAAATCCTGTATGTCCACTATCAAAGAATTGACAAAAAACATAATTCTTTGGAGTTAAAGGGCCTACAGTATATCATGCTTTTCTTAGGCTTTTCAAAGTAAACTATATCCATATATATGATCATATATTACATTTGAAACACTAAAGAACCAATTTATTATGAAGCATTAGTTATTTTTAAGAACTTTTTTCCTGCCCAAAAGTAAGACGACTTGATCTCTGAGGCTCCGCCTTTTGCTCCTTGTGGGTGTCGCCCACTTCATGATGTCAACGTCGTGTCTGTCCCACAAAAAAAACCAACATCTGAACTTTTGTGAAGATGGAAATGCATATTGAGTATTTAAAATGAAAGTGTTTTCCTGATTACCACTAGCTTTGTGGGGAAAGTGTGTGTTTGTTAGCCTGGGGGCAGTACTGGCCGCCCAGATTCTTCCTGGAAGGGGCTGTTCTCACTCGTCTACGTCACAATGTGAAGACCTGCTTTTGCTTAGAGATAATGGATCAAAATACTACTTCGGAGTTGTTTTTTTATGAGGATTAACGTTAAAATACACATAAAAGCTCAAAATAGTAGATTTTGCATGACACAAGCCCTTGAAGATGTTTTTAAAACCCTTTGATGAAATCCATATGACATTTTTAGAACATATTTTTTATGGTTCATAAATAGTATCAGTTATTGTGCGTTAGGTGATTTGGTAAGTTTTTGTTCACAACCACCTTAGCTTAAGATGCAAAAATATTGACGCAAGTGTACAAGGAGAAAAACATCTTATTTACCCCACTGTCTCAAATTTGATCCACACACTTTTAACTTGTTGTAAAAAATTAATTATCAACAAATTTTCTATTTTTTTTCAAATACAGCAAGTAATCATGTACAAAAATGATAAACAATTAACTTGTAATTTTCACCATAAAGTTTTAAAAATTACCAAAACCTTTTCCCAATAAAAGTGTTTTTGAAGTTTCATCGAAGCAGCCATTTTGAAATGAGCCGGAAAAGCTATTCTACTGCCCCTAGTGGAATGATGATGAACAACAGGACAGAAACATGGACCAAGTTATATACCAGTGGGCGACAACCTGCAGCTCTTTAGCGCCCCCACAGTGGCTCTCTGGAGTCCATTAAAAGATGTAAAAAGATGAGAATGCATGGCCCAATTTTAATATGAGTTCAGGACAAACGCTCCTAACTTTTCCAATACTTTATGATAAATATGATGAAGATTTGCGTCATAGCGTATATGGTCATAGCCTATTGCGTCATATAGAATGCGGTGTAGTGCCGGACAGGTGGATGCAGCAAACAACCCTGCGGATGTGTCATGAACCATAGATTCCAAAGCCAAACTTAGAGAGAAATGAAAACCCTTCCAACACCCGAGAAACCTGCTTGAACCATGGAATGCCCTTCCTGATATTTATACGTGTATGAAGAAATATGCATTAGGAGTATTACCTATGTTTAGTAAAGCATTTTTACGTGAAAACTAAAGTTTCATCTCACATGTGGAGAAGCTGTCCAGTGACCTCCAAAAACACGTCACATTAAACCGGTGAGAACGTAATCCTAACACATATTTACTAACAAAGTGATGTTTTTTATAAAGCGATTTCTTATTTTTGTTACTATTTGGAGACACTTATGGATATTACAGAGTAATGGTAAAATAAGGTTAAACATCCTTCCTTTCCAAAAAAATTGAAAAATGAAAAGTCAATCGTACTTAAAAGAACACATCATGTGATATTACAATCATAGTCGCAACTTTCAGCCGCGTCCCGAAGGCTGGAATCTCGTCTGTCCCTCGTATCCCATTGCAGGACTGACTCTGACTCACCGCCGCAGCAAGTCACACCACATAAAGCGGCCTGAGCGTCTCCAGTCTCCCTGCATCAGCTTGCGTGTCTTCCCCAGAGCCTTTCCAGACATGTGGTGCTCGACGGAGAGCAGAGTGGGATGGAAATTAGTGGGGAACAAAACAAAGGGGGGATTCATTCCAATCGTCGGGAGAAAATAAAAAGTGGATGAGTCCATTTCCTTTCCGAATTATAGATACAAGCACAGTCAGTTGTCAAATTACAGCTATCTGCCTTGGACTCACACCAAGATTCTGCTGGACAAACAATAAATTAGCGTGAGGAGGTTCATGATGGCTGACGGAGCTCAAACGCCGTCTGTTAGGGTGGTTTTGACACAAATGTGGCAGATTTTCTTAGTTTGTTTTTTTACTTCGGCTTCATTTGAGAACTCAGTTCACTTACGTCTGACTTTCTCTCTATAACATTATAAGGCCACACGTGTTCAGGAGACCACTTTCAATAAAAAGTTGAGGTAAATGTGTTTTTAAGCTAGCTTCAAAACATTCAAGTTCCCTTGTAGATATACAAGTTTCAGGGACCGTTTCTGGCTTCTACGAACAAAACACAAATCCACTATATGCCGCCATACCTTTCATTCATCAGAAAAGAGCTGTGAAAGAAAAAGCTTGAAGCTAATGGAGAGAAAATACACTCACCCCGCTTAGTGTGCGTGCGTAATTCCTGATTTGTGCGTAACTTCGGATTTGTGTGTGTCTAATGCTTGATTTGTAACTTATACAATACATTTTGTGCATAAGTACAAAAATTTTGAAATTCAAAAAAATACAAAATACAATTTACACATGCACAAATACAGAATTAAAGCTGCTTGAAACAAAATTATGCACAAATCATTTGTTACACTCAGACACAACCACATGTGAATGATGCATTTAAATGCTGCTAGAATACAGGGTTATCAGAGTTTTTTTTTTTATTTTCAGATGTTTGGAACTTAGATTGTGAGTATTATCTGATGAAACTTGACATTTTCTCACTTTTCTAAACAGAAATGGCCTGATCATTTATACAAAACAGTCTAAATAAGCGTATTTCAAAACACCTATCTTTTTAAAAATAAAAATATTTTTCAGAACTGATCGCTTCCAAATCCAAAGTTACACAAAAATCAAGAATTAAGCACACAATAATTCAAAGTTATGCACAAATCAAGAATTACACACTTGTATCCAAAGTTACACATGCACACATTCAAAGTTTTGCACAAATCAAGAATTACACACTTGTATCCAAAGTTACACATGCACAAATTCAAAGTTTTGCACAAATTGAGAATTACGCACACACAAATCAAGAATTAAGTACACACAAATCCAAAGTTATGCACAAATCAAGAGTTACACACATGTATCCAAAGTTACACACGCAGGAATCCAAATTTACCCACAAATTGAATATTACGCACGCGCAAATAAAAAATGATGCACAAATTGAGAATTGCGCACACACAAATCAAGAATTATGCACACACAAATCCAAAGTTATACACAAATCAACAATCACCCACGGACAAATCCAAATTTACGCACAAATTGAGAATTAACCACACACACAAATCAAAAGTTACACACAACTCAACAATTACCCACCCACAAGTCCAAATTTATGCACAAGTTGAGAATTACGCACACAAACCCAAAGATCCACACAAATTAAGAATTACACAAACACAAATCTGGGTGAGTCTATATTTCTCTCCACAGAAACTTGATTTTCTTCTCTTCAACGTCCAGTATCACCACCATATAGTATGCAAGCGCCCAGTCTTAAGATGAAACTTAAGATGAAAAGTGCAGCTTTGTAAACTTCTGCATCTTGAATAGGTGACTTTTTTATGATTACCCTTCCAATGTTAAGAGTCTGAACACAAAAGCTGAAATGGAAGACTCACAGAGCAGGACATTATTGCAAATAGCATGTGAAATAAGGGGGTTTCTTTCAAGACTCCAATCCCCCAGAGGGTTCTGAGCAGCATGGCTGGCTAACTAATGACTTCCAGGTCCAGGTAATTTGCAGAAAGTAAAGCTTTTGTATGTCAAAAATGAAAAGTGCCCCCGCACCACCACCACTCTGTCTTGAAGGGAGCAAGCTGAGGGGGAACTTAAAGGTATGCAGGAGAAACTGTCTGGGGTTTGCTCACTCTTTCAAGGTCAGGAAGCTGTCCAAAAGAAAACTAGTGTTTGAAGCAGATGTTAGAGCCATTGTCTGTGGGACTCCACTCATCACAGAGTAAAAGCTTCTGTGCAATTATCACAAATCTTTCATTGAAGTTGGAATCTGTTGGTTTCAATAGTTCTTATGGTTTCTGTTTTTTCTCGTTTTGTGCTCATCATCAGGTTTCCGTGGGAGCTGTGCTTTTCCTCACACAGCAGTGGTTTGCTGGCCTTGATCATGGTCGACTTTGTTTGTGACAGGGCGGCCTTGGAGCTGCAAATAAATGCCTTTTAGAGGGATCCTCCGGCGTGCGCGTGAATATAAAGCCTTGTCCTTGCCGACATCAAAAGGGCTTCGCCATGGTGCGCATCCGCAGTGTCCGCGACGGACGGCTGCAGTTTACAGAATGAGGAACCGGAGGACAAACAACCTCTTGTGTGTTTTAAAGTTGGCAGCGTGGCATTAATGTCACGGCGGCGCAGACAGACTGTCCTTTTAAAAGCGCACGCACACGCACAACTTCTTCTTCTTCCATTTATAGCTATGAATGCGAAGGTTTTGTTATCCGTCACAGCAATTTTGCATCAAGACATCCCGTCAGAGTACAAGATGCTGCTGTTATTTGGGAGCTCACGATTGGATAGAAATGTTCTGACTTTGATGAAGTGCTCCATCTCCATTCTGCTTCACTCTCCCAAATATTCAATTGCTTTAAAATTGCAAGATCAAAAGGCTGTAGCCGAGCCTAGACTTCAGCCTCTCGAACCGTCGCCTCTGCCGTGGCAGATGAGAGATAAGCGTGGGGGAAACCCACGGTAAAAAAGGGTCCTGGAAGTGATTTGCTTTATTCAAAGCATGTCCATGGGAACACAACCTGAGGGCTCTCTAGTTTACATTTCTCTAAGTACTCCTGGGTGGACAGAGTAAGGGCAGGTGGCTAAATAAGCATATCGCTGAAAGTGAGACAGCCCGAGTGAAGGAGATCCTGCGCTCTGCCAGAAACAAACCTCAGGGTAATAAGTGGAGGGAATCCGTTCAAGGCAGGAAAAATCCTCCTAAATTTAGAATGCCACTGAGTAGAAATGAAGTCGTGGGAGGCTCTACTTTCTTTCACTGTTCTATTTCAAAGTTGTTCCATGGTCAGTCAGATGTTTTTTTTCTTTTTTTTTTTTTTTTAAAGACAAAACTTCTGCCTAACATCGTAATAGTTGTGTGTTTCCATGACAGAATTTCCTTTAAAAACATTCACTTTTATTCATCCATTTGCATTTGACTGAACGCATACACACTTTGACCTGTATGTTTCGTTTGCAGATTCCTACTTCGGAGACAGCTTTTGCAAACTGCAACTCTTTCAAGACATCTCCACGTTCGATCTGTCCCTACAAATCAAGACGAGTCGCAGGAGCGGTCTTCTCCTCCTGGCTGCAGGAATAGAGGACTACCTCTTCCTCGAACTTCTTAATGGGAAATTACAGGTAAATGTATATTAAAAGAAAAAGATAGACATAAAAGCTTGATTTCATGTCCACATGCATTGGAAAACATTAGAAAATTAAAGTTGTGCGACCTGACACACAGTCATGTTAAAAAAATAATGAAAAAAAATATATTTTTCAAAATGGCGGCTTGTCTTTTAGTTTTATCTACCTAGCAACCATTTTATTTTTTTGTTGCCTGGGGCTGATCAACAGGTCTGCATAGTTTTTTTGAAGAATTGGGACAAGTAACATTTTGAATTTCCTTGGCAACGTAGGTTTTTTTTGTTAAACATTCCCACATTCCTAATTTGTTCATAATTTTTCACACTATTCTGGTAAAAAATGTTTGCACAAGAGGGGAATGACACTTATGTGAGTTCACCATACTATTCAAAATCCACTAACTTTATTTCAAATATTTTTTTCCTAATGATGCTCGAGGAGTTAGGAGGCGATAAATCGATGTCCCTAGAAGAAGTTAAAATTTGTAGAAGGTATTAAAGATTATTTTTCTAAGTTCAGGATAGCAGCCTCTTCCTAAGGCCCAAGGTCGTGGTTGTAGATTTAATTTGGGGTTGTGCATGTAAACAAAGTTCAATTTCTCCCATTGTGGGAAAATTGACTAATTTCACATTTTTCCACAAAATGCCGCCAAGCCGTTGACCATCCCATATTAATTCCAAAACTTCCTTAGGATATCCGCGGCGCATGTATTTTGGATTTTTATTTTGGGGATTTTGAAATATTTTTTCCCACATGGGAGATTTCATTCATTTTTTTTGACTGATCCTCCTGCTGTGATGTCATCATTTTTGGAGGTGGAGAGGGGGGGGGTGGTCACTATGTGCGAAATTCCTTCTCTCCACATATTAGGTGTGTGCAAATTTTGGGGAAGTTTTGAATATATGGAGGGGAACTAATGTTCAGTAGTAGGAAAGAAGAATTGAGATATGGTTCATGCAGTTAAGGACCTCTGTGGGATAATAAATAGGTTCCTGATAATCGCCACTAATTTTGGGTTAAGAAAAAAGAAAAGTGTCCACAATTTTGTATTGGAATGGGTCATTGGAGTGCGTCTTTCAGATGTTCATGTTGAACTGAAAAAACGAACATAAAGCTGCTGTAGCTGTTGGCCCACCATTCAGAACAGTTGCTGCATTCTTTTGGCATTGGTCCTACAAAATCCCTGGAACCAGCTGTGGGAATAAACAGCTCTTTCCCTTCAGGAATTCCCCTACTTAGTGTTTGCTGATAGAGGTGGAGGTTAGAGATGCATTTATCAGTTAGAATCTGGAGACTTATAAGGACAAAATGCATCATTTGCTTCCATTTTTAGCCAACAATTCATTTCTAGTTAAAGCTATGAGGATGGAGGGGAGGGGTTGCCAGTCCTGATTTAAAATAAAAACTATGCCAAAGAAATACATCTACAGCCTTGATAGACTTTTTCTTTCCTTTGCTACCATGCCTTAATTCTTCTGTCTCTGTAATTGTTCCTGGACGTTTGCGTTGTCAGTCAGGTCACCACCTGCACCCACTTATCTCAAAGACCTGTCAGACACAACACATTTACTTATCGGTTTTCCGCTAGATCTAAATGTCTGTAGCTAGAAATGCAGATTCCACTTCCGTCACCTTTTCAAGAAACAGTTTCATTTAGGCTACTGAGCATAACTGCATGCTAACTGCCTAATTAAAACCAGCAGTTTAAATAATTTCAAGCATGCTTTTGTTTTTATTCTTTGATATACCACCTCTTAGTATATGTATGTCTGACATAGAGCAAGCTCATGTTTCTGTCTCTGAAATTGACAGATGCAGAACCAAGTCATTTTAGTTCGTAAGAAAAATTACCACATAGAGTGAAATTTTATGCAGCTCTAACCGTATACATCACCGCTGTTCTGTAGATTAAATTAATCTGATTTAATTCAGTCTTCATTTTCAGATTGTCTTTTTCTACCGAGCTACTTTAGCAACAGACAGCCCACAGACAGAGCACATCATTATTGAGCCTCACAGCCCAGTTTTCAGTTGGCAAAGTCTTCCAACTTCACCCAAAAGGGACATCACTGCTGCATTTCCAATAAGGCAAAATCTCAAATTATGTGTAATAAAAAGGATATATTGGCTGCCTCAGCCATCTCCATTCTGCTCCTCTGTGGGATGACTTTCACAGATCAAACAGAGATAAGACTTACAAATATGAGACCACATAACTTGTCAGGTTTATGTAGGAATTATGCAGCCAATATTCAGTAAGCCAACATGTCTGCTCTGTAGTGAGGAGTATTGAAAATATGTGATCCTAAATTGTCTTTATGATGCAAAATAGATTATCTTTAAAATTATGTTCAAATAATATTGAAGTCAGGACTGTTGGTTCATTTATTGTCTTATTTTTTTTACCATTCAGGAAGTATTGTTGAATCTAACTGGGTATCTTTGTTCCACTATAGGCTCGAATGAACATGGGGGCCGATGAGATCATACTGACTTCCCCTGATGGAGTACAGCTCAACAACCTCCTGGACCACAAGCTGTCACTGATTTTGGGAGATGGCAGACTTACCATGACGATCGATGATACCTTTGAAACATTTGTCGACGTTAACATTGATGGAGTACTGCTGAACATTGACCAGGGTGTGTGGCTCGGAGGAACCGGAGATTTGGACGCCACCTACCTTAGCAATGCCATCCCCCCATTCCGTGGCTGTATGACTGACATAAAGTTTGTTTCACACCAGTTTGACATCCTCGGCTCTGTGTTTAAAGAGTGCCAAGACACAAAGGAATCCTGTAGCAGTGAGTTTGAAGAGAACGATGGGGAAGCAACAAGTTTCAGCACTCCTGATTCCTTTGTGTCCTTCCCTACATGGAGTGAGCTCGCTGGGGCTACAAGGACCTTGGAGTTTCTAATGAAAACCACAATAGAGGATGCTTTGCTTGTTTTTCACCCTGGCAGAGAATCAGACTTCATCGCTGTTGGTGTGGTGAAAGGTTATCTCAAAGGAATACTGGATGTTGGGAATGGTATTGTGATGCTTGACAATACCGAAGTGCAGCTTGATGACGATCAGTGGCACAGAGTTAAGGTTGAAGTCAGCCAGAACTCATTTGCTCTCGTTGTCGACAGCCAATCGTCGTCCCATTCTTTTGACTCAACAGCTAAACTGGATTTGGTTGGAAACCTGTACGTAGGAGGCATACAGGGAAAAATGAAAGACCTCTTCCGAGAGAGCGGTTCTTTGAGTCGTTTCGAGGATGACTTGACATCCGAGTCCTTCATTGGATGCTTGAACGAAATCAAAGTCAACCAAAGAGATCGAAACTTACAAGATGCTTTGGTGACCAAAGACGTTCATGTTAAATGTGAAGGAGATGACTATGATTACTCGAGTTACTACGACCCAGATATGGTAACAACATCTCCACCTGACCACATTACATACACCACTGTTAGTTTGAATGAAGAACAATGCCATCCAACAGAGAATGTCCCTGAGATATTCAAAAACATAACGAAACTTCTTGCTACCGCCCCTCTGCTGGTACCGGATGGAGGAGAGGCGTTTCTTGATATCACAAACTTAAATCCTACATTTGACCTCAGGGCAGCGGGAATGCAACCATCTCAAATCATCTTCACTCTCCTGACTGATCCCCTTTTTGGCCTGGTGGATATAAACACAAACATCCAGGGGACCAAAAAATTCACTCTTCAACATGTTCTCGATAGGAAGATTAAATATATGCATGATGGAAATGTACTAGACACAGATCAGATCAATTTAGAAGTAGTGCCTAATAGCAACAACATCCTCCCAGAATGCTTAAAAGCTCCTCACAAACTTGGACTTCCAGTGAAAATTCAAGAGGAAAGAAGAAGAGAAATTAACATTGTAGAAAATGGCCGCACTCGCATGTCAGTCACGGATTTTGATTTGGAGAATTATGATGACTTAGAAATACTTGTAGGTTCAACAGAATTTGGTTACTTTGGAAATGGCAAAGAACCAGGAAAAAAGATTTCAGATTTCACCTCCAGAGACTTGAGAGATGGAAACATCTTTTTTGTACATGAAGGGGGGAGCCCTTTTGAAATACCTGTTATGATGTCAGATAGCTATTCAGTAAGCCTGAATTTTTATTATAAGTTCATTCCAATTCAACCACGAATCACTGTTGCCAATGAGAATGCTCCTATTACACTGGCCTACAACCGTCAAGCATCACTTGGAACTCAGAATATGGCTATTTTGCCTTATCCTCAAAATGGAGACATTTTGTTTAAAGTAACGCAACCCCCCAAATTTGGGGAACTAAAAATTCGGGCAAGTGACGGATGGTACAAACAAGTGACCCGTTTTTATCAGTCCGATCTGGAGAAAGACCACATCAGATATGTTGGAAAAAATATTGATCATTTAGACAAAACTGAAGAGGATAAAATCCTTTTTGAGGCCAGCCTTGGCCAGACTTCTCTTTCAAACCAAGTTTTGTCTGTCATAATTACACCACAAGAAGAGACTATGCCAGAACTGGAGCTTAAAGTTGGGGAAGAAAAACACATTGGTATCAAAGAACTTGACATTTTCTTGAGTGACACAAATTCAGATCCAAATTCCTTTAGATATATTGTAGTCAAACCTCCAAGACTTGGTAGTCTACAACTGTCTGGTAAAGAATTGAGTGAAAGAGACAACTTTACTCACAAGGATCTCTTAGATAATAATGTTAGTTTTAGAGCACCACAAATAGATGAAACTAGTTTAGATCATTTTGTGTTAATAGTACTTTCTGAAGGTCGGTACTCTCCTCTGCATAGGTTCACCGTAAATATCCTTGCCAGAAAAGATGATATTACAATGACCAATGAAAAGCTGGTTGTTGTGCGAGGTGGTGAGCAGACTCTGGACAAAGGTTACCTTTGGCTGCAGTCTCCTACTTCTAGCTCTTTTTTATACCGGGTCACAAAGGAACCAATGTATGGGCGACTCATTAGGGATTCTCTTCCAGGAGAGGCACGATTTGAAGGGGCCATTCGAGTCTTTAGCAATGAAGACATTCTAAATAACAGGTTGATATACAAGCATGATGGCTCAAGGACACATTCTGATGAATTCCACTTTTCAGCAACTGGTGAAGGTTCACATGGTGTGGAAACGGTGGATGGTGTTGTCAAAATATCTATCCAGTTAAAGAATGAACATTCTCCTGTGAGGATTGTGGACAAAGTCTTCAAAGTGGTCCGCCGTGGTCAGCGCTTGCTAACGACAGATGTCATTCAGTTCAAAGATGAGGACATGGGCTTTAGTGACAGTGGGATTGTCTTTGCTCGGGAAGGAATTCTCTCAGGCAACATTGTCTCTGCATCAAATCCACTACAGCACATTTTCCGTTTCACTCAAGCTGACCTTAGAGACAAGAAAATCTTGTTTCTTCACCATGGAGCAGACGTGGACCGCTTTGAAATACAGGTGTCGGATGGTATCCACAAGACAACTGCCCTGCTTGAGATTCAGGCTGGTGACCCTTACTTGCACGTTGTGAACAACACAATGGTGGAAGTTGACAATGACGCCACCCAGACCATTGACACCACCCATCTGAGTGCTGACTCCAACATGGACATCAGAGACTACAGTGAGATTAAATTCCAGATTACATCTCCACCCAACCACGGCAATGTGGTTGTGAGTGGCATTGAGGCCACAGAGTTTACTCAAGAGGATTTAAGGAAAGGAGTTGTGTCATACACGCACTACGGAGAGAGCCAGAGACCCAGCGACTCCTTTAATTTCACTGTTCAAGCCAAAGGGTTGTCTGAAAAAGGAACATTCAGGATTAAGATTAACCAGCTTTCCTATTCCGTGCCTGAGGTAGTAGCCAATGAGGTCATCATCAACTTTGGAGGAGAACATACCAAAATCGACAGTAACCTATTAAAGGTAAGACTAGCGAGTTTACGATTACTTGGGGAAGAAGTTTCTTTATATTATTATTGTTTTATGTAGAGTTCTGTCACTTAATCCTTAATTTTAAAGCCAATCTGTATTTAAAAACATTGTTATGTGTAAAAATATTAGAGTTAAAAAAGCGACAGAAGTTGTCATTCTTTCCCAACTTAAAAGCCTCCTGAAGGAAAAGTTATTATTTACTAATTTGGTGTATTTTCATTTTTTGGGCATATATTTATGAGATAAAATCCTAATTTAATTTCATTTTATTTCTTCTCGCATGTGCCACCATACATAATAAAACAATGTAACATGTGCAGGGAGCATGATGAAGACCTTTACCAAAAACACATGCAAGAAAAAAATTGACCATTCAGGTCACATGCATTTACATAATTACATATAGCTTTTTAACACAACCTATAATTTTCAAATACTATGTTTTTGTACAATGTTAAATTGTTTGCAAGGTAAGTAGTCAAAGAATTACACTCTTTTTTCCTATAAACACAAAACCTCTTTTGTCTTAATGAAGTCTGTACAAAGGGTAAATAAAAGTCTTCTTTACTTTCGTTTTTACAATTTGTGATCAATTTAAATTTTCCACAAATATGCTTTGGAAACAATCTGTTTTTATCTTTCACATAGTCAACACTGTATTTAACTTCACAAGATACAAGAATATATGAGCATTAGATTTGACATCCATCCATCCATTTTCTTGGCCGCTTATTCCCTTTCGGGGTCGCGGGGGTGCCGGAGCCTATCCCGGCTACTGATGGGCGAAGGCGGGATTCACCCTGGACAGGTCACCAGTCTGTCGCAGGGCCTCAATCACACACACATTCACTCTCACATTCACACCTAGGGGAAATTTAGAGTCACCGATTAACCTATGAAGCATGTTTTTGGACGGTGGGAGGAAGCCGGAGTCCCCGGTGAAAACCCACGCATGCACGGGGAGAACATGCAAACTCCACACAGAAAGGTCCCAGCCGGGATTCGAACCGGGGCCTTCTCGCTATGAGGCAAGAGCGCTAACCACTGCGCCACCGTGCAGCCCATTAGATTTGACAGAGATCTAAAATCTATTTCATTTTTAATACATCAGTGTATTACCTCCTACATCTTCAGTTTTTAAAGACAGTTTTAGAAATAGTCCAACCTTAAAACTGTTGTACTTACTTTTCCCTTTCTGATATTTTCCAGCCATGAATGAAAAAAAGGAAATGTTATTTTAATTGAAAAAACCCAAATATGACTGCAATCATTCCCAGACTCTAAACTCAGGAAATGCAATTAAAACCACTTAGGATTGAGACAGTCATAAATCTGTCTGTGTAGACCAAAAGTATTGCTTAAAGTCAGCCTTGACAGTTTAGGGCTTTATCCAGTGTCCTCCTCCTGGGCTTCATCTTGAGAGTTCACGATCTAAATGTATCACTCTAAGCTCTCTGTGGGCAGGGCAATGGACACTTACTATAAGACGGTAGGGGAAAAAAGTCCTCATGTCCTAAATATGAGATGTGTGTGAATATGCACTTGATGGATTGTTGCTATAGCAGCAGGTTTAGATCTGGCACCAAAGTAAAAGTGATCTGCCAGGATGTGGAAGTGAAGACAGTAAGGCTGTGCTCCTCTGTTGGTGTTGACATGCCCCGTCCTGTGATGTGTCTTCATTCACAGTAGGTCTAAGAGGACAGACCGCTACTTATAGATGAGCGCATTATGACACATGCAACCTTAAAGAATTCCACAGAATGTGACCTCTTACAAAACTTGCCTTTTATCATCTACAAATGTACACAAGTGGTTTGTATTATTGCTTTTAATGGTTTCAGCTCAAGTAAATATCTGCTGTAAATTTAAGATTGTTAGTTTGATTCTGTGGTTAACATTAATGTTGTGTTTGAATTCCCCCCTACGCACTATATAGTGCGTTTGCCACTTTCTAGTGCTGTCTGAATCTGCTTATTCCAAAATCGAGAGCACTAGAAATTTCCCAGATGTCTTTGCAAAAAACTAGCGTGCATCCATGCTCGCCACATTAGCGAATATAGACCACATTGCATTGCGACTGAACAATATTTCCAACAAAAAACATGTTTAAATGTAATTTTTTAATCCACATTTTCATCATCAAACACAGTGGAGTCATAAATAGATTTGTTTGAGAAATGTTGTTGATTTGATTTTCACTTTGTGAAATTGGTGAGGTTATATTTCGCTTAGAAAAACAAAAGTAAAGTAGTGAGCATCGTGCCGGAGGGCTTTTAAAATTCAAGGCATTATATAGTCCCGCACTGTACAATTTTTTGGTAGTTAAGGATAAGGGTGGAGATTCGGACATAGCCTAAAGCTATACATTCCCACAACCTTCAGCAACGTGGATTCAAGCAGTCACTTCCAATGAAGTCTTTAAAAATGCATGTATGTGAACGTTTCTGGCTTCAAAACTCTTGCGTTCAAGCAAAGCTGTGCAACTTGTTACGGCTGTTTTTGGGCTCTATACACATGCTTTGATTGAATGCATGTTGCCAGTTAAACCAAGTTGAAATTTGACCAATCAGGAAACCGAAAATTGTTGTGACGTGTAAATATGGTTTGTCTGGTGAACCCAGACATCGAAATGAGCCTAATGGCGTCTGCTTTGTTTGTTTTTATTTAAATAAAGACCAAGGCGACTCTCCTGGTATAACGGTAATCCAAATTCGCCACTGCAAGAACATTGGCAGTGAACCGCATAATTTCTGTTTCATACAGGACTTGCACCACTTTGACATTTCGCACCAAGCTTTTTCCAAGTGTGTATGTATTTCCAAACATGTAATAAAACTCTTGTTTGGCACTCACCACCATTGGCCGGACTACAGCCCTAAAATGATTCACCCCTTTTGCGTTTGGAATGGCTCAAATGCACAACCACACAATTGTTCTATTTAGGGCTTAAAGTTCTGGATGTCACACACAACAAATTAGGGAACTCTTCAGTTTTTTCTGTTTTCCTTTTTTTAAATAGGAGATTTTTTGGATGTCCTGGATACATCCTGCCTTTGGATTGTGACAAAACTTAGAATCCGCACAAGACAATTTTTAGAGATGTTGAATATCTTTAAGTGTTGTTTTAACTATTAACAAATGAATCTAACTTTCTGGGTGCTTTAATCATGCTAAAAAGTAGATCTTAAAAACAATGATTTTTGTATTTGCTTTTCTAGGTGCAGGCCGGTGATTTTGCTCCCACAGAATTGCAGTATTCAGTCAAACAGTTTCCAAGGCTTGGTCATGTGGCCAACCTAACGACCAGTTCAGACGGTATGGTCCTCACCCCTATCAGCTCCTTCACGCAGGACGACATCGATCAGGGCCTCATTGTCTATGTGTCCCTTACCGATCAGGTTCAGATACATTTTATTTATTCTGCTATGCAATTTATTCTATTATTTAGATGTGATGGACATAACTAAATGATTACTTTCATGTCTTTCAGGGCGTGGACACTTTCATGGTGGATGTTGAGAGCGATTATGGCATGCTGAGAAACGTGAAGATGAATGTGGAGATTGTCCCTCACATGATTCCTGTCCAGGCCTTCAACTTTTCTGTCAAAGAGGGTTTCAGCAGGGAAATCAACGCAGATGTCTTAAACATTTCACATTCGTTCTACAGCTCGAAAAACATTGAGTTTGTGGTGGAAGCGTCTCCCCAACATGGTGACATCCGTTACCAAGACGGATATCAACTGAACTATTTCTCTTGGAGAGAGGTATGTAAATGAAACGTGTAAAATCAATTATTGTAATTTAAATTCAGTCGTCTTGTATTTTTAAATGGGCATTAACAAATAGTCGCAATTTATTCTATATATATCTATATCTAAAAAACCTATTTTGATGGACAAATCGTTAAATATCAAAAGTTAAGAACATAAACATACTCGCTGGCCATTTTATTAGGCACACCTGTCCAACTGCTCGTTAACACAAAGGTCTAATCAGCCAATCACATGGCAGCAACTCAATGCATTTAGGGATGTAGACATGGTCAAGACGACCTACTGCAGTTCAAAACTGAGCATCAGAATGGAGAAGATTACTTTAAAAGATAATGATTTGATCAGTCCTCAGTCTGTGTCGCTAATCAGATGTTACAAATCATGAGAATGAATCCATATTTAAACCTCATCTAAGTCTGGATCGGGGTTTTACTTCAGCAAAAGAAAGCCTTCTCTACTTAGTCAGATGCTGTTTTAGATTTGCTTTGATGGATCAGAGGAGTAAAGACAAGAATTTGAGAGCTTTTGTGCCCAGCAGTAGAAGATCTTAAATTTTTCTTCTATTTGGTATCGCCGCATGTGCTTCAGACAGGAATATATAAAAGATGTACGAGTCCTTACCGACAGAATAAAACCTCATGCTCTGGTTGTAATCACATAAGAGTTTCAACCTCTCTAGCCCTAGTCTGCCCACTCTACTTTGCTGAGCCGTTGTGGAAAAAAGTGACGATGCCTTAGGACCGCCTGAAGCCAAAATAAACTGGTGCTTTTCTATAATAAAACAAGGGTACACACAAACTTCCATCTCTTTCCTCTTGTCTTTCTGTCGAAGATCAGCAAATGCTGTATGTTGATTGGGTGAACTCAAAAATGACCCTTCATATTCAGCTTTATCAATGTCCAAGAAGTTTATATATATATATATTTAGAAAATGTAATACCCTTCCTCCCAACAGATGTTCCAATTAATTTTGCAATCGGGTTCAAAATCTTGCATGTTAACATGAATGAGCCACAAGGTTTTGGAACAACTTCATGCTCCAGATGTTTTGTATAAAACTCTTGGTTAGACAATCGAGAGAAACAACCATTGTTGTTTCAGTGCAACACCAACTCTTAATTTGGTCTCCACTGAATGTTAACCTTTTAGACCTTTACTGTTAAAATGCCTACCATCGCAGTAAAACACCTTATTAGGTGCCAACTAGCAAACGTCTCCATTTGGAGTCACTGATTTTCTAAAGTACAGTAGCCACAATTTGGAGAGAAAAAAATATAACTTCTGTAGCTTTAAGAGGTTGCTCACATTTCAGTCTTTTTCTGCGTTGGCCATGTGTGCGGGGAACCTCCTACTGTTTATTATTGAAGCAAGCAGACTGATTGTCTGGCTGACTTTCCCTGATCAGTAATGACGATGGGGGCTGTTACTCCAGAAGGACGTCTGTCATATGGGATCAATTTGGCACTTCCTGCACTGTTCAGTGGGTTCCCTAATTCCAGCAGCTAACTGGCCATTTTTAGACAAAGTTCTGATTTTTCTTCTTTGTGGGAAAAAGCACAGTGAGTGTGTCAAGTCATCAAGCCCAGTATGTGAGTTGGGATGGGTTGATCGAATCAGAGTTTCCCTTAAAACAAGTAAAATTTTGGCCAATAAGCCACCACTGTGTGTGCTATAAAGCTGGGGCTGCATTCATTAGAGACTTTTTTTAAGTTTTAAAAGACTTCTCAATTTACTCTCATAAGTTGGTGGGCCTCATTTATTAGGCCTTTAACTTTGCACATTAAAAAATGGCTTGTTTGATCACATTTCTGTCGTATATTGTCTAAAATCCGTTTCAAATGCAGCCTATATTTTAGGTGTAAAAACAAAAATGGGAGTTTGCCTTTAGCAACGTCAGCTATCCATACATAATCTTGGAAAATTTTCTTCTAACGCTTTTTCATCAGTGCACTTAAAATCCCAGTCCGATCATCTTTTGATCCATTTTAAAACCGTTCCTAGTGGTCTATCAAGTAAGGGATAATGCCCGACGAAGTGTGCATTGTTAGAAATTAATGCTGTGGAAGCCTGAACCGTTCAACATGTCGCGAAGGACTGTTGCTTCCGCCAAGAGCATCACTTTCTAATAATTTTAACTTTAATCCATAAATATTCAATTGATATTTAGCACTTCATTCTTATTATTTTTCCACCTAAACCCCTTTTTCACTAAAAGCACACTATTTGATATGATGCAGCGTGTTGTCACGGTAACATGAAGGCAAAGGAAAGCAATATAGATGTTGGACGGTTCATGCCTCCGCGTCCTGCATTCATTTCTCATAATGCACACTTCGTCAGGCATTATCCCTTACTTAATCCACAACCAGCAGCCAATCAGAATCAAGTATTCAACCGGACCATGATATAATTATATTTATACTATTTTTGGCCCAAATCAAAAAACCTGTGTGAATCATAGATTTTCTAGATTATGATAATTACAAATGTAAAGAATTCACACCTAACTATGTCTCTCCATCTAATTGAGTTATTTATTTATTTATTTTAACTAAGTGTGTACTGCCAAGCTAAAATCTGATTATGCTAGCCCAGAAATAAGCGTTAGCCTGTGCTAAACTAGCTGTAGGCTTTCGGCTAATTTTACATTTTTAACAAGCTCCTGCGACCAGTATTTAACTTCTCATATAACCTCAGGTAGCAAAAAGAAACAACACTTTATAGAGTGTTTCTAAAACTAAGAGTTTAAACTAAAACAGCTGCTTTGTTAATGCTAATGTACGTCTCTTGTTCAGGGCTGACATTGTGGCTAACAATAGGTCATTGTTTTAGCTAACTTACTCTTTCTTGTAATTTTTTTAAGAAGGTAAACCACATTTGCTGAATGTTATGTGTAGGTACAATTAAAGTACAGTGAGTAAAAGCCTCTGCAGCAGTTAAGTGTTGTATTTGACTGTGGTAAGGAGTTTAACAGGAAACCAATTTTCAAAGATCAAAGTAGCGGAGGTCAGGGGAATGTTTATTTTAGTCAATTAAAGGTCTGGCTTAAAAAAAATTACTGTTTACTGCACAGGCAACAGAAAGCATCTATTTGTTTCTCTGTGTCTGATAATCCTCTAAATGTTTTACTAAACCTTAATATATGTGGTCTCAACGTTCCTCCAGAGCCACAGAAGAAATTAAATTAGTGTTTTTACTGCATGAGCAAAAGCCTCACTGTTGAGGTAAGAAATAGTGGAAAAAATATGAACTTTTTTCAGCCATGCGCACTTCAGAAGCACCGTCAACATGATTAAGTCCGCTCAGGCCTGATTAAAAAACCAACGGGCTTTATTTTTGCCTCCCACAGATAATGTCTGGAGATATATTCTACGTCCATGACAGCAGCGAGACCACAGAAGACAGTTTTACTGTCACCGCTTCCTGTCCTGAGATTCGTCGCAGGAGCCTCCCCGTCACCATCGCAGTCACTATCATTCCCGTCAACAGCCAGCCGCCCATGCTGATACGCAACGCTGGCCTGGAGGTAAAGCTTCCCTCTCCCAGTCCTCTAAACCCTATCTTTAAATTTACAGGAAGTCATGTCAGAATGTTTTTCTTTCTCATATTAGAAACCGTGACAGCAAAGGTGATCAATGGTTTTAGCTCCATTTAGATTTCCCACAGAAGAAACTATAATGAGAAGCGGATGTATGAAGTCCAGTTCTGTCGTTTTCTGTGAACTCTGACTGAACTCTGCAGGCATTGCTCATGTCCACGCTGAACATTCTCATCGGTCATGAATCCTGTATAAACCAAGGCTTACATTCTGTTCCTGAAGCATTTGATATAGACATGTTTGTACGGACATTGAGTTCTGCAGACATTACACACCATAAGGAGGAATTCGACTAAAGGTATAATTTGATCTAAGAAGCTTTAGCTCCAGTGTTTACATTCTTTCGACTACCGTGACTCTTCAAGAATTTATGCAAATGATGTAATTCAACTGATTCAGAAGCAGAAAAAAAGATGCTTGCATTTATATCAACGTTAATCAATTTATTCACATTGGTTGCGGAAATGGCGATATCTTTGGTGTTAAAGGGTTAAAAAATGTGAGTATTTGTTCATACTCTGGTTCTTCTTGGATTCGTTAATGGCCGTAAATTTCTCAGAATGATTTCCAGCAGATGTGAGACAGAAGTTTCGAGGGTTCAATAGAGTCTTCTGTAAGAGCAGTCGGGCATTTGGGAAAAGCAGTCTGCTTACAGAACTGGAAACCAACTGTGTCATTCAGCCCTCCCTGCTCTGCCTGTGGCTCCTCGTCTCCCTAGCAACCCGTATTTTTGGAAAACCGCGATCGTCGCGGAGACCGCGGCTCTCTGGCAGAGCGAAGGGGCGGCGCGCAGTCCTCTGCTGCTCCTGCAGAATGTATAGCATAAGAATATGTGGACGTGTAACCCCCACGGGGCAGGACCCGGCCCCGCAGGGCTGGGGTTGATTTAAAGCGGGAAGAGAGCGCGTGCAGTGACCTCTGCAGCAGATGATCAGACACGATGACAAGCCCGATCACAGTTTGGCTCAAACTGCACGGCCCAGTTTACAGAGTACAGATGCTCCTACGGAGCTTACACATGTCTGACGGGGAGCTTCTGTTTCTCCATCGTTGGATGCATCTTTATTTGGAAAGAACTCCAGTTTTGTTTGCCACGAAAGACACGATTTCAACAAAACTCCCGCTGCATGGAATGCCGCCTTCTTCGTGCTTCTGCAGTTTTCCACCTCACATTCCCCAGAAAAATGCTTTGAACTCACGCCTGGACCCTGGCCTTCAACCGGTAAAGAAATACTAAACCCAGCTGGTAATACAGACCCTCATATTCAGGGCGAGACAGCGGCAAAGTGTGTCAGCCGAACACAACAGCTACTTCATTACTGGCTCAAAATGAAATATCCGTCATTGTGTCCGATGAAATTGAATTTGCAATCCATTCCTTTACTTGTTAAATGCATTGATTGTTATATAAGCCATCAATTTGCAAGGCCATTTTCAGAATACCTGCCCTAGATTGGGTTGCAGTAGCGAGACAGAGAGCAGGCCAAGAGGGCCATCTAGTGTTGAGAGTGGAGAACTGCACTGCAGAACTGTGAAATTCAGTTCATATCTCTGACTTCTCTGGCTTTAAGGTGGATTTTAAGTTAGACAATCAAATCTGATCGAGCTTTTTAAACTAACTTTTTATGGATTTGTCTTAATGAAAAACCCTTTGTGCTTGTTAAAATGTTTGAATTGACTAAATTTATGTATATTTTGGATTCATTTTCTAGCATTTTTTATTAGAACACATAGACAAGATAAACAGAGTAAGCAAAAATGCTTACATTTTGTTTTTAAAGGCCATTTTAAACAATTTAATCTTAATTTTCAACTACTTCCACTACTATTTTAAAATAAAAGCTTTTCAATGTTTTAAAGGTATATTTTGCCAAATACCGTTTTGGTTCTATGTCAAAAATAAGCAGTTTCCCATTGAAACTACTACTTTTTGATGTTTTTTTTTTTTTGTTTGTTTATTAATCCCAATACCCTGAACAAATTAAAATATGAACAGAAATTAAAAAACTCCAGGTTCCCTCAGATCCCTTGACACACATTTCCACTTGAGGTGACTGCAGCTTCTGCTATTATGTCCCTAAAACCATAAAATCAACAAAGTTTTAAAAGCTTGGAGGTTTCTCTGAACAAACACATTCTATCTGCAGTTTGGACATAAATCTGGCTGATCCGTGGTTCGGTTAAGGTTTCCATGGCGTGTTTTCACTCCGGACTGACCAGCTTCTGTAGCAGCTTGGCCACGTCTGCATGCTGCAGCATGCCTGGAGTTGAAGGCTGCTTTGAGGAGAAGGATGAAGGAGAAGAGTGCATTAAGCAGCTGTCTCGTCCAAGCCTCACAGGGGATGGTGGGTGTTCTGCTTGAAGGCAAACAAATCCACTTCAAGCCTTCTTAACAGAGTCCAGAATTGGCTCTGATTGTTAGGTTAGACTCTGCTCACACACTTTGAGTGCAGCCTCGTAACAAACTGTCAGGCCAGGAGAAACAAACAAAACACAACCCCGAGGAAATGGAGGATTCTACAAAGCCTAATATTGAAGAACTTGTTTTGTTTTTTTTCTGATGTGATCTTCTTGTAGGTTGAGTCTAAAATACCCCTCGCACATACAGTTACTCATCAGAGTTATGGAAGAAGCAGAAAGGTTTTTGTGCTTTAAGGATTTTTCTCCTATATGTGACGTTGGCAGCATTTTATCTCAAAACTGTTCAAAAAACATTTGAAGGAGGGATTCTGAAGCCCACAAGAAGGTCAATGATCCAAAAAATAAACAAAAAAAAGTCTTCATGATACTTAAATTGCTAAACATGCTTAGCTGTCTAAAAAGTCTTGAATATTTAGAGCAGCCCCACCCTTCCTTTCCTCCACATTACTGAGAGCTCTCAGTTTATGTGTTCTCCTATTAGTGTTCCGGCCAGCGTGTTTTCTATGTCACAAATGAGCTCTTTTTAAAATGCTATTTCCTCATCTGCTCCTGATTCAGAGCAAAATGGTTAAGGAATACTCAGAAATGCAATTTTAGGCTTAATTTTCACTATATATGTCCTTTATCATGAGAAAAAATGCTACAAGAACATGACTTTCAATGTCTTTAAAACCAACCATGACACGAACACACTTCATGCTTCAAAATGTCATAAATGTAATTATTTTCTTATTCCTTGAGGTAACTATTTATATAATGAAAAACTAATTACTATTTGAAGTCAATCTATGCTCAGCAGGTAGATAAATAATCCAATATATTTGGTTTGAGCCTCATTGTGTACAATAACTGCCAAAGTCAGATTTGAATGTTTTTTGAAAATAAGAAAAAGCACAATTTTTTGCGAGTATATTGGTAATTTTTATTGAAATTGTAACAGAAAGTTAAACCAAATGTTTAAATACGTTTCCAATAAATGCATAAATAAATAATAAGACACAACACTGACTGCATAACTGAAAAAACTGACTTGGGTATATTCAGACTGGAAAAGTCAGTTGATCCGGACTGAGTCCGCTTAATTAGGTCCGGATCGAGTACTGAACCATGTGTTTGGTCTGTACTTTAAGACTGGCGTGTACCAGACTATACTGTTTTGAACCAAAGTTTGTAAACAAAATCTCTAAAATCTAAAATCTCTTCAGTCATTGGCCAGGAATTATGAGGGTGGGGCAAACCAATGAGAGAAAGAATAATGGAACTCCTAATCTTTGCAATCATGTTTTGCTACTCTGTTTACATCCCGTGATGCTTGGCTACAGTGGCCGTTATGGGCCATTTGTTAAAAAAAACAACAACAAACGAGTCTACTTTAAGTAAACCAAATATGTCCAGTCTGAATACACCCTAGAACTGAATGCAGAGAAGTCCAGTTTTAGTGTTAACTTGATGTTTGAGCATCGGTCCGGCTGCAGTGTTTCAGGCATCACAGCGCTGTGATTTCAGAGTTCAAATATCTGAACTTTGAAGAAGAAGACTCATTGCGTCAAACTGTCAGGGTCTCAGCTTTGGCCTGTGATGTGTTGATACGTGGGCGGAGTCCAAAACCCTGAAATCTTTTATCTGCAGGTGTGGGAATTGGTTGCTTGTTCCACAGTTAATGTGCAGCATCCAACATTTGAAACTTCTTATTTTATGTATTGCAGCATTTTTCAGACAAATTATGACATTTGCAGAATTATTACCACACTGTGCAAGAAATCATTTTGCTATAAACGCAGTCGCGGTCTTCCAGGGGAAAAAAGACAGCCACAGTTGAGGGTCTGTAATGATGCATTACAGCTTTGAACTGTTGATGCTGTGAGCTGCTGTGATGCAACTCAGATGGAGTGTGAAACTGAAGGGGATGTTTTACTCACTGGACTGGAAGAAAACCAAATTATACACTTCTCTATGTGCGTGTTGCCGCAGACTTGTCTCAAAAAAAGCTGAAAAACACTCAAAGAGCCAACTCTCTGCTCTCCTTCCAGCAGATCCAGACGTTTCTGAAATGATTTTGTGAGGCTGTACATATGTGAGGATGAAGACAAACAGGAGGATAAAAGTTGTTCTGTGTGTTCAGAATTCAGCACATCACTTCAGTTGATTGATTCATCAATTATGATGCTAAAAACCAAAGAGGCTTTTGCAGAAGTTTTTACTTTTGTTCAAACAGAATTAGATGGATGTCGCACATGAACCAAACACATGATCTGCTCATTTAGGACACCAAACACTGCTGAGATGGAGGAATGAAAATTAGAAACCAGCCTGTACTGAAGTTTGTGTGGAAAAAAAACAGTTAAAAGTTATGGAAAGATCTCACCTAGAGATGGATGGAGGGATGGATGGATCTATGGACGGACGGACGAAGTGGTGAACAAATGGGATAGGTGGATGGATGGATCGACGGGCGGACGGACGGACGGACGGATGGACGGATGGGCTGGTGATTGATTTAAGGATGAACAGATGTGATGAGTGGACAGATGGATGGATGAATGGACTGACGGAGGGATGGATAGATAGACCAATGAACCAGTGGATGAAGTGGTGAACAAATGGGATAAGTGAACAGATGGATGGATGGATGGACGGATGGACGAATGGACGGGCTGGTGAACAGATAGATTTAGTGATGAACAGATGGAATGAGTGAACGGATGGATGGATGGACGGATGGATGGATAGATGGATGAAAAGATTGGATGGATGGATGAATAGATTGAAAAAAAGCATGAACTGATGGACTGAGGCATGAAAAGATGGGATAAATGGACAAATAAATGAGTAGATTAATGAATAAGTGGGTAGATGGATGGACATTTTAGAATTATTTTCAGTTTTGTTCATCTAAAAACACCTTTTTTGGGAAATAAATGGTTGGTATTTAGTTGAAGTGTAACTTAAATACATGTACAGTTCAAAAATCCTAAAGTAATCAGGATGGGAGAGCTCACTTAATCTAACAAACTCTTAGCAATGGTAAAATTTTGTAATCCACATCCCAAATATGGAAGATTTAAAAACCTGACACCAAATGATCCTTCATCCTCACTGAAGGAGACAAACAGCTTTACAAAGCTTTCCAAGCCAAACCTACAAACTCTTAACCTAAACCAAGAATAAGACCATGAAGGGAGAATTTAAACACACATGTCATGTCTCTAAAAAACAAATATGTAATTTATGCTTTAAAAAAATAGCAAACCTTCACATCTGTTCATGCTGACAGCAGCACTGATGTTCTCAAGTCTTCTTTCTTGTGGTCCTTTAAATACTATCAATTATTCAATACAAAAATGTGGAATGGTACACAAGCAACCAAAGGTCAATAACAACAGAGGATTGTTTATTTTAAGATGAGCCATGAGGTGAGAAGTTGAAGTCTGAAGTCAAAGATGTGTCTCCTCTTGTCTTGTAATGGTGTCCTCATGAGGCAGACTGTTTTGGCTGGCTGCTTCTCCTCTGAAAGGCGTCTCAGCCTTCGTCTCAGTTCTCGTCTTTCTGAGCCGCGACCTAAAAATTCACTTTTTAGAGGTCAGAGCAGGACAGGAGACGGAGAAGTGCTTAGAAAAAAAAATGACCCAAATACTAAAAGCAGATTTATTAGAGCCTAGTTAGTAATTATAGAAACTCCTAGTGGCGTGGTAGGACCGTGGTCGTAGTGGCACTCGCACCTCTTCGTCCTGCCAGGAGCTTTTTGTCTGGAAGAAGCAGGGGGGAGGTTCCGCGAGGCCAAATGGCTCACCAGATCGATATGTTCCTCTTACTGCGCGCCACCCTCCCAACTGATTTCAGCTATTTTAGAATGTCTTTCTGGGGATCTGGCCCATTTCTTTCAATTAATGCTCCTTTCAGCCAGCCGACCATTAGAAGTCCATTAGAGGCCCGGCACCCGGGGAGAGTCATTCAGCCAGCGCCGCTGTGCTCCATCTTCTGATTACAGAAACGTACAGACTGCCGCCGAGGAATAATTAACCTTTTAAATTGTACTGTAGAGGTGGTTGTTTGTGGGACGGGCCTCCTCTTGTTTATCTTCTTAATTTGTTTATTTCTTTGCCTTGCTACTCCAAGCTCTTGTTTACTGATCTGGTGATCTTCTGGGTAATCGGCGGCGTCACGCCCTTTCATCTCTGCCTCCCCCTGATTTTTCACAGATTCGAGCCGGTGACACAGCGGAAATCACGTCCAGCATGTTGAGCGCTGAGGACGAAGACACGCCCCCTGAGGAGCTGGTCTACAACATTGAAATGCTGAGCCACGGGAGGGTGGCCCTGAAGGAGAAGCCTGGGATGGACATCAGGAATTTCACACAGGCTGACATTAATGAAGAGAGGGTCATCTTCATTGATGAGGGTAAATTCCAGGATCAGTTTGAGAAACTTTCAGCTACTTGTTAGTACATTACAGCACCAACACTCAGAAGGCTGAAGAAAAGCCTGAGAGATAAGTGATAAATATGGAACATCAGTAACCAGGTTAGGCTCCAGCACCCCCGCGACCCCGAAAAGAACAAAGCGGCCAAGAAGATCAATTAAAAAAAAAATATATATATATATATATATATATATATATATATATATTTGAGCTGTCAGGCGATTACAATTTTTAATCCATAGTTAACTCACGATTAATCGCAAATTAATATGTGTCCTTTTTTTTTAGAAATAAAATGTGTGCTTCGTGGAATTAAGCAGTTCTACATTAATTATGAAAACAAGAATGGCAAAATTAATAGTTTTCATCAGAAATACTTTATTTTGTAACATTGTATTGAGATAAACTTTCTTAACAATAAAAGGCTGTAACATAAAATGCCTAACAAAAGCCCAAGTGCAAGTGAAGGGCATTTTAAATTCAAAACTTCAATCAACGTTCAGTAAAATAAAATTTAAAAAACATCAAAAATAAAATTTCCATAACACTTTCATGTTCATTTTTTGTCAGGACCAAATCTTTTCCTCCTCTGCTGAACTACAGTAATAAATGAAATAGAGATTTATCATTTCCAATTAACTTTTGTTTTTTTAAAACATTAAAGACTGAGAAAAGCGGGATACACTGTGGATAGTTTGACAGCCGCTGCGTTCTCTGGCTGCAGCTCGATGCAGCGACCTGTCCAGCGGAGCTCACGCCATGAATATGCCGGCAGACAGACCGCTATGCTGGGGCTGGATCACGCTTAAACCTCCAGAACTTTGGGATATTTTGCATATTCTCACACGGCTAAAGGGGGACGGGCCACACACTCAAAGCTGAGATTTATCTTTTCATCTACAAATAACTGGCGTTGTTTAAACTACATTTAAAACGTCCCCCGGTGCGCTAGCTGTTCGGAACGTCGGGGGTCCGCAGCTCTCGGGACGCGGCGCCGGACGCGAGCCGGTACCACCAGACGTGGTACTGGACGCGTACCGGAGCCGGGTTTAGCTAGCAGCTCAGTGGTTGGAGGGTGATGACGGGACGCCCGCGCGCGCGGTATGGAAAGGCACGTATGAGAAAACGATTAATGCGTCAAAACAATTGTCGGGGTCACGCACATGTCAAATTAACCCTTAATTAACGCGACAAATCTGACAGCCCTAATATATATATATATATATATATATATATATATATATATATATATATATATATATATATATAGGGCTGCATGGTGGCGCAGTGGTTAGCGCTCTTGCCTCACAGCGAGAAAGCCACCTGTGACAAAACAACACATTGATCATGTTAAGGCATCTAGTCTTAGAATTCAAACTGATTTTCTGAAGTATGTGACTCTAGCAAGAGAATAATCATCCCAACAAACAGTAAAGCGCTAAAGACTTTTGTCATTTTTTCTTTTTTTCAAACAACTGCATTGCTCCAAAAGCAACTATCACACATGTACTGGGGATTTTTTATTTTTTTTTATTTTAGACTATCCATCCATTTTTTAAGCCTAGAGTGGTCCAGATCGGGGTCACTGAGTTGCTGGAGCCTATCCCAGCTCCTGAAGGGTGAAGGCGAGGTACATCCTGAATGGTTCACCAGTACATCACAGGAACACCACACATGTGTGACTCATTCAAGAATGTGCTGCACCTGGGATAATAGACGTTCTTTTACCACATGGGGTTCACACACATCTGTCACTACCCAATATTAGCACATGTTCCTACAGTTGGAAGATATGCAAACCTCGTGAATCTTGTTTTTCTTTCCCGGCTCTATTCTGATAGATGAAAGACTTGTTGTGATATAATTCCAGCTGGGCACAACCCACAATTATTAATTTCTCCTCCATAATCAATTTTCACGGTTGGCCCTTCCATGTTTTGAGAAGTACTACCCAAACTTAACTTTTGACATGTGCTCAATGGCTTGGTGTTTACGTCGAGCCAGAAAGCAAACATAAAAACGTGCGTGAACACCAGAGTTTTGAACGTGGAAGCTCAAAACGGGCATATATGTGCATTTAACATAGACTTGTCAAGGTCGCTCGAATGGAGGTTTCCAAGGCCAGTGAACGTAGCATAAGGGACACACTTAGAATCACCTATTAACCCATGCAGCATGTTTCGGGACTATAGGAGGAAACCGCAATGCCTGGAAGAAAAACAACATATGGAAGGCGAGAACGTATACATTTAAGTCCACTTCCAAAAAATGCTATGATAACATGAACCAGTGACCTGTACAGGCGAGCAGTGATGAGAAAAGCCACCTCCATCACTGTGGACACCACCCACCCTCTCCATCACTCTTTCTCCATGTTGCCATCAGGCAGGAGATACAGAACACCGTTGGCCAGGACAAACATCTACAAAAAATCATTTATCCCCAATGCAGTCACTCTGCTTAATTTTCAATAGCACTTAAATTGTATGCATGTGGATGGTGAATTGTGTGATTTTTAGGATCTCTATGACTTTTGATTTTCTATATATTTATTAACTTTTTAGCTTTTTTTAACTTTTATCAATTGAATCAATTTTATTGTCTTATGCCGTGTTGAAAGATGAATTTCTGTTCATTGAACAGACAATAAAGTCTATCTATCTATCTATCTATCTATCTATCTATCTATCTATCTATCTATCTATCTATCTATCTATCTATCTAACAAATGTAAAAAAACATCTACATTCAATCTGGACCAAAGAAGTGGGTCAATGTGAATACACCTCCATATTCTCTATATTTCAGCTTCTTCTATGGTTTTGTCAAACAACCTTACAATTTTTTTAAAGTCACATCCTGATTATTATGTAAGTGCATGCCATCCCTTCTTCTTTTCATAAACCGGCAGATGAAAGGACAATAAACCTGGTGTTGTAAAACAAGATATAGTTTCTATAGTTTTTAATTGGTTTAGTTTAATTCAATGTATCTGTGGCAAGTACTAAAACACCATGGTTATGTCCAAATTCCCTTCCAACTCCATAGCTACTTAAAAACTATGAAGTGTGAGACTTTGTAGTGTCCTGGGTTTAATAGCAATTTGAACACCACGCAAACTATAATTTTTTTTAAACGGCCAATATGACATCACAGATTTCCCGAAGTAAAAAGCCTAATATGAACATTTTACATGAACCATCTATAAATCCACTGTGTGCTGATGATAAATCCTTGGAGGGCTTTATGAAAGAAAATGCAAATACATTTTTTCCAAGTGAAAAATTGTTCAAAGGGAAGGCATTGTGGTCTAAATTTGCTAATCTAGAGAGCATCAATGCATTTTTCACAAAGACTTCTGGGAAATTGTAGATTGGACAGCATGAAAAAGTGGTGAATGTCCGACAACGTGATGAGTAGTTAAGAAATGTTTACACACCCCATAATTCCCTGACATACTGTGGTTTGTTTGTTAGCAAAGTGCTAATTGACAAACTAAAGACTTTTAGCTAAACTTGAATCATTTCCATATTAAAAACTGAACATTTAACAATTGCTTTGGGTTGAAAAATGTCGCCTTCACCTGCAAAGTCAAATTTAGTTGGAGAATTTTTACAATCAAAACACAAAATTATGTTTGTGAGCATTTGAGATTAGTGTTGAGTTCCTTCTTCTGTCAAAATCCAAAACTCCTCCTGTATTTATTGGCACTTTCAGACTTTAATCCCTTTTTTCTGCTAAATCTTGTGGTATTCCTGTTGAAAGTTAGGAAAAGCATTGAAAAACAAATGTTAGTTTTCTGTCACAAATGTGATGTTAAATTCACTTTACTCTGCCCCAATGACACAGCAGTTACAAATACACAGAAACACGAGGAACTTTAACCCCCTGTTGAAAGAAGTGGAAGCCCCATGACCAACATCTAGTTTCTTGTGCAGGTGAAGAGAAGAGCAGGTTAAGTTTCACCGTGACAGACGGCGAGCACACATCCCCCCTCTACCAATTTGAGATCACGGTGAAGCCAGCCACCAGCACCCCGGTGACACATGAAAAGCTCCTCATGTTTCCAGGTAAGAAGCCCCAAACGCACAAATATGTAACTCCGCACAAGTGATACACAACATTAGAGTGAGTGCACGCTTGCAGGGGGACACACTGCTGCCACCTTCAGGGGAGGTGGGTGGGGTGGAGTTACTGGCGCCTCATGGGAGGTTAATGTAGGGGTAATATACTGAGTGCAGAGAGGGTGGAATGAATGAAGTCAAGCATGGTGATTTAGTGGGGAAATGTGGAGTGAAAACTGGCTGTTTGTTGCTTGGTGGCTGCAGGAAGTGCAGCAGAGATCCTGCAGAGCTGTGACCGCTCTCACTTCTGTGGCAGAAAGATTCTCCCTTTTAATTCAAAGGGTAACTTCTGAGGCCCAAAAAGAAATCCAACAGATCATGTCTCCGGTTATTAAATATTGTTGCATAAATCTATTGAAATCCTATAAAAATGAATATTTTCTCCCGGCTAGATGTAGTTTGGCTCTTGTGCAGCTGACAGGTCATTCTCTGTTTGTGTGCCCTCACAGGAACGAGGCAGCAGATCACCATCTCCAACCTGGAGCCTGTGAGCAACGGGGACGGCAGGGAGGCGCGATTCTCTCTCGTCCGTTCACCTCGGTTGGGAAGACTTATCTTGGCAAACAGAAAGAACCAGTTTGAGGAAATTAACAGTTTTTCCCAGTCACAGGTGATTTTTTTTTCATATGTTGTTCCTAAATAGACTTTTAAAAGACTTTTCAAACATCCTCATTGAAACATGTCACACATCGATGCAGGAAGACATTTATTCTTGCCTGAATAGATTCTAATTTTATAATTCATACTAAATACAACAAACAGTATTGAAAAGTTGAAGATCAGTCTTTGGATACATGTCAAATTTAAATAAAAAAAGAAGATCTCTTAAATTACCTAACAAATATACTCCACTCTCCCTTTTCACCAAGTGAGGAACTAAAAAACTCTTAATGCTAAACATTTGATTATGTTTTCTGGGGTAAAACTGCTGTTCAAATAGTTTGAAGAATTGCTTTAAAACAACTCAGACAAGTGAAATAATGGGAGTAACAAAAACTCATACTTTGAGGGAGTGTTCTAACCCTGAAAACAAAATAAAAAGATGGAATAAGCTTCAAACAAAACCTTTAAAGCACAAAAAATTTCTCAGATTTCATCAGACAAGAAAAATCTTCAAAAGTATAAGTTTAATTAATCACTTTGTGCTAAATCCTTGATAACTTTATCCTAAGCCATACAAATTCAAATTATGAATAAGAAAATGTTGCAATAGGAGGATATATGGATCTGAATTCCCAAGCTTTTTCTTCAAAATGGGTGAGGTTCAAATCTTATCAGTATCTTGACTTAGCTAAATATCCTGTTTGTGGTTAACCAATTTTAAAAATAAAATTAGCTTTTAAAATATACAAAAGGTGCAAAAGTATTTCTTTTGTTCAGCATCTGTCGGAGAACTGAAGGGATCTACGTCTTTAGTTGGGCCTTTTGGATTTTGTTTTTAGGGTATTTAAGTTTTTTTAATGTAATGTTTCTATCTAAGTTTTTTTATTATTATTAATTTAATTTGCTGACCCATTCTTTTCTAATATCCTGTATTTATAGGTCAACTTTTTAGTGCAAAAAATATAAAATTAAGCTTTTTTTTTTTACTATTTCAACCTGTTTAAACTGGGTTTACCTGAATTTCAAAGAGCGGACACAACTGGAAAATTCTTCAGAAAAGGATAATTAGTTCAAAAATAAGCAGACATCATATCCCATTCTTTTGAAAGGAAGTTTGTTTTTCCACTTGTCCAATAAAAAAGTAAAAAAAAGTTACTTTAATTAAGATTTTTTATTTGTGTTCATCTTCAGGACAAAGCATCCCAGCATTACTCATTGTTGCCAGTAGGGGGAGTCAAAGTGCATTAAGCTTTTATGGCAATTTGGAATCAACTAATAACTTTTTCTTTAATTATGGGAAATATTGTCTTATATTAATAGTTGTACCGCTAACAAAACAAAAACTGAGATAAAACATGACAGCATGAACGGGTTAATCGATCCGACGGTTGTGTTTTGTTGGCTGTGTCTGCTCATGCAGCTGCAGGGACTGTGGCGGATTCAGGACACTCTGCTCATTTCCATCCCTGACATGCGGCTCTGCTCGGATAAACAAACGGACCGCTCTGTTCTGCTGCTGACAGAAAATCTGACACTAAGCTGAGCTGAAAACACGATTTAACGTTCTCGGCAGCGTGTGTCCGAGTGTGCACGAGAAGTTCACAACCAAACGTGTGAGTTTGCTTCAGCTGTGACTCATGCTCCAAGTCAGCTAAACACTGTTAGTTTATGCAGATATAATAACTAAACAGACGGAAGTCACGACGTGGTTTGTTGGAGCCGTGGGTTGATGATTCACAGAGAAGAAAAGCCGAAGACCAAACCCTTAAAACAAGCTTTATTTTAATTACTTTTTATTTGTTTTCTGAATCTTTAAAAACAAGTTGAAACAGATATTTGTCATGTGGATTCTTCTTCCACCTCTCCAACTTTCACTTGTGTTGGAGCAATTTTAATCTGGAATTTACTCAAGTTATGAGTAAAAGTAGGACTGGTTGATGGTCTTTCAGTAATTTGTATTTTAAATCTTTATTTAAAAGGTAAACAAAGGAATCCATTCTAGTTCCCCACTATCTCATATGTTCAAATGTGCTTAACCTCAGCTAGTTAAGCCTTAGTCATGTGCACCAGTAGGGGGATTAACCTGTACAGGCGCTGCATGTTTTTGGGTTGTCGGGAACTATAGAGGGTCATAGAGAGGCGCAGTATCTTAATGGGAGCACAGCTGCGTCTCGCAGATCCCCTTTAGGTTTGTACGGCCACCTCAAGGGAGGTCTTTCTTGAGAAGGGAACGAATGTCTTTTGTGCATCTGGGAAATTTATCCCAAAGTTATGACATGCAGGTGATGCTGTCGCACGCTACACTTATGCCACACTCTAGTCATTAGTAAGGTGTTAGTACTGGACCCTTACTGAACATGTGCAAATACTGCATCCACAGTCAGATAGGTAATTAATACATTAGTCCCCGTAGGATGCCCAGACAAAATATGCCCTAATTGCGTTCCCATAGACAAAAAGGTGCATGAACACTTTCACCAATTTTGATCTATAGAAACCTTCTGCAAAACTAATCCAGCTAACTCTACACCCCGTACAAGTTTGCCCGTTTTTGGTCGGTTTTATCCACCCAGGAGAACTTTGGCAAAGGCTTAAATACAATGGCACAGCAACATTTTTGCTGTCAGGAGTCAGAAAACTCTGACTCCCCCTCTGGGCACCAGCGGGAACAGTCACCAGAGTACTAACTGCACTTCATCTCCCAGAAGCTTCAGCACACAGTTCCTGGTTCCTGCTCAGCTGTCTCCCATCAGACAATCACCCACCTGCTTCTTAAGCAGCACACAGAGCCACACTCACTGCAAAGTATTTGTTTGTGCCACCCTGCCTGCAGTATCGAGCGTTTATACCTGGACCTGATCTTCTGTCTCTGACCCTCTGATTGCCTGCCGCCTGCCCTGACCCTCGCCTGGACTCTGACTACTCTCTCTCTCTTCTCGGATGATCCCCTGCTCGTCTATGACCTCTGCCTGTCTGACCCTGCTTTAGTTTTGTGGACTCTTAGCTCCAATAATAAACCTGCTGCTCGTGGAACAAGCTGTCTGCCTGTTTTGTGACATTTGCATTTTTTGCTAAATTTAACAAAATTTCAAAAACACATTCCAGAGACGAAGAGAGAACAACTCAAATAGCCATTTGAATAAAGTTTTACATCAAATGCATGGATTTGTTTTCTCCCCCAAGTGCTGGATTTTGTTGTAAACTACCGGTAATTTCTTACCCCTCATGTTATCTTATGGGGTCCAGATGACCCCACCCTTACATTGGTGTGTGATCCCTCCCATGACAAAGGTAGACAGGATTTCATGTCTGCCACAAACACAAGTAGAGATAAAAAATCCTTGAAAAAAAAAGTTCAGTGCGCTGTCTTGTGGGGTCCAGATGACCGCACTTTTAATGTAAACATGCCTAGGATAGCACAAGGGTTACACTGCTGTGTCCATTTTGGGGTCACAGGGGTGCCAGAGCCAAACCTGGGCACTTCTGGGCACAGGCAGGGTACACCCTGGAGAGGTCATCACTCTGTCACAGAGCCACGATCACACACCCCGCATAAACCTGCATTCACTCCTAGGGGCAATATAAAGTAACCAATTAAGGGGGTTTTTGGATGGTAGGAGGAATCTGAAGTCCCCACTCATGGGAAGAACATGCAAACTCCACAAAGAAAGGTCCTCCATTGATGATTTTGTTTCAGGTCCCACAACCGGGACTTGAACTAGGGCCCTTCTTACTGTGAGGCAAGAGTTCTAACCACTGCACTACCATGCAGCTAATGTAGACTAATATTTTTCTATACATTTTGTGTTTCCAGTTGGAGGCAGGGGCGGTCTACTACGAGCACCAGCTCCCTGCTGAGCCCTTCTGGTTGGTTAAGGACGAGCTGGAGTTCAGGGTGGAATCAGAACCGCCACGCGACACCCACCATATCCTACCCATTGATATCTCCTTTTACGCCGTTCACAGCAACATCACCTCCCAGCTGTGGAGGAACACAGGTGAAGAAACTTTACTAATTAGTAAAACATCTGTAAAAGAAAGATGTGATAGTTTTCATAAAGTCGTGAAGGTGAGGGTTTAGTTGAAATATTTATACTCAAAATATATCTCAAATGTTCACATATTTGTAAGCAAACACGATCTGTGAAGTAAAGGAGCTGAGTAATTTACTCTGGTTTGACTTGTCAACAAAAATTCTCCTACTATACATTCTGGTGACGTCTTGAATTTGGGTCATGGCATCTGGACTTACTGTCTTCTCTTTGCCACTCATCCAAAAACCTTGATGAGGCAAAGTCCAGATGCAACTACTCAACTTCTAGACACTACTGAACTATTTAAGACAAACTCCCAAGTACAGTACAGTGCAAAAGAACATGCTGCTCAATACCGCGGACGAGAGTTGTCTGACACTTCATGCTGTATTTGTTTTAATCCTCAGGTCTTGAGGTCGTGCAAGGTCAAAGGAAAACCATTGACAAGTCAATCCTTGACGCTTCCAACCTTCTGACACTTATTCCTGAATCAGAAGAACGGGACGTGCTTTATATGATTAAACGTTTCCCTGATCATGGTCGTATTACCCTTGGTGGTCAGGACCTTTCTCACAACACCCAGTCCTTCACCCAAGAAGATGTTTCACAAGGGCGGGTAGAGTATCTCCACGATGACTCCAGGGGCCCGTCTGATAGTTTCTCTTTCCGTGCCCGTCTAAAGCTTGAAAGGGGAGGGGTACCCCACCGTGCTGAGAACATTATACTAGAGGAAGTCTTTCAGATATCCGTCAAACGACGAGGGTCTGAGCCCCCTGAGCTTGTCACAACAGATGTTCTCCTGGAAGTTCCTCAGGGATCCAGGACAGTTATCAATCAGGAGTATCTCAACACACAGGACGAAGACAGTCCGCCTGATGAAGTACGCTTCAAGGTGACCAAAGCACCGACCAATGGTCGGTTTTATAACATACGTACTATGGAGCCGATCTCTGAGTTCACACAAGAAATGGTCAACAATAACCAGGTGGCTTTCTACAGCGACAACAGTCTGAGAAATGGTTTTGTGGAATTTGTTGTCACGGATGGGGAACACGAGACAGAGAGGTTCACTTTACACATTGGCATCCTGGCTCACACTCTTTATCTCCACCAAGCCCAAGAGATCAGAGTGAAGCAGGGTGACGATGAGACTTTGGTGACAGAGGAGATGTTGAAGGGTACCACAAACGGTCCCACTGAGGAGGCAATCCTTTACAAGATCACAAATGTTCCAAAGTATGCTGCCATTATGGTTGACCGCCAACCTACATCTGCATTCACCCAGAAACTGATCAGAGAAGGCAGAGTCAGTGTCCGCTTTGTCAAGTCCACTTCCCCTCAAGACACGGTTTCCTTCACAGCCCGCAGCCGGATTGCAAACGTTTCCTCGGTCCTCAACATCACTGTTCAACCTTTGGCTAACATTGCCCAGGATCCTCTGTTACCCCAGGGGGCACTCATCCAACTAGACAAACGGCTTCTTGATGCAACTCCTCTGGCCAACAAGACAAGGACAACTCCCACATTCACTATCACCCAGCAGCCGAAAGGGGGTCGATTCCTGAAACCTGGGGGGCAACCTCTGGAGTCATTCAGCCAGAAGGACCTTGATGAGGGTCGTGTAACTCTAGAAATAGATAACCCTTCAGAAAAAGGAAGTGGTCCTAACCAGGATGAAGCCCACTTCCTCCTCAAAGCACATGGAGTCCCTCCTGCGGAATGTGTGCTTTCCTTCCAGACAGGCCCCTACAACTCCTCTGGGCTTTACCCTGTCACTTTGTTGAGAGTCCCTGGTGGTTTTTCTCATAACACCCCCCGAACCCCGCGTCTGAGAGGTGACATGGACTGGGCCTGGACCACAGCATCATCTGCCTCTGACTCTCACGTGAAACCTATAACTCGTCGCAGCAGCATCTGGTCCATTCTCATCCCCATTCTGGTAGTGCTCCTCCTCTTGTTGTTAGCCGCCATTGTAGTGTACTATTTGGTCCACAAAAACAAGACAGGCAAGCACAATGTCCAGACGGCATCCTCAAAGCCCAAAAACGGAGAGGTGGCCGGCACAGAAACCTTCCGCAAAACTGATCCAGCTAATAACATCTCCATGTCCAACATGGACTCTAAAGATGCAGACCCTGAGTTGTTGCAGCACTGTCGGACATCAAACCCGGCCTCAAAAAAGAACCAGTACTGGGTTTGAAACACTTTGCAACCTCTTCAAACCATTCCTATCAGTATTACAGACTTCTGCAAGATGAAAGGAACACTTTGCTCCGCTTTTGCTTCTTCTCAGTATAGCTGTGGACAAATTCTGAAGGAAACACTGAACAACAAAAGAGGCCGTTGTGGATGTTAGGAGGTTCATGCCATATCTATTTATTTCATTTTTGTGGTTTGTCAAAGGGCACAAACACAGACATGAACATGTCAGATGTTTGCAACAATTTATTGTGGAGTGCTCTAATATTGTATCAAATTTATCTACAAACATTAACCAGAATAGGTAGTCTTAATCCGATGTAGTTTATTTTAATTGTTGGTTCAGTAATTTTGATAAACTTGTACATAAGTAATGAGGTCAACTTGTTTCCTCATGACAAGGACAAAATGATTCTTTTAAAGATTTTAAATGTTGTTTCTCAGGGCTAAATTCACACCCATTAAACAATAGCATTCAGTTTTATGCTAGGCTAATCCTCTCCTGTCATCCCACACAGATCACACACAAAAAAATGAATGTTGTCAATCTTCATAGTCGCAAACATTTTCATTTTGACTTGTTAAACTTGACCTTGTTAAAAAATGACCAGGTTTGATGAAGTTTAGCCCCAAATATCTTCTTTTTTTGTAATATAGCCTAGCTTAATTTTTGCTAACTTCCAAAATGGAACCAACAGGCAGACATAAAATAAGTTTCTTGTTTTCAAACCTGAAAATAGTAACTGATTTTATTGATACACTCAGAAGCAATAGATAAAACTCCCCAGATATTAGCATTTCATTTATGAGCTAAATATACAATGTTGTTTATCTGAAATTATCTTATTTCTTAAACTTTTTTTTTTTTGCTAGAAATACAAAATTAAAAGAGGCTGTGTTTCCAACTTTATCAAAATTCTAGAAATGTTGAAAAACACTATTTCACATTTACACTGTTTCCATTAAATCATAATTATGTAAATATAACACAAAAGAACTCACCTGATAAGTCATTCTATGTCATTCTATAGTTCATGGATGTGAACAACACCTTGATTTACAGCAGATACATTCACATTTTTGCCTATTGGCTAGTGCTCGTCATCATCTATTGAAGGAGACATCAGCGTCTTGTTCATGTAGCAGTTTTTGGGAAATCGTTGTTGGTGATTTTACAGCAGATCCAACAATTCCACAACTTAAGATGAGCTCTTGTGGCGCCTTAAGTCTGGTATTCGGTTGTTGGTCATGTGACTCCTTTTATTTTTAAAAAATGTTTCCTTTGCAGTTTTGCGAAATATGTAAATTTTGATAAGCCTCAAACAAACCCTCCTCCATGCACTTAATGCAAGTTTTTTTTCCTAAATTATCGTAATTCCATTAAGCAAATTTACTATCGCAAATCCAATTTGCGCAATTTCATAGTCAATGGAAACAGCTACTGCTATAAATGACAGTTCTGTTCTGCAGGTTTCCGTCACTGCTTAATATATATACTGTATATATATTGTATTTTTGCAAGTTAAACTAGGTCATCAAAGCAAAAAAAAAGATGTAAAGAAATTGTTGCTTACATTTTATCTATGCTGTATGCCTTTTTTCATCTTTTTATCATTTAAGGAAATTTAAGTATTCAATATTTTATACTAACCCCTTTTCTTTGATCTGTTTTATACTCTTTGTATTATAACATTTAACAGAGAGCAAAAAGCTCAGAACATTTCCAGGAGACTCTGTTTCATCTGTTCTGCAGAGAGGAGCTAAAACTGAGCTTTCTCTTCCAGGAATCACTTTAGCGCACATTTTATATTTTTGAAGTTTTCTTTTAGCTCTGGCGACAATACAAATTAAATGCAGTCACCTTCTGCCATGTTAGTCTTGTCTGTTTAAATGCCAGCAACTCATATAAGCAAGAACATTACAATCTGCTGCAAGTTAAGATGAGCTATTGTCATGTTTATGTGACCAGAATGTGTATTTTCAATCTCTTGTAAACGTCTGGCGGGTTGAGGTGACCTCCACCTTCAACTTTACAGCTGACAGGACTCTAATCTTCTGCAGGAGACCTTTTGCTTAAAGTTTTTAGTCTGATGTGCACACAGAGACAACCTCTTGAAATCTACTCAATGCAAAGACTCTCTTTCCAGTCAGTTGCAAAATCCCAATTTTTCCCATCTGGAGCTCAGTATAAACCAGTGGTCCATGGTTGTGTGCACAGACACTCATTCACGTCTCACTTTTCATTATTTATTGCTTCAGTCTCCCTAACCCACATTTAGTATCCAGTTTCAAGTATTTTCTGTCAAATGCTGGTTGTTTTTGAAAAACAATGTAATAAATGATGTCAAATAAAAAAACAGTTATAAAGCTCTAAAGCTGCTGTATGTTTGTATGTTTGGTTTAGGCTTTTTGGAAATAAAGCTTTCCTGCAACAAATCTTTTTGCATTTTTTTTTTTTTTGTTGGAGTTATAACTGTGAGTCAATTGTAACACAGTTTTTTTCTATATTTAGATTTTAATTTATCCACAATATGGTTGTTCTTAACTCACAAGGGGTCAGTGGTTTGGAAGAAATAATCAGATTTTTCTTCTTAGTCTGCTGTTTACATAATTATACATTTGATAAACTGATTTCTGGGTAAAAACTGTTGCATTAAATGTCTTATGCTGGTTTTAACCCTCTGGTGCATGGTGGTCACTACAGTGGACAGCTTTTAAAAAGTTTGTCTTTCTTTATTGCATTGATTGAGAAAGAAAAATAAAAATCTTCATGCATCAGAAGGTTACATTTAACATTTTTACGTCTTCTTAAAATATAAAAATTTTGCTGTGACAAATCTAGAAACTGCAATGTAAAAAATTAACTAGTTTTATCTGCATTACAGAAAAAAAATGAAAGTTAAGTAATCTGCCGTTTAAAGCAGTTCCACCTTTTGACCACCAGATGGCACCAAGTCTCCAACAACTCCTCTGGAGTCTGGACGGTCGTTGGGTTTGTCAGCATTTCCTCTGCACTGTCATTCTTTCCAGTGCATGGCCTTTGCTGTCAGAGGATTTCTGCCTCTTTTACACATTTTCTTTGCTCTGAATGACAGTCAGTGGTTTTTCTTCTTCTTTTTCTTCTGCTTTTTCCCCCACATTTTTATACCTTCACAAAGTGCAAAAAAACCTCCTTGCATTCTTACAGAAATCAAATAAAAGAGGGTTTCTACAATCTACTAATTGACTTTATGTTGCTGCATCATTTTCATTACCCTCTTTCTGTTCCAGCAGCTTTAAGTAATTGGTGATAAATCTTCTTCCATACATTTCATTTAGGATGAATATGATTATAATTTTATAATGTCGTTGCACTCCTTAGAAAATAAAGTATCCATGCTATGTGAAGGTTGCAATGCTGGAGAACCTGATCATCCAGCAACAATATGAGGTGTCTGGTGTCATATGGTGGAATCCGCAGGATGGGAGCGCTCCAGACTCATTTATTTAGCTGAAGCATTATCCAATATTCAGCCTCAGTGACAGGTGAGACGACAGTAAAAAGAAACTGTAAACCGGTCAGATGGATGAGGAAATCAGGAAAAGTGAGCGCTGCTCCAAGAAAACAACAGGGAAGCAGCCAAGGCAATTAAAATAATAGCAGGAAGTGTATTAAAAAAAGAAAAACTTAAGCAACACAAGATAAATAAGCTTTACTGGAAGTGAAACTAAATAATTTAATTGGGGACAAAAAACTGTGAACAAAAACTGGAGCAAATAAGTAAAAAACACTAGATATTTATAAATATAAAAAATCATTTTTATTGTTAAAAAAACATTTAATGAGGTTATGAGTTTTTCTTGAATGACTGAAATGTTAAAACTCTGAATCGAGTTCTTAAAATTTGTAAATGTACAGGTTATGGATTACTGTAACCACAAGTCAAATATTCCAATATTCCAAATATGTATATATATATATATGTTTAAATGGATGTTAAAAGTGCAAATTTTCAAACATTTGAGCAATTAAGTGTTTGTTTGTTTTTTTGTGTGTGTGAGTTTTTTTTTTAACTAAGACATCCTCCTTTGTTAGTGTTTATTATCTGTGGCTGGTAAAAATGACCAAATAGCCTTAAATACTGTAACATAAAGCCTTGTTGTAGTTTGATCAGGAATAAAAGTGAAAAAAGTTCTGAGATTTTCTGTTTTTATTTAATTTTTTGATATAGTCTATCAAATGCTCTAATTAACAGAGAAAAAAAAGAAACACATTTTTTTCTATATGTTCCCCTTTCATTGTTTCAATAAAAACAAGTTTGAAGATTATTTAGTTTTTTGTATATATGTTTTCTATATAATTTTTCAGCAAATAATATCCATTTGTTAAAAAATGTAATTGTTTTTTTTTTCTTTTTTGAAGTTTATGTCCAGTTTTTTCTGCTAAAGGAAACACCATCAGATTGATCCAGAGATAAAATCTCACACCACTCTTCTGAGCGTCCTCAGAGCTAATGATTTTATCTACCGTGGGTTTGGAATCGGCGCTCCTCTCCCCTCCCAAAAGACTTTGAGGAATGAAAACAGCTAAGGGAGGGAGGAGACAGCAGTTTTCGTGATTCTGTGATCTTATCGTTCTGACAGTAAGAGTCAGTCTGACTTTAAGCTGTTGGTTTCATCCCAACAGTGATACTCAGAGGAACTCATGAAATCTTTTTCAGAAAGAATCGAAAAGTTACAAAATCATCTGGGATGTGTGGAGTTACTGCCAAACCAAAGCTTTAGGCGATCATTTTTCTGTCTTTCAGGTTCTCAGTTTTGCTTATTACCCGCCTGCGTGTCTCCATGCTGGGTTGTGTTGACTCTGGCTTCCCTGTGAGTCAGACCCAGCAGAAGCCACTCGGCTGTTTGCTCGGCTGCATTATCTGCTCAGTGCAGTGACACACAACCAGACAAAGCCCTCCTAACCTGCTTATCTGTCATTCACATGGAAAACCTGAAGAGAAATCAGAGACATTGTAGGAAATATTACAAACACATCCAGTTTTATATAAAAATCTAACATTTCTAAAATCCTTTAAAGGATTGTACTAAATTATAAACAACAACTAAATAAATGCAAAGTGACCACAGTTACTTTCACCTTCTTTCAGTCATCCATCCATCTTCCAAACCTGCTGAATCCCTTTTGAGGTCACGGGGTTGCTGGAGCCTATCCCAACTACTGTTGGGTGAAGGCGGGACACTGTCCGTTGCGGGGCCACACCCCCGCATGCACACCTAGGGAAACGATTGAACTTTTTCATCATAAAAAAATGAAAATCTTTGTTTGGCAACAGGAATTTTAAAACAAATAAAACTTCTATCTTTTAAATACCTGAAGCTTTTGTTGATTAAAATATTTTTTCACTTTGATTCCATCAGTTGTGTTTGATGTTTAAATTACCTTTGAGTGGAGGGTTTTATAGGACATTTTTGAGCCTTGAGCCAGCTGGTTCCTGCATCCATTCCAAGCTCTGTTCAAGTTTAAAGACCGACTTGAATGAAAATGATGCTTTGGATGTTTTTTTAAGTTCTTGTGGCAATTTTCACATGATGGGGGGCATATATAAAAGATTAAAACTGCATTTCTGAGTCTTTCTTTATACTAATTGTGATGGATCAGGAGCAGATGCAAAAAAAATGGGTTTGTGAAGCAACATCTGTCATAGGCAGCCAAAGTCTCTCTTCTCCAATCCATTCTGATGAATCCACTTGCAGACAAATAGATCTATTAACGTCTTCATTTTCCTCCTCTGAGCTGGAATCTGACTCAAAACTGTACAACTGGATAGCTCAGATAATGCTTGCCTTTTTTTTTTTTTCTTTTGTTTTATTTTTTTGCTACGCTAATGTTAGCTTAGGGCATGTGAGGTGCTATAAGCTAGCAGGAGAGAGTGTAAGCCAAAAGGCTGATGGGAAATTAGTGAAAGGCTAACTTCTGAGCCAACAGTCCTCCCCTCAACTTTGAGGGTAATTTCTAATAAACTCGTGTCTAAAGAGAAAATGTCTTGTTTTCTGATTTTGGCTAAAGTAATGGTTTTTAAAGACCAGTGGGACGATCGGAGTGGGTCTTTCAATCTGAGAGAGGGTTTGCTTCTTTCTGGTGTTTGTCAAACCTTTTTGCATCAGAAATCTCAAATAAATCTGCCTGGTCTTTGCATGTTTTCATCCCAGTGAACACTTGTGAAAAACGTGTCAACATGTCAAGAGCGCGTTCGCACATGGTGGTCATGGCGGGTTCTGGTTGGTCCCTGTGGCTGCATGTTGGGGTCAAAAGAGCAGCGTGGCATGCTGGGAGTGCAGAAGCAGTTGGTCTTGAGAGAAAGAGGCCTTTCAGAGAAGAAGAAACAGGCCAACAGCTGGAGGCTCTTTTTTCTTTTTGACACCCTCTTACAGTACTCTGTGACCCCTAGACTCCTAAGATATGCACACACCACGCTCTGAAAGTGGCCACTTTCAATGAAAAGTCTGTGTATATACACACTTCAGGCTTATGCGTTCAAAACTCTCATGTTCACGCGTCGCTTCAGAAGTTTTTAAGTCTGTTTTCAGGTTCAGTGTACACTGAACGTGGTAAACCAGTTGAACTTTGACTTTGATTTGGTAGTGATGTACGGATGGCGTCCATTTTAATTCATGGAAGTTAAAAAAAAATGATAATAAAGGAGAAAATAATAATTGTGGTTTGTGCCCAGACAGAATTCTAGACAAGTTTTTTTGTATAATAGAATAGAGCTGTGAAGAAGTCTGGAGCAAGATTTGCCAGATTTCCACGGTTTCCACATTTAACACCAAGTTTCTTCCAAGTCTGAGTCTATGCCGAGGGGGGGGGGCAAACGTTTTGATTAGTGGGCCACAAAGGGTTCTAAAATTTGACAGAAGAGCCATGAGCAGATGTTTGACATGTTTTTGTAATCTGCCTCATAAGAGAAAGAAATAAGATGAAATTTGAACAAAAACATGCTAATTTTCATTAAACTTTACATATTTATTTTATATATTTTGGAGTTTTTATTTCAAAATATGACTTTTTTTCTCAATTTAATGTCAACTGCACCACTGGGATGATGTCTCTCACAGAAAAACACAAATTTCAATAAATGCTGTGTTCAGGTGTTGTTGGAACGATCAGAAAACGTCTCATAAAAACACATGAATGCTGAATAACTTTCTGAACTTATACAGCGGTCAATGTTTCTATACTGGACCATCTATAGGGACAGGTAAAGTAAAACAATGATTATAATTAATGAATCTAATTTATTCTAGTTTAGCGGGCCATTTATGGCCCCCGGGCTGTTGTTTGCCTGCCCCTGGTCAGTAGAAAAGTAAGCCCCTCCCAGCTTGTACAGTGTGAACACTGGGCTAAATGTGAGTTCTGTCAGAACCTGCAGAACCTTAGCACGTTCTTGAACGAACAACAGATGCCCAATGTGTCAGTAGCTTGACTCTAATGAGGCTAATAAACATCCTTAAACATGTGAGTTGCTCTGGCTTTAATTTAGACCAGGGCTGGGTATCAATTATACCTTCGAGAAATGATTCCATTCATTTCACAAGAGCCTGGATCGATTCCAATTTTTTTAATTCTTTCGATTCTTCAATTCAATAAATTTTTGAGTTTAGACACTTTGACACATTTTTTTTAAATATATTAATATTCTACAATGTGATTTGAATATATTTATATTAATCTGATACAGTTCACATATTGTAAAATATATAAGTGAAATAATCCATAGAGTGTTACATGGATTCTCAAAAGGAGAAGTTCTAACAAAAATGTTCAGATCATTAACATTGTAAACATTGTTCTGCTTTCTCCTGGTGGGCGTTTCAGTTTGGCCACTAGGTGGAGCTCACGCTATAGCATTACACCTTATTCCAGAAGAAGAAGAAAGTATGAGCAAAAAAATGATGTTTTTGACCACAAATGGTTATTTAAAAATAGTTCTTTAAAAGAGTTTGTAAAATTCTTGCCTGTGAGTTTACAAAGATGTTCATTTATTCAGCAATGTATGTTTAGGTCCACTGAGCGTTAGCATTAGCCCTCCTATGGGAAATTTCATTTTTTTTTCAATCATAAAATTATTCCCAGTAAATCAATCTCAAATCAAATCAA